>NC_090578.1:327231-654463 GCF_017918235.1 Porcisia hertigi | reverse complement strand
CACACACAAAATACACACGCAATGATGGGAATACCGATGAAATCACACACAAAATACACACGCATTAATGGGAACACGGATGAAATCACACACAAAATACACACGCATTGATGGGAATACAGAGGAAATCACACACAAAATACACACGCAATGATGGGAAGACGGAGAAAATCACACACAAAATACACACGCATTGATGGGAATACGGAGGAAAGCACACACAAAATACACACGCAATGATGGGAATACCGATGAAATCACACACAAAATACACACGCAATGATATGAATACAGAGGAAATCACACACAAAATACACACGCAATGATGGGAATACGGAGGAAATCACACACAAAATACACACGCATTCATGGGAATACGGAGGTAATCACACACAAAAAACACACGCATTAATGGGAATACAGAGGAAATCACACACAAAATACACACGCAATGTTGGGAATACAGAGGAACTCACACACAAAATACACACGCAATGATGGGAATACGGAGGAAATCACACACAAAATACACACGCAATGATGGGAATACGGAGGAAATCACACACAAAATACACACGCATTGATGGGAATACGGAGGAAATCACACACAAAATACACACGCAATGTTGGGAATACAGAGGAACTCACACACAAAATACACACGCAATGATGAGAACACGGATGAAATCACACACAAAATACACACGCATTGATGGGAATACGGAGGAAATCACACACAAAATACACACGCAATGATGGGAATACCGATGAAATCACACACAAAATACACACGCAATGATATGAATACAGAGGAAATCACACACAAAATACACACGCAATGATGGGAATACGGAGGAAATCACACACAAAATACACACGCAATGATGGGAATACGGAGGAAATCACACACAAAATACACACGCATTGATGGGAATACGGAGGAAATCACACACAAAATACACACGCAATGTTGGGAATACAGAGGAACTCACACACAAAATACACACGCATTGATGGGAATACGGAGGAAATCACACACAAAATACACACGCATTGATGGGAATACGGAGGAAATCACACACAAAATACACACGCAATGTTGGGAATACAGAGGAACTCACACACAAAATACACACGCAATGATGGGAATACCGATGAAATCACACACAAAATACACACGCAATGATATGAATACAGAGGAAATCACACACAAAATACACACGCAATGATGGGAATACGGAGGAAATCACACACAAAATACACACGCATTCATGGGAATACGGAGGTAATCACACACAAAAAACACACGCATTAATGGGAATACAGAGGAAATCACACACAAAATACACACGCAATAATGGGAATACGGATGAAATCACACACAAAATACACACGCATTAATGGGAATACGGATGAAATCACACACAAAATACACACACATTGATGGGAATACAGAGGAAATCACACACAAAATACACACGCAATGATGAGAACACGGATGAAATCACACACAAAATACACACGCAATGATGGGAATACCGATGAAATCACACACAAAATACACACGCAATGATATGAATACAGAGGAAATCACACACAAAATACACACGCAATGATGGGAATACGGAGGAAATCACACACAAAATACACACGCAATGATGAGAACACGGATGAAATCACACACAAAATACACACGCATTGATGGGAATACGGAGGAAATCACACGCAAAATACACACGCATTGATGGGAATACAGAGGAAATCACACACAAAATACACACGCAATGATGAGAACACGGATGAAATCACACACAAAATACACACGCATTGATGGGAATACGGAGGAAATCACACACAAAATACACACGCAATGATGGGAATACAGAGGAAATCACACACAAAATACACACGCATTGATGGGAAGACGGAGGAAATCACACACAAAAAACACACGCAATGATATGAATACAGAGGAACTCACACACAAAATACACACGCAATGATGAGAACACGGATGAAATCACACACAAAATACACACGCATTGATGGGAATACGGAGGAAATCACACACAAAATACACACGCAATGATGGGAATACCGATGAAATCACACACAAAATACACACGCAATGATATGAATACAGAGGAAATCACACACAAAATACACACGCAATGATGGGAATACGGAGGAAATCACACACAAAATACACACGCAATGATGGGAATACGGAGGAAATCACACACAAAATACACACGCATTGATGGGAATACGGAGGAAATCACACACAAAATACACACGCAATGTTGGGAATACAGAGGAACTCACACACAAAATACACACGCATTGATGGGAATACGGAGGAAATCACACACAAAATACACACGCATTGATGGGAATACGGAGGAAATCACACACAAAATACACACGCAATGTTGGGAATACAGAGGAACTCACACACAAAATACACACGCAATGATGGGAATACCGATGAAATCACACACAAAATACACACGCAATGATATGAATACAGAGGAAATCACACACAAAATACACACGCAATGATGGGAATACGGAGGAAATCACACACAAAATACACACGCATTCATGGGAATACGGAGGTAATCACACACAAAAAACACACGCATTAATGGGAATACAGAGGAAATCACACACAAAATACACACGCAATGATGGGAATACGGATGAAATCACACACAAAATACACACGCATTAATGGGAATACGGATGAAATCACACACAAAATACACACACATTGATGGGAATACAGAGGAAATCACACACAAAATACACACGCAATGATGAGAACACGGATGAAATCACACACAAAATACACACGCATTGATGGGAATACGGAGGAAATCACACACAAAATACACACGCAATGATGGGAATACCGATGAAATCACACACAAAATACACACGCAATGATATGAATACAGAGGAAATCACACACAAAATACACACGCAATGATGGGAATACGGAGGAAATCACACACAAAATACACACGCATTCATGGGAATACGGAGGTAATCACACACAAAATACACACACATGCACATTAACGGGAATACGGAGGAAATCACACGCAAAATACACACGCATTGATGGGAATACGGATGAAATCACACACAAAATACACACGCAATGATGGGAAGACGGAGAAAATCACACACAAAATACACACGCATTGATGGGAATACGGAGGAAAGCACACACAAAATACACACGCAATGATGGGAATACGGATGAAATCACACACAAAATACACACGCATTGATGGGAATACGGATGAAATCACACACACATGCACATTAACGGGAATACGGAGGAAATCACACGCAAAATACACACGCATTGATGGGAATACGGATGAAATCACACACAAAATACACACGCAATGATGGGAAGACGGAGAAAATCACACACAAAATACACACGCATTGATGGGAATACGGAGGAAAGCACACACAAAATACACACGCAATGATGGGAATACGGATGAAATCACACACAAAATACACACGCAATGATGGGAATACCGATGAAATCACACACAAAATACACACGCAATGATATGAATACAGAGGAAATCACACACAAAATACACACGCAATGATGGGAATACGGAGGAAATCACACACAAAATACACACGCAATGATGGGAATACGGAGGAAATCACACACAAAATACACACGCAATGATGGGAATACGGAGGAAATCACACACAAAATACACACGCAATGATGGGAATACAGAGGAAATCACACACAAAATACACACGCAATGATGGGAATACGGAGGAAATCACACACAAAATACACACGCAATGATGGGAATACGGAGGAAATCACACACAAAATACACACGCAATGATGGGAATACGGAGGAAATCACACACAAAATACACACGCAATGATGGGAATACGGAGGAAATCACACACAAAATACACACGCAATGATGGGAATACGGATGAAATCACACACAAAATACACACGCATTAATGGGAATACGGATGAAATCACACACAAAATACACACGCATTGATGGGAATACAGAGGAAATCACACACAAAATACACACGCAATGATGAGAACACGGATGAAATCACACACAAAATACACACGCATTGATGGGAATACGGAGGAAATCACACACAAAATACACACGCAATGATGGGAATACCGATGAAATCACACACAAAATACACACGCAATGATATGAATACAGAGGAAATCACACACAAAATACACACGCAATGATGGGAATACGGAGGAAATCACACACAAAATACACACGCATTCATGGGAATACGGAGGTAATCACACACAAAATACACACATGCACATTAACGGGAATACGGAGGAAATCACACGCAAAATACACACGCATTGATGGGAATACGGATGAAATCACACACAAAATACACACGCAATGATGGGAAGACGGAGAAAATCACACACAAAATACACACGCATTGATGGGAATACGGAGGAAAGCACACACAAAATACACACGCAATGATGGGAATACGGATGAAATCACACACAAAATACACACGCATTGATGGGAATACGGATGAAATCACACACACATGCACATTAACGGGAATACGGAGGAAATCACACGCAAAATACACACGCATTGATGGGAATACGGATGAAATCACACACAAAATACACACGCAATGATGGGAAGACGGAGAAAATCACACACAAAATACACACGCATTGATGGGAATACGGAGGAAATCACACACAAAATACACACGCAATGATGGGAATACGGATGAAATCACACACAAAATACACACGCAATGATGGGAATACCGATGAAATCACACACAAAATACACACGCAATGATATGAATACAGAGGAAATCACACACAAAATACACACGCAATGATGGGAATACGGAGGAAATCACACACAAAATACACACGCAATGATGGGAATACGGAGGAAATCACACACAAAATACACACGCATTGATGGGAATACGGAGGAAATCACACACAAAATACACACGCAATGATATGAATACAGAGGAAATCACACACAAAATACACACGCAATGATGGGAATACGGAGGAAATCACACACAAAATACACACGCAATGATGGGAATACGGAGGAAATCACACACAAAATACACACGCATTGATGGGAATACGGAGGAAATCACACACAAAATACACACGCAATGATATGAATACAGAGGAAATCACACACAAAATACACACGCAATGATGGGAATACGGAGGAACTCACACACAAAATACACACGCAATGATGGGAATACGGAGGAAATCACACACACATGCACATTAACGGGAATACGGAGGAAATCACACGCAAAATACACACGCATTGATGGGAATACGGATGAAATCACACACAAAATACACACGCAATGATGAGAACACGGATGAAATCACACACAAAATACACACGCAATGATGGGAATACCGATGAAATCACACACAAAATACACACGCAATGATATGAATACAGAGGAAATCACACACAAAATACACACGCAATGATGGGAATACGGAGGAAATCACACACAAAATACACACGCAATGATGGGAATACGGAGGAAATCACACACAAAATACACACGCATTGATGGGAATACGGAGGAAATCACACACAAAATACACACGCAATGTTGGGAATACAGAGGAACTCACACACAAAATACACACGCATTGATGGGAATACGGAGGAAATCACACACAAAATACACACGCATTGATGGGAATACGGAGGAAATCACACACAAAATACACACGCAATGTTGGGAATACAGAGGAACTCACACACAAAATACACACGCAATGATGGGAATACCGATGAAATCACACACAAAATACACACGCAATGATATGAATACAGAGGAAATCACACACAAAATACACACGCAATGATGGGAATACGGAGGAAATCACACACAAAATACACACGCATTCATGGGAATACGGAGGTAATCACACACAAAAAACACACGCATTAATGGGAATACAGAGGAAATCACACACAAAATACACACGCAATGATGGGAATACGGATGAAATCACACACAAAATACACACGCATTAATGGGAATACGGATGAAATCACACACAAAATACACACGCATTGATGGGAATACAGAGGAAATCACACACAAAATACACACGCAATGATGAGAACACGGATGAAATCACACACAAAATACACACGCATTGATGGGAATACGGAGGAAATCACACACAAAATACACACGCAATGATGGGAATACCGATGAAATCACACACAAAATACACACGCAATGATATGAATACAGAGGAAATCACACACAAAATACACACGCAATGATGGGAATACGGAGGAAATCACACACAAAATACACACGCATTCATGGGAATACGGAGGTAATCACACACAAAATACACACGCAATGATGGGAATACGGAGGAAAGCACACACAAAATACACACGCAATGATGGGAATACGGATGAAATCACACACAAAATACACACGCAATGATGGGAATACCGATGAAATCACACACAAAATACACACGCAATGATATGAATACAGAGGAAATCACACACAAAATACACACGCAATGATGGGAATACGGAGGAAATCACACACAAAATACACACGCAATGATGGGAATACGGAGGAAATCACACACAAAATACACACGCATTGATGGGAATACGGAGGAAATCACACACAAAATACACACGCAATGATATGAATACAGAGGAAATCACACACAAAATACACACGCAATGATGGGAATACGGAGGAAATCACACACAAAATACACACGCAATGATGGGAATACGGAGGAAATCACACACAAAATACACACGCATTCATGGGAATACGGAGGTAATCACACACAAAATACACACACATGCACATTAACGGGAATACGGAGGAAATCACACGCAAAATACACACGCATTGATGGGAATACGGATGAAATCACACACAAAATACACACGCAATGATGGGAAGACGGAGAAAATCACACACAAAATACACACGCATTGATGGGAATACGGAGGAAAGCACACACAAAATACACACGCAATGATGGGAATACGGATGAAATCACACACAAAATACACACGCATTGATGGGAATACGGATGAAATCACACACACATGCACATTAACGGGAATACGGAGGAAATCACACGCAAAATACACACGCATTGATGGGAATACGGATGAAATCACACACAAAATACACACGCAATGATGGGAAGACGGAGAAAATCACACACAAAATACACACGCATTGATGGGAATACGGAGGAAAGCACACACAAAATACACACGCAATGATGGGAATACGGATGAAATCACACACAAAATACACACGCAATGATGGGAATACCGATGAAATCACACACAAAATACACACGCAATGATATGAATACAGAGGAAATCACACACAAAATACACACGCAATGATGGGAATACGGAGGAAATCACACACAAAATACACACGCAATGATGGGAATACGGAGGAAATCACACACAAAATACACACGCATTGATGGGAATACGGAGGAAATCACACACAAAATACACACGCAATGATATGAATACAGAGGAAATCACACACAAAATACACACGCAATGATGGGAATACGGAGGAAATCACACACAAAATACACACGCAATGATGGGAATACGGAGGAAATCACACACAAAATACACACGCATTGATGGGAATACGGAGGAACTCACACACAAAATACACACGCAATGATGGGAATACGGAGGAAATCACACACAAAATACACACGCAATGATGGGAATACGGATGAAATCACACACAAAATACACACGCATTAATGGGAATACGGATGAAATCACACACAAAATACACACACATTGATGGGAATACAGAGGAAATCACACACAAAATACACACGCAATGATGAGAACACGGATGAAATCACACACAAAATACACACGCATTGATGGGAATACGGAGGAAATCACACACAAAATACACACGCAATGATGGGAATACCGATGAAATCACACACAAAATACACACGCAATGATATGAATACAGAGGAAATCACACACAAAATACACACGCAATGATGGGAATACGGAGGAAATCACACACAAAATACACACGCATTCATGGGAATACGGAGGTAATCACACACAAAATACACACACATGCACATTAACGGGAATACGGAGGAAATCACACGCAAAATACACACGCATTGATGGGAATACGGATGAAATCACACACAAAATACACACGCAATGATGGGAAGACGGAGAAAATCACACACAAAATACACACGCATTGATGGGAATACGGAGGAAAGCACACACAAAATACACACGCAATGATGGGAATACGGATGAAATCACACACAAAATACACACGCATTGATGGGAATACGGATGAAATCACACACACATGCACATTAACGGGAATACGGAGGAAATCACACGCAAAATACACACGCATTGATGGGAATACGGATGAAATCACACACAAAATACACACGCAATGATGGGAAGACGGAGAAAATCACACACAAAATACACACGCATTGATGGGAATACGGAGGAAATCACACACAAAATACACACGCAATGATGGGAATACGGATGAAATCACACACAAAATACACACGCAATGATGGGAATACCGATGAAATCACACACAAAATACACACGCAATGATATGAATACAGAGGAAATCACACACAAAATACACACGCAATGATGGGAATACGGAGGAAATCACACACAAAATACACACGCAATGATGGGAATACGGAGGAAATCACACACAAAATACACACGCATTGATGGGAATACGGAGGAAATCACACACAAAATACACACGCAATGATATGAATACAGAGGAAATCACACACAAAATACACACGCAATGATGGGAATACGGAGGAAATCACACACAAAATACACACGCAATGATGGGAATACGGAGGAAATCACACACAAAATACACACGCATTGATGGGAATACGGAGGAAATCACACACAAAATACACACGCAATGATATGAATACAGAGGAAATCACACACAAAATACACACGCAATGATGGGAATACGGAGGAACTCACACACAAAATACACACGCAATGATGGGAATACGGAGGAAATCACACACACATGCACATTAACGGGAATACGGAGGAAATCACACGCAAAATACACACGCATTGATGGGAATACGGAGGAAATCACACACAAAATACACACGCAATGATGAGAACACGGATGAAATCACACACAAAATACACACGCAATGATGGGAATACCGATGAAATCACACACAAAATACACACGCAATGATATGAATACAGAGGAAATCACACACAAAATACACACGCAATGATGGGAATACGGAGGAAATCACACACAAAATACACACGCATTCATGGGAATACGGAGGTAATCACACACAAAATACACACACATGCACATTAACGGGAATACGGAGGAAATCACACGCAAAATACACACGCATTGATGGGAATACGGATGAAATCACACACAAAATACACACGCAATGATGGGAAGACGGAGAAAATCACACACAAAATACACACGCATTGATGGGAATACGGAGGAAAGCACACACAAAATACACACGCAATGATGGGAATACGGATGAAATCACACACAAAATACACACGCATTGATGGGAATACGGATGAAATCACACACACATGCACATTAACGGGAATACGGAGGAAATCACACGCAAAATACACACGCATTGATGGGAATACGGATGAAATCACACACAAAATACACACGCAATGATGGGAAGACGGAGAAAATCACACACAAAATACACACGCATTGATGGGAATACGGAGGAAAGCACACACAAAATACACACGCAATGATGGGAATACGGATGAAATCACACACAAAATACACACGCAATGATGGGAATACCGATGAAATCACACACAAAATACACACGCAATGATATGAATACAGAGGAAATCACACACAAAATACACACGCAATGATGGGAATACGGAGGAAATCACACACAAAATACACACGCAATGATGGGAATACGGAGGAAATCACACACAAAATACACACGCAATGATGGGAATACGGAGGAAATCACACACAAAATACACACGCAATGATATGAATACAGAGGAAATCACACACAAAATACACACGCAATGATGGGAATACGGAGGAAATCACACACAAAATACACACGCAATGATGGGAATACGGAGGAAATCACACACAAAATACACACGCATTGATGGGAATACGGAGGAAATCACACACAAAATACACACGCATTGATGGGAATACGGAGGAACTCACACACAAAATACACACGCAATGATGGGAATACGGAGGAAATCACACACACATGCACATTAACGGGAATACGGAGGAAATCACACGCAAAATACACACGCATTGATGGGAATACAGAGGAAATCACACACAAAATACACACGCAATGATGAGAACACGGATGAAATCACACACAAAATACACACGCATTGATGGGAATACCGATGAAATCACACACAAAATACACACGCAATGATATGAATACAGAGGAAATCACACACAAAATACACACGCAATGATGGGAATACGGAGGAAATCACACACAAAATACACACGCAATGATGGGAATACGGAGGAAATCACACACAAAATACACACGCATTGATGGGAATACGGAGGAAATCACACACAAAAAACACACGCATTGATGGGAATACAGAGGAAATCACACACAAAATACACACGCAATGATGGGAATACGGATGAAATCACACACAAAATACACACGCATTAATGGGAATACGGATGAAATCACACACAAAATACACACGCATTGATGGGAATACAGAGGAAATCACACACAAAATACACACGCAATGATGGGAATACGGAGGAAATCACACACAAAATACACACGCATTGATGGGAATACGGAGGAAATCACACACAAAATACACACGCATTGATGGGAATACGGAGGAAATCACACACAAAATACACACGCAATGTTGGGAATACAGAGGAACTCACACACAAAATACACACGCAATGATGGGAATACCGATGAAATCACACACAAAATACACACGCAATGATATGAATACAGAGGAAATCACACACAAAATACACACGCAATGATGGGAATACGGAGGAAATCACACACACATGCACATTAACGGGAATACGGAGGAAATCACACGCAAAATACACACGCATTGATGGGAATACAGAGGAAATCACACACAAAATACACACGCAATGATGAGAACACGGATGAAATCACACACAAAATACACACGCATTGATGGGAATACGGAGGAAATCACACACAAAATACACACGCAATGATGGGAATACGGATGAAATCACACACAAAATACACACGCATTGATGGGAATACGGAGGAAATCACACACAAAATACACACGCAATGATGGGAATACAGAGGAAATCACACACAAAATACACACGCATTGATGGGAATACGGAGGAAATCACAGGCAAAATACACACGCATTAATGGGAATACGGATGAAATCACACACAAAATACACACGCAATGATGGGAATACGGAGGAAATCACACACAAAATACACACGCAATGATGGGAATACGGAGGAAATCACACACAAAATACACACGCAATGATGGGAATACGGAGGAAATCACACACAAAATACACACGCATTGATGGGAATACGGAGGAAATCACACACAAATACACACGCAATGATGGGAATACGGAGGAAATCACACGCAAAATACACACGCAATGATGGGAATACGGAGGAAATCACACACAAAATACACACGCAATGATGGGAATACGGAGGAAATCACACACAAAATACACACGCAATGATGGGAATACGGAGGAAATCACACACAAAATACACACGCATTCATGGGAATACGGAGGTAATCACACACAAAATACACACACATGCACATTAACGGGAATACGGAGGAAATCACACGCAAAATACACACGCATTGATGGGAATACAGAGGAAATCACACACAAAATACACACGCAATGATGGGAATACGGATGAAATCACACACAAAATACACACGCATTAATGGGAATACGGATGAAATCACACACAAAATACACACGCATTGATGGGAATACGGATGAAATCACACACACATGCACATTAACGGGAATACGGAGGAAATCACACGCAAAATACACACGCATTGATGGGAATACGGAGAAAATCACACACACATGCACATTAACGGGAATACGGAGGAAATCACACGCAAAATACACACGCATTGATGGGAATACGGAGAAAATCACACACAAAATACACACGCAATGATGAGAACACGGATGAAATCACACACAAAATACACACGCATTGATGGGAATACGGAGGAAATCACACACAAAATACACACGCAATGATGGGAATACGGAGGAAATCACACACAAAATACACACGCATTGATGGGAATACGGAGGAAATCACACACACATGCACATTAACGGGAATACGGAGGAAATCACACGCAAAATACACACGCATTGATGGGAATACGGAGGAAATCACACACAAAATACACACGCAATGATGAGAACACGGATGAAATCACACACAAAATACACACGCATTGATGGGAATACGGAGGAAATCACACACAAAATACACACGCAATGATGGGAATACGGATGAAATCACACACAAAATACACACGCAATGATGGGAATACGGAGGAAATCACACACAAAATACACACGCAATGATGGGAATACGGAGGAAATCACACACAAAATACACACGCATTGATGGGAATACGGAGGAAATCACACACAAAATACACACGCATTAATGGGAATACGGAGGAAATCACACACAAAATACACACGCAATGATGGGAATACGGATGAAATCACACACAAAATACACACGCATTAATGGGAATACGGATGAAATCACACACAAAATACACACGCATTGATGGGAATACGGAGGAAATCACACACAAAATACACACGCATTGATGGGAATACGGAGGAAATCACACACACATGCACATTAACGGGAATACGGAGGAAATCACACGCAAAATACACACGCATTAATGGGAATACGGATGAAATCACACACAAAATACACACGCAATGATGGGAATACGGAGGAAATCACACACAAAATACACACGCAATGATGGAAAAACGGATGAAATCGAACGCAAAATACACACGCAATGATGGGAATACGGAGGAAATCACACACAAAATACACACGCATTGATGGGAATACGGAGGAAATCACACACACATGCACATTAACGGGAATACGGAGGAAATCACACGCAAAATACACACGCATTGATGGGAATACGGAGAAAATCACACACAAAATACACACGCAATGATGAGAATACGGATGAAATCACACACAAAATACACACGCATTAATGGGAATACGGAGGAAATCACACACAAAATACACACGCAATGATGGGAATACGGAGGAAATCACACACAAAATACACACGCAATGATGGGAATACGGAGGAAATCACACACAAAATACACACGCAATGATGGGAATACGGAGGAAATCACACACAAAATACACACGCAATGATGGGAATACGGAGGAAATCACACACAAAATACACACGCATTAATGGGAATACGGATGAAATCACACACAAAATACACACGCATTGATGGGAATACGGATGAAATCACACACAAAATACACGCATTAATGGGAATACGGAGGAAATCACACACAAAATACACACGCAATGATGGGAATACGGAGGAAATCACACACAAAATACACACGCAATGATGGGAATACGGATGAAATCACACACAAAATACACACGCATTAATGGGAATACGGAGGAAATCACACACAAAATACACACGCAATGATGGGAATACGGAGGAAATCACACACAAAATACACACGCAATGATGGGAATACGGATGAAATCACACACAAAATACACACGCATTAATGGGAATACGGAGGAAATCACACACAAAATACACACGCAATGATGGGAATACGGAGGAAATCACACACAAAATACACACGCAATGATGGGAATACGGAGGAAATCACACACAAAATACACACGCATTGATGGGAATACGGAGGAAATCACACACACATGCACATTAACGGGAATACGGAGGAAATCACACGCAAAATACACACGCATTGATGGGAATACAGAGGAAATCACACACAAAATACACACGCAATGATGGGAATACAGAGGAAATCACACACAAAATACACACGCAATGATGGGAATACAGAGGAACTCACACACAAAATACACACGCATTAATGGGAATACGGATGAAATCACACACAAAATACACACGCATTGATGGGAATACGGATGAAATCACACACACATGCACATTAACGGGAATACGGAGGAAATCACACGCAAAATACACACGCATTGATGGGAATACGGAGAAAATCACACACAAAATACACACGCAATGATGAGAACACGGATGAAATCACACACAAAATACACACGCATTGATGGGAATACGGAGGAAATCACACACAAAATACACACGCAATGATGGGAATACAGAGGAAATCACACACAAAATACACACGCATTGATGGGAATACGGATGAAATCACACACACATGCACATTAACGGGAATACGGAGGAAATCACACGCAAAATACACACGCATTGATGGGAATACGGAGAAAATCACACACAAAATACACACGCAATGATGAGAACACGGATGAAATCACACACAAAATACACACGCATTGATGGGAATACGGAGGAAATCACACACAAAATACACACGCAATGATGGGAATACAGAGGAAATCACACACAAAATACACACGCATTGATGGGAATACGGAGGAAATCACACACACATGCACATTAACGGGAATACGGAGGAAATCACACGCAAAATACACACGCATTGATGGGAATACAGAGAAAATCACACACAAAATACACACGCAATGATGAGAACACGGATGAAATCACACACAAAATACACACGCATTGATGGGAATACGGAGGAAATCACACACAAAATACACACGCAATGATGGGAATACAGAGGAAATCACACACAAAATACACACGCAATGATGGGAATACGGAGGAAATCACACACAAAATACACACGCAATGATGGGAATACGGAGGAAATCACACACAAAATACACACGCAATGATGGGAATACGGAGGAAATCACACACAAAATACACACGCATTCATGGGAATACGGAGGAAATCACACACAAAATACACACGCATTAATGGGAATACAGAGGAAATCACACACAAAATACACACGCAATGATGGGAATACGGATGAAATCACACACAAAATACACACGCATTAATGGGAATACGGATGAAATCACACACAAAATACACACGCATTGATGGGAATACGGAGGAAATCACACACAAAATACACACGCATTGATGGGAATACGGAGGAAATCACACACAAAATACACACGCAATGATGGGAATACGGAGGAAATCACACACAAAATACACACGCAATGATGGGAATACGGATGAAATCACACACAAAATACACACGCAATGATGGGAATACAGAGGAAATCACACACAAAATACACACGCATTGATGGGAATACGGAGGAAATCACACACACATGCACATTAACGGGAATACGGAGGAAATCACACGCAAAATACACACGCATTGATGGGAATACAGAGGAAATCACACACAAAATACACACGCAATGATGGGAATACGGATGAAATCACACACAAAATACACACGCATTAATGGGAATACGGATGAAATCACACACAAAATACACACGCATTGATGGGAATACGGATGAAATCACACACACATGCACATTAACGGGAATACGGAGGAAATCACACGCAAAATACACACGCATTGATGGGAATACAGAGAAAATCACACACAAAATACACACGCAATGATGAGAACACGGATGAAATCACACACAAAATACACACGCAATGATGGGAATACGGAGGAAATCACACACAAAATACACACGCAATGATGGGAATACAGAGGAAATCACACACAAAATACACACGCATTGATGGGAATACGGATGAAATCACACACACATGCACATTAACGGGAATACGGAGGAAATCACACGCAAAATACACACGCATTGATGGGAATACGGAGAAAATCACACACAAAATACACACGCAATGATGAGAACACGGATGAAATCACACACAAAATACACACGCATTGATGGGAATACGGAGGAAATCACACACAAAATACACACGCAATGATGGGAATACAGAGGAAATCACACACAAAATACACACGCATTGATGGGAATACGGATGAAATCACACACACATGCACATTAACGGGAATACGGAGGAAATCACACGCAAAATACACACGCATTGATGGGAATACAGAGGAAATCACACACAAAATACACACGCAATGATGAGAACACGGATGAAATCACACACAAAATACACACGCATTGATGGGAATACGGAGGAAATCACACACAAAATACACACGCAATGATGGGAATACAGAGGAAATCACACACAAAATACACACGCATTGATGGGAATACGGAGGAAATCACACACAAAATACACACGCAATGATGGGAATACCGATGAAATCACACACAAAATACACACGCAATGATGGGAATACGGAGGAAATCACACACAAAATACACACGCAATGATGGGAATACGGAGGAAATCACACACAAAATACACACGCATTCATGGGAATACGGAGGTAATCACACACAAAAAACACACGCATTAATGGGAATACAGAGGAAATCACACACAAAATACACACGCAATGATGGGAATACGGATGAAATCACACACAAAATACACACGCATTAATGGGAATACGGATGAAATCACACACAAAATACACACGCATTGATGGGAATACAGAGGAAATCACACACAAAATACACACGCATTGATGGGAATACGGAGGAAATCACACACACATGCACATTAACGGGAATACGGAGGAAATCACACGCAAAATACACACGCATTAATGGGAATACGGATGAAATCACACACAAAATACACACGCAATGATGGGAATACAGAGGAAATCACACACAAAATACACACGCAATGATGAGAACACGGATGAAATCACACACAAAATACACACGCAATGATGGGAATACAGAGGAAATCACACACAAAATACACACGCATTGATGGGAATACGGAGGAAATCACACACACATGCACATTAACGGGAATACGGAGGAAATCACACGCAAAATACACACGCATTGATGGGAATACAGAGGAAATCACACACAAAATACACACGCAATGATGGGAACACGGATGAAATCACACACAAAATACACACGCATTAATGGGAATACGGATGAAATCACACACAAAATACACACGCATTGATGGGAATACGGATGAAATCACACACACATGCACATTAACGGGAATACGGAGGAAATCACACGCAAAATACACACGCATTGATGGGAATACGGAGAAAATCACACACAAAATACACACGCAATGATGAGAACACGGATGAAATCACACACAAAATACACACGCATTGATGGGAATACGGAGGAAATCACACACAAAATACACACGCAATGATGGGAATACAGAGGAAATCACACACAAAATACACACGCATTGATGGGAATACGGAGGAAATCACACACACATGCACATTAACGGGAATACGGAGGAAATCACACGCAAAATACACACGCATTGATGGGAATACAGAGGAAATCACACACAAAATACACACGCAATGATGGGAACACGGATGAAATCACACACAAAATACACACGCATTAATGGGAATACAGAGGAAATCACACACAAAATACACACGCAATGATGGGAATACGGATGAAATCACACACACATGCACATTAACGGGAATACGGAGGAAATCACACGCAAAATACACACGCATTGATGGGAATACGGAGAAAATCACACACAAAATACACACGCAATGATGAGAACACGGATGAAATCACACACAAAATACACACGCATTGATGGGAATACGGAGGAAATCACACACAAAATACACACGCAATGATGGGAATACAGATGAAATCACACACAAAATACACACGCATTGATGGGAATACGGATGAAATCACACACAACATACACATTAACGGGAATACGGAGGAAATCACACGCAAAATACACACGCATTGATGGGAATACGGAGGAAATCACACACAAAATACACACGCAATGATGAGAACACGGATGAAATCACACACAAAATACACACGCATTGATGGGAATACGGAGGAAATCACACACAAAATACACACGCAATGATGGGAATACAGAGGAAATCACACACAAAATACACACGCAATGATATGAATACAGAGGAAATCACACACAAAATACACACGCAATGATGGGAATACGGAGGAAATCACACACAAAATACACACGCAATGATGGGAATACGGAGGAAATCACACACAAAATACACACGCATTAATGGGAATACGGATGAAATCACACACAAAATACACACGCAATGATGGGAATACAGAGGAAATCACACACAAAATACACACGCAATGATGAGAACACGGATGAAATCACACACAAAATACACACGCAATGATGGGAATACAGAGGAAATCACACACAAAATACACACGCATTGATGGGAATACGGAGGAAATCACACACACATGCACATTAACGGGAATACGGAGGAAATCACACGCAAAATACACACGCATTGATGGGAATACAGAGGAAATCACACACAAAATACACACGCAATGATGGGAATACGGATGAAATCACACACAAAATACACACGCATTAATGGGAATACGGAGGAAATCACACACGAAATACACACGCAATGATGGGAATACGGATGAAATCACACACAAAATACACACGCATTGATGGGAATACGGAGGAAATCACACACAAAATACACACGCAATGATGGGAATACGGAGGAAATCACACACAAAATACACACGCATTGATGGGAATACGGAGGAAATCACACACAAATGCACATTAACGGGAATACGGAGGAAATCACACGCAAAATACACACGCATTGATGGGAATACGGAGGAAATCACACACAAAATACACACGCAATGATGGGAATACGGATGAAATCACACACAAAATACACACGCAATGATGGGAATACAGAGGAAATCACACACAAAATACACACGCAATGATGGGAATACGGATGAAATCACACACACATGCACACTAACGGGAATACGGAGGAAATCACACGCAAAATACACACGCATTGATGGGAATACGGAGGAAATCACACACAAAATACACACGCAATGATGGGAACACGGATGAAATCACACACAAAATACACACGCAATGATGGGAATACGGAGGAAATCACACACAAAATACACACGCAATAATGGGAATACGGAGGAAATCACACACAAAATACACACGCATTGATGGGAATACGGATGAAATCACACACACATGCACATTAACGGGAATACGGAGGAAATCACACGCAAAATACACACGCATTGATGGGAATACGGAGAAAATCACACACAAAATACACACGCAATGATGAGAACACGGATGAAATCACACACAAAATACACACGCATTGATGGGAATACGGAGGAAATCACACACAAAATACACACGCAATGATGGGAATACAGAGGAAATCACACACAAAATACACACGCATTGATGGGAATACGGATGAAATCACACACACATGCACATTAACGGGAATACGGAGGAAATCACACGCAAAATACACACGCATTGATGGGAATACGGAGAAAATCACACACAAAATACACACGCAATGATGAGAACACGGATGAAATCACACACAAAATACACACGCATTGATGGGAATACGGAGGAAATCACACACAAAATACACACGCAATGATGGGAATACGGAGGAAATCACACACAAAATACACACGCATTGATGGGAATACGGAGGAAATCACACACACATGCACATTAACGGGAATACGGAGGAAATCACACGCAAAATACACACGCATTGATGGGAATACGGAGGAAATCACACACAAAATACACACGCAATGATGAGAATACGGATGAAATCACACACAAAATACACACGCATTGATGGGAATACGGAGGAAATCACACACAAAATACACACGCAATGATGGGAATACGGATGAAATCACACACAAAATACACACGCAATGATGGGAATACGGAGGAAATCACACACAAAATACACACGCAATGATGGGAATACGGAGGAAATCACACACAAAATACACACGCAATGATGGGAATACGGAGGAAATCACACACAAAATACACACGCAATAATGGGAATACGGAGGAAATCACACACAAAATACACACGCAATGATGGGAATACGGAGGAAATCACACACAAAATACACACGCAATGATGGGAATACGGATGAAATCACACACAAAATACACACGCAATAATGGGAATACGGATGAAATCACACACAAAATACACACGCAATGATGGGAATACGGATGAAATCACACGCAAAATACACACGCAATGATGGGAATACGGATGAAATCACACACAAAATACACACGCAATGATGGGAATACGGAGGAAATCACACACAAAATACACACGCAATGATGGGAATACGGATGAAATCACACACAAAATACACACGCAATGATGGGAATACGGAGGAAATCACACACAAAATACACACGCAATGATGGGAATACGGAGGAAATCACACACAAAATACACACGCAATGATGGGAATACGGAGGAAATCACACACAAAATACACACGCAATGATGGGAATACGGATGAAATCACACACAAAATACACACGCAATGATGGGAATACGGATGAAATCACACACAAAATACACACGCAATGATGGGAATACGGAGGAAATCACACACAAAATACACACGCAATGATGGGAATACGGAGGAAATCACACGCAAAATACACACGCAATGATGGGAATACGGATGAAATCACACACAAAATACACACGCAATAATGGGAATACGGAGGAAATCACACACAAAATACACACGCAATGATGGGAATACGGAGGAAATCACACACAAAATACACACGCAATGATGGGAATACGGATGAAATCACACACACAATACACACTTAACGGGAATACGGAGGAAATCACACGCAAAATACACACGCATTGATGGGAATACGGAGGAAATCACACACAAAATACACACGCAATGATGGGAATACGGATGAAATCACACACAAAATACACACGCATTGATGGGAATACGGAGGAAATCACACACAAAATACACACGCAATGATGGGAATACGGATGAAATCACACACAAAATACACACGCATTAATGGGAATACGGAGGAAATCACACACAAAATACACACGCATTGATGGGAATACGGAGAAAATCACACACAAAATACACACGCAATGATGAGAACACGGATGAAATCACACACAAAATACACACGCATTGATGGGAATACGGAGGAAATCACACACAAAATACACACGCAATGATGGGAATACGGAGGAAATCACACACAAAATACACACGCATTGATGGGAATACGGATGAAATCACACACAAAATACACACGCATTAATGGGAATACGGAGGAAATCACACACAAAATACACACGCATTGATGGGAATACGGAGGAAATCACACACAAAATACACACGCAATGATGGGAATACGGATGAAATCACACACAAAATACACACGCAATGATGGGAATACGGAGGAAATCACACGCAAAATACACACGCAATGATGGGAATACGGAGGAAATCACACACAAAATACACACGCAATGATGGGAATACGGAGGAAATCACACACAAAATACACACGCAATGATGGGAATACGGAGGAAATCACACACAAAATACACACGCAATGATGGGAATACGGATGAAATCACACACAAAATACACACGCAATAATGGGAATACGGATGAAATCACACACAAAATACACACGCAATGATGGGAATACGGATGAAATCACACACAAAATACACACGCAATGATGGGAATACGGAGGAAATCACACGCAAAATACACACGCAATGATGGGAATACGGAGGAAATCACACACAAAATACACACGCAATGATGGGAATACGGAGGAAATCACACACGAAATACACACGCAATGATGGGAATACGGATGAAATCACACACAAAATACACACGCAATGATGGGAATACGGATGAAATCACACACAAAATACACACGCAATGATGGGAATACGGAGGAAATCACACGCAAAATACACACGCAATGATGGGAATACGGATGAAATCACACACAAAATACACACGCATTAATGGGAATACGGAGGAAATCACACACGAAATACACACGCATTGATGGGAATACGGAGGAAATCACACACACATGCACATTAACGGGAATACGGAGGAAATCACACGCAAAATACACACGCATTGATGGGAATACGGAGAAAATCACACACAAAATACACACGCAATGATGGGAATACGGAGGAAATCACACACAAAAAACACACGCATTGATGGGAATACAGAGGAAATCACACACAAAAAACACACGCAATGATGGGAATACGGAGGAAATCACACACACATGCACATTAACGGGAATACGGAGGAAATCACACACAAAATACACACGCAATGATGGGAATACAGAGGAAATCACACACCAAATACACACGCAATGATGGGAATACGGAGGAAATCACACACAAAAAACACACGCATTAATAGGAATACGGAGGTAATCACACACAAAATACACACGCAATGATATGAATACAGAGGAAATCACACACAAAATACACACGCAATGATGGGAATACGGATGAAATCACACACAAAAAACACACGCAATGATGGGAATACAGAGGAAATCACACACAAAAAACACACGCAATGATGGGAATACGGAGGAAATCACACACACATGCACATTAACGGGAATACGGAGGAAATCACACGCAAAATACACACGCATTGATGGGAATACGGAGAAAATCACACACAAAAAACACACGCATTGATGGGAATACGGAGAAAATCACACAGAAAATACACACGCATTGATGGGAATACAGAGGAAATCACACACAAAATACACACGCAATGATGAGAATACGGATGAAATCACACACAAAATACACACGCATTGATGGGAATACGGAGGAAATCACACACAAAATACACACGCAATGATGGGAATACCGATGAAATCACACACAAAATACACACGCATTGATATGAATACAGAGGAAATCACACACAAAATACACACGCAATGATGGGAATACGGAGGAAATCACACACAAAATACACACGCATTCATGGGAATACGGAGGTAATCACACACAAAAAACACACGCATTAATGGGAATACAGAGGAAATCACACAGAAAATACACACGCATTGATGGGAATACGGAGGAAATCACACAGAAAATACACACGCATTAATGGGAATACGGATGAAATCACACGCAAAATACACACGAAATGATGGGAATACGGAGGAAATCTTACACACATGCACATTAACGGGAATACGGAGGAAATCACACGCAAAATACACACGCATTGATGGGAATACAGAGGAAATCACACACAAAATACACACGCAATGATGAGAACACGGAGGAAATCACACACAAAATACACACGCAATGATGGGAATACCGATGAAATCACACACAAAATACACACGCAATGATGGGAATACGGAGGAAATCACACACAAAATACACACGCAATGATGGGAATACGGAGGAAATCACACACAAAATACACACGCAATGATGGGAATACCGATGAAATCACACACAAAATACACACGCAATGATGGGAATACGGAGGAAATCACACACAAAATACACACGCAATGATGGGAATACCGATGAAATCACACACAAAATACACACGCAATGATATGAATACAGAGGAAATCACACACAAAATACACACGCAATGATGGGAATACGGAGGAAATCACACACAAAATACACACGCAATGATGGGAATACCGAGGAAATCACACACAAAATACACACGCTATGATGGGAATACGGAGAAAATCACACACAAAATACACACGCATTGATGGGAATACGGAGGAAATCACACACAAAATACACACGCAATGATATGAATACAGAGGAAATCACACACAAAATACACACGCAATGATGGGAATACGGAGGAAATCACACACAAATACACACGCAATGATATGAATACAGAGGAAATCACACACAAAATACACACGCAATGATGGGAATACAGAAAAAATCACACACCAAATACACACGCATTGATGGGAATACGGAGGAAATCACACACACATGCACATTAACGGGAATACGGAGGAAATCACACGCAAAATACACACGCATTGATGGGAATACGGAGAAAATCACACACAAAATACACACGCAATGATGGGAATACGGAGGAAATCACACACAAAATACACACGCAATAATGGGAATACGGATGAAATCACACGCAAAATACACACGAAATGATGGGAATACGGAGGAAATCACACACAAAATACACACGCATTGATGGGAATACGGAGGAAAGCACACACAAAATACACACGCATTAATGGGAATACGGATGAAATCACACACAAAATACACACGCAATGATGGGAATACGGAGGAAATCACACGCAAAATACACACGAAATGATGGGAATACGGAGGAAATCACACACACATGCACATTAACGGGAATACGGAGAAAATCACACACAAAATACACACGCAATGATGGGAATACGGAGGAAATCACACACAATACACACGCAATGATGGGAATACGGAGAAAATCACACACAAAATACACACGCATTCATGGGAATACGGAGGAAATCACACACATTAATTGGAATACAGGAAGAATCACACACATCAATTCGAATACAGAAGAAAGCACATACATTAATTGGAATACAGAAAGAATGACGGACATTGATTGGAATACAGAAGAAATCAGGCATCTCAATTGGAATACAGAAGAAAGCACACACATTTATTGGAATACAGAAAGAATGACGGACATTGATTGGAATACAGAAGAACACACACACATTGATGGGAATACAGAAGGTATCACGCATATACACACATGGATTGAGCGAAGATGAAGCGAATACATATGGGCATGTACACGAGGACTGATATATATGCCCACATAAACGCACGTGTCTGTATGTTGCCCCCTTTCCCTCGGGTTGTGGGATCCAGAGGCACACCAGCTAAAGCGCATACATACTCACACGCAGACGTGTGGAGAAATCATTATGCGGGTCGCCACCCGAGCACAGCGTACGAAACACCGAGCACACGATGCAAGTCCGTGATTCGCGTGCTGTGCAGTATTCTTCAAAGTGAAACACCCGCATCACTGGCAAGCGCGAGGTTGGATCCTCACGACTCTGTAGGCGCAACCGCTGCTGCTCTGCACCCTCTTCGTAGGGCTCCGTGACTGCAGAACCGCGGACTGGCGTGAAGGGATTCGTGGACACAGCGCGTCAGTTGCCCCACCATCAGCCCTGCGCGCTACTCACGGGCACGAGGCCGCCACAGCAGCGCTGCTTTCGGCCTGAGCAGCGCCACTGCCCCAGCTCTTTTCGCAACGACACTGAACAGCTTATCCAGCCATATTTACACATGCCGCCTCAGCACGGACCGTATACCGGTGTGCAATCCGGACGCATGCCCACCGCAGGGAACGCGAGGTCTTCACGACGGCGCGTCGCGTCTTTCGCCGGCACACAGCAAAGACCCCGCTACACATTCCTACACGCTAAAAAGAAAAAATACAGGAAATATGAGAAGTGTACCCCCCCCCCCGTCCACCAGAGAAAATGGGTGGAGGGAGGGAGGGAGGGGGAGAAAAAAAAAACACAACAGGTTTCACTCGTCCTAACACACAGTGGTTGTGTGCAGCAAGCAGACGCCCATCCCACCTCGCTCGCCTTCGCGGACAGAAGCGACAATGACACTTCGCTACCGCGAGGAAGAGTAGTGCACACACACTCAGGGAGAGGAAGGCTGTAAAAAAAACCGTGTGTGTGCGTATATCGGCGGGTGTGCTTCACCGTGTGTGTCTGTGTGTGTGTGTGTGTGTGTATCGGCGGGTGTGCTTCACCGTGTGTGTGTGTGTGTGTGTGTGTGTGTATCGGCGGGTGTGCTTCACCGTGTGTGTGTGTGTGTGTGTGTGTGTATCGGTGGGTGTGCATCACCGTTTTGTGCGTGCGTGTGTGCACTCACACGCACCTGCACGTCGGTGCGTTGGAGAGGACGTCAACAGAGAAGGCCCCTCCAGACACCGGCACCGGAAACCCCAGATGGTGGGAGTCACGGGCAAAAGAGAGACAACAGCGCCGTGGAGGGATCGCCACCGCCCTCCTCACCGAGTGCAACGGCCAGGGAGGGCAAGACGACTGCCGTCATTTTAGCTTTGTTTGTTTGTTTCGGGTGACTGCATTGCACAATTTGGTGCTCGTTACCGCATTTTGTGTTTTAAAAAGAAGCCGAAGCACACCAACACCGTCATTACCATCACCCCATCACACATCAACACCCAAACGTGCGCATACATCCATATAGAGGCACAAACACAGCAGTATACCGAAATGAAAAATATATATACCGATTCTACAAGACGCTGGGAAGACACAGTAGGGGAAAAAAAACACCAACACGCCACCACGACAATACACACACAACAAACACCCAACGCGCCACCACGACAATACACACACAAAAGAAAAACCAACGCGCCACCACGACAATACACACACAACAAACACCCAACGCGCCACCACGCCAATACACACAAAAAAACCAACGCGCCCCCTTGCGTACGAGCTTGACAGTCCTCCACCGACGCCGCCGCTTCACATGGCAGCGATTGGCGCAGAAGACACAAGTAGCGAGGCAAAGGCAACGCGCAGTCCCCCGCCAGCGCCACCTCCTCCGGGCAGCGGCAAGCCACTACTCACCACAGCGACCGACATCCCTCAACAAAGCTGTCGGACTCAACGACACCACACGTAGGGGCACCGCCACCACGTAGACACACATCGCCGCCACAGCCTATACCCAGTGAGCGCCACAACCGATACCGACACCGGCCTCCCCCTCGCCATGGGTGTCCCCGCGTTTCGTCCCGATGCGGTCGCACGCCTCGGACCTCTGCCGCTGTCGCGATACCCACGAACCACGACCCCATCTTCGGCCCCCCATCCCCCAAAACCCGCCCCCCCCCCGCCTGGCCAAAGCCCATGTGTTTACCCCCCACCCCCTGCCCCCGCCTCCCGAGCCGACGCACTCTGCGCCTCGGGGCACGACAGCACCGCGGCCTCGCGATGGAGACCGGGGGATGTCCTCGATTCGCCCAGCGGGGTTCACGGACCAGCGGCATCCCGTTCCGACGCGCACAGGAGGGTCTCAGCCAACTTTCAGGGCACACGTCAGTGCCCTGCGTGGGAGCCTCGGTGACACACGCAACCGGCTATCAGCACACATACACTGTCCACCTCGACGGCTGCAGGGACGCCAGCGAGCCTACAGGAACGGCACGCCAGTGAGGCGGGGGCGGGGTGACACACAGACACGCAGCGGCAGGACTGGCGGGTTCAGGTTGCTGTTTCATCATATCGACCACGGAAGGAACGTGCAGCAGCCCCCCCCCTGCCCTCAGGGGATGTCGGATCGAGACGGTGGAGAAGACCCCTGGGCATTATACGTAGCCATCACGCCCAGGATGACGCCCCTGGAATTGGTCGAGCCGTTGTGGTGACGAACGATGGACGGGTGGTGGTGGCTTCGAATTCTTTTCTCAATACTCAGCTCGCCAGGTGGGCTCAAGGATTTTCGCACAATACTTTTGAAGTGGCCCCAATTACCCAGCCCCCAGCAGTAAAACAGCCGGGGGAAGGTGGGGACAGAGGGGGTGAGGTAGGGCTTACGCGCAGATGTCGGGCTATAAAGGATGCACCAATGGTCGCTATCCACCGCGAAAAGGTTTCTCCAGTCAACGACGCTGATACCCAGCGGCCATGTCACATCGAGTGCGCTCCACGCCCCGCGCTCACGATGAGTAGGTGTATTTGGCACATTGCCCAGGTTGAAATCAGCATCCGCAAGCGTGGAAATAAGCTGGTCAGCGTGATCTGACGGTGCCTCGGGCCCCCGCCAGGTGGGATGTTGAGGATCGATGTCTCCGCGGAGCATGCAAGGATAATGGCCCAAGGTCTCCACAAAGGAACGAAAGCTCATCGTGACGCTGGCTGGCGGGGGCATAAAGGCACCCCAGCTGGGGAACAGCATCCTCATGGGCGATCTCAGCGATCAATCCCTCGACCGATGAGTCTTCCGCACGCGGTTTCCATGGAATTCTCCGGGACGCATGCCTTCCTTTTGGCGAAAAAAGATTGCGGTGCCGCCCCCCCCCCCGTCCAGTGCGAGGGCGCAACGTATAAGACGCATATCCCGGCACTTTCCAGGTTTTGGCGAACGGTGGTGGGATCTTTACTCCCTGCGGGAGATAAAGGTCAGCGTCAGCCCCAAGTAGTGCGAGCTGCTTTGCCCTACTGGGGCCGTTAAGGTTCGCCTACGCAGCCGTCAAAACACCAGGGTTCGACTCAACATCTCCACACTGAAGCAAAAAAAACAACGCGCCACCACGACAATACACACACAACAAACACCAACGCGCCCACTTGCGTACGAGCTTGACAGTCCTCCACCGACGCCACCTCCTCCGGGCAGCGGCAAGCCACTACTCACCACAGCGACCGACATCCCTCAACAAAGCCGTCGGACTCAACGACACCACACGTAGGGGCACCGCCGCCACGTAGACACACATCGCCGTCACAGCCTATACCCAGTGAGCGCCACAACCGATACCGACACCGGCCTCCCCATCGCCATAGGTGTCCCCGCGTTTCGTACCGATGCGGTCGCACGCCTCGGACCTCTGCTGCCTTCGCGATACCCACGAACCACGACCCCATCTTCGGCCCCCCATCTCCCAAAACCCGCCCTCCCGCCTGGCCAAAGCCCATGTGTTTACCCCCCCCCCATGCCCCCGCCTCCCGAGCCGACACATTCTGCGCCCCAGGGCACGACAGCACCGCGGCTTCGCGGTGGAGACCGGGGGATGTCCTCGATTCGCCCAGCGGGGTTCACGGACCAGCGGCATCCCGTTCCGACGCGCACAGGAGGGTCTCAGCCAACTTTCAGGGCACACGTCAGTGCCCTGCGTGAGAGCCTCGGTGACACAAGCTACCGGCTATCAGCGCACATACACTGTCCACCTCGACGGCTGCAGGGACGCCAGCGAGCCTACAGGAACGGCGCGCCAGTGAGGCGGGGGCGGGGTGACACACAGACACGCAGCGGCAGGACTGGCGGGCTCAGGTTGCTGTTTCATCAAATCGGCCGCGGAAGGAACGTGCAGCCCCCCCCTGCCCTCAGGGGATGTCGGATCGAGACGGTGGAGAAGACCCCTGGGCATTATACGTAGCCATCACGCCCAGGATGACGCCCCTGGAATTGGTCGAGCCGTTGTGGTGACGAACGATGGACGGGTGGTGGTGGCTTCGAATTCTTTTCTCAATACTCAGCTCGCCAGGTGGGCTCAAGGATTTTCGCACAATACTTTTGAAGTGGCCCCAATTACCCAGCCCCCAGCAGTAAAACAGCCGGGGGAAGGTGGGGACAGAGGGGGTGAGGTAGGGCTTACGCGCAGATGTCGGGCTATAAAGGATGCACCAATGGTCGCTATCCACCGCGAAAAGGTTTCTCCAGTCAACGACGCTGATACCCAGCGGCCATGTCACATCGAGTGCGCTCCACGCCCCGCGCTCACGATGAGTAGGTGTATTTGGCACATTGCCCAGGTTGAAATCAGCATCCGCAAGCGTGGAAATAAGCTGGTCAGCGTGATCTGACGGTGCCTCGGGCCCCCGCCAGGTGGGATGTTGAGGATCGATGTCTCCGCGGAGCATGCAAGGATAATGGCCCAAGGTCTCCACAAAGGAACGAAAGCTCATCGTGACGCTGGCTGGCGGGGGCATAAAAAGGCACCCCAGCTGGGGAACAGCATCCTCATGGGCGATCTCAGCGATCAATCCCTCGACCGATGAGTCTTCCGCACGCGGTTTCCATGGAATTCTCCGGGACGCATGCCTTCCTTTTGGCGAAAAAAGATTGCGGTGCCGCCCCCCCCCCCGTCCAGTGCGAGGGCGCAACGTATAAGACGCATATCCCGGCACTTTCCAGGTTTTGGCGAACGGTGGTGGGATCTTTACTCCCTGCGGGAGATAAAGGTCAGCGTCAGCCCCAAGTAGTGCGAGCTGCTTTGCCCTACTGGGGCCGTTAAGGTTCGCCTACGCAGCCGTCAAAACACCAGGGTTCGACTCAACATCTCCACACTGAAGCAAAAAAAAACAACGCGCCACCACGACAATACATACACAACAAACACCAACGCGCCCACTTGCGCATGAGCTTGACAGTCCTCCACCGACGCCGCCGCTTCACATGGCAGCGATTGGCGCAGAAGACACAAGTAGCGAGGCGAAGGCAACGCGCAGTCCCCCGCCAGCGCCACCTCCTCCGGGCAGCGGCAAGCCACTACTCACCACAGCGACCGACATCCCTCAACAAAGCCGTCGGACTCAACGACACCACACGTAGGGGCACCGCCGCCACGTAGACACACATCGCCGTCACAGCCTATACCCAGTGAGCGCCACAACCGATACCGACACCGGCCTCCCCATCGCCATAGGTGTCCCCGCGTTTCGTACCGATGCGGCCGCACGCCTTGGACCTCTGCTGCCTTCGCGATACCCACGAACCACGACCCCATCTTCGGCCCCCCATCTCCCAAAACCCGCCCCCCCCCGCCTGGCCAAAGCCCATGTGTTTACCCCCCCCCCATGCCCCCGCCTCCCGAGCCGACACATTCTGCGCCCCAGGGCACGACAGCACCGCGGCTTCGCGGTGGAGACCGGGGGATGTCCTCGATTCGCCCAGCGGGGTTCACGGACCAGCGGCATCCCGTTCCGACGCGCACAGGAGGGTCTCAGCCAACTTTCAGGGCACACGTCAGTGCCCTGCGTGAGAGCCTCGGTGACACAAGCTACCGGCTATCAGCGCACATACACTGTCCACCTCGACGGCTGCAGGGACGCCAGCGAGCCTACAGGAACGGCGCGCCAGTGAGGCGGGGGCGGGGTGACACACAGACACGCAGCGGCAGGACTGGCGGGCTCAGGTTGCTGTTTCATCAAATCGGCCGCGGAAGGAACGTGCAGCCCCCCCCTGCCCTCAGGGGATGTCGGATCGAGACGGTGGAGAAGACCCCTGGGCATTATACGTAGCCATCACGCCCAGGATGACGCCCCTGGAATTGGTCGAGCCGTTGTGGTGACGAACGATGGACGGGTGGTGGTGGCTTCGAATTCTTTTCTCAATACTCAGCACCCTGTGGGGACCAGCCGGTGTTGTGGAGATGCTACAGACAAGTCGCCGAAGTACAGGCACAGCTGAGGCGGATGTGGAAGACTGCCCGCAGAGTCGAGATCCCTGACAGGAAACTCGGTGACAGGTGGCACTGACTCACTGGAGAGAGCCTAGGCGCGACGCGCGTGCTCCAGCGACGCATTGGTGCGAACTCGCAGGCGCGGTGCCGGTGTCGCGCCGCTTGCGCTAGAGACAGAATCCGCACTACATCAGTGGAGCGAGCGGAGGATGCCGCGAAGGGGGAACACCGCTGTTTTATTCAGAGCAGAGGCAGGACGCTCCAGGGAATCGAGGAAAGTGACAGTGCGACCTCCCGTAGGCGGTGCTGGTGTCGACTTGCTGGGGCTTTGCGCCGAATGCGCTACGGTAAAGCTGTGCTTGCCCGAGAGGTCGCCAAGGGGACGGGATACCGCTTTGCTCGCCTCAGTCCCACCGCGGTGTGCACGTGCAGTGCCGCCATGGTTGGAGGTGGTCACGCGGTTAGACGACCCCAAAAATGTGTCACTCAACGTCCTTTCGTTACGGCGCGCATTGCCTTCATCGGTGTAGGACAACGCGCAGCGAGTCGATCCATACGCGCTGTCGCTCCACGAGGTGCTGCCATAGTTGCGAGTGGGTGTGCGGTTAGTAGATCCATACACGCTGTCGCTCCACGAGGTGCTGCCATAGTTGTAAGTGGGTGTGCGGTTAGTAGATCCATACGCGCTGTCGCTCCACACAGGTGCAGGACACGGACCTTCACGCCGGCTCGCATTCTCACCCGAAAACGGGGCTGCTTGATGAGGTGAGATGTTGTCCGATGCGGTGCTCCTTTGCCCACTGTTTTGCGATGCCAGGCAGTACTCCCTGTGCAACCTCTCTAGACGTGGTGGGATCTCAGAGCCAACCTGGCAAAAAGAACAAGAGAGGGAATCGCCACACCACATCATAACCTCGCACACAAGCCAAGACAGCTTTGCTGCTAGATCAAGTAACAGAGATACGGAACCAGCAACCAGACTAAGAGCAAAGACAACCACCAACGCGGAGGAAACAAGAAAAAACAGCAATGTCGTCCAGGAAAACCAAAAAAGCGGTACAAACACGGAAGGGCTGAAAAGGCGCGGCACGGCTAACACCAAAGACTGCAGAAACCGCAGCGCCACTGAGAAAAAACCCGCCTCATACAGCAGTTGAACCACGAAGGGGGTAAAAGACAACAAACTCTTCGTCACCGCAAAGTACATCAACAGCACCATACACACGGATGTACAGCCCCTCCAGAACACCGCCGAATAGTCAACCCTCGCCCTTCTCGTTTGTGGAATGATTTGCCTCATTTTTTTGTGTGTACCTCTTTTTCCTTTCTTTGATTCTTTTTTCGGTTATTTTTTTCTTTTCTTTTGAGGAGGGGGGTGGGGGCTTTGTCTGTTGTCTGTTGTCCAACAGGGCGAGGGTGTCTGGAAGCGATGCAGGAATGGTGGGGAGTTGGACAGAGTTTTTTCTGCAAAACGTATGCTGTAGAAAAAAAACGGGTTCTGATCTATGCACGCTTCCCTCTGGATTCGATGGCCGGGGTGAAATGCGTGAAAGAGAGGAAAAAAACAACAAAAATGGGCGAGCGCACACAAATCCGCGTGATGCTCGAGCGCGACTGCAGCGCAACAAGTCCACACAACTCCACGACGACAGCCAGAAGGGAGAGGTTGGGGGGAAAGGGGGGCGGGAGACTGTCCGGTCGCTGCCGCACCACACCTACACCAGGTGCGCGCGCGTGCCTGCGTGTCTGTACGGATCCGCAAGAGACCGCGCGGCGACACCTAAGCGGTCGTGCCGACCAGGGGCGTCTGTGTGCACCGAATAAAAATCTGAAAAATGGGCGGGGGCACAACAACACAACACAACACAAATACGCGGGTACGTAAAAAACGAAATTGGGAGGGGGCGCGCCGGCGGAGGACAAAAAACAAAAAAAAAATCTGTGTCTGCGTATGTGCACGCCAAGGTACACGCACACACCAACAAAAAAGAACAAAACGCAGGTGAGGTCGGCGGCGCGGCTTTTCTCGGAGCTGTCCCTCTACGATCTGTGTGCTCCTGTCGCACGTGTGCTGCCGTGCCAAAGGGAGGAGGAGGGAGGAGGGAGGGGATGCTGGCGTTTTTCTCGTTTTTTCTGCACGGTTGATATTATATATAAATCACACAAATAATGAATATAAATAAATATAAAAGTGACGAGCAAATGTATAAAAATATATATAAAAAAACGAAGTGATATATAAATATAAATAAATATATAAAGCTCTGGGGGATACGGGCGATTGTATACCCAAACAGTCTATTTGAGGAAGTATAAACAGGCGGATCTGTTTTTTGTTGTTTGTTTATTTTTTTGGACCCCGGTAGTCGCGCTCTGCGGTGTCAACTGCAGCGGATGGAGAAGGGTGGGGGAGGGCAGGTGGCAGAGAGAGACGCGAGTGTGGGGGGAGAAGGGGAGGAGGGGAGGAGGAGGAGGGGAGGAGGAGGAGGGGAGGAGGAGATCTGAAAAAAAAGGAATCACAAGCCAGCACACAAATTCGGGAGATGCTCGATGGAAAATGCAGCACACACACACAAAACTCGCACGGAGCCCAGGAAGCAAACACAAACAACGAAAATGTGGTCTGTATGACGAAAGAGGAAGGAGAGGCGGCGTATGGCAGAGAAGGCTTGAGACTTCTATCCTCGAGTACACGTGTGCGGGCAGCGCGAGGCGGAGAGAGGGGGGAAGACAGGGACAGGGACAGGGAGAGGGAAGGAGAGAAAGGATGGAGAAGTACCGATGCGGAGGAATTGTATTTTATGCCTGCAGCCTGTAGCCGTGGGCGGGAACGGAGAGGAGTGCGGGGGCACATAGGGGCTACACAACGCCGGCTTGGGTGAGGCCTCGTCATGAACATTTTTTTCTTCGTCCCGAAGGAGCGCATATCCTGTTATGTTACCACTCTGTAATAAGGCCGTGCAAGCGGAGACGCACATACACACAGACCAACTCGCCGAAGGTGCACCACTTGCGAAGCCGGGCCGACATCACCGTTGACCCTCCTTCGTGTCCCCGATCTCTGTTGGGAGCAGACAAGGTTGAGGGGCATCGTCGCCTATACGCTGTTGACACGACGGGCTACTACCTACCCAGCGCATGCACACCCACACACGCCGCTGCCGAGAGGGTGTAGAAGGGAGACACACAATGCAGTAACGGGATGGAGAGGCTTTGGGTGATGAGAGAGAGGACGATTCAAATGTAAGCTGCTAGTGCACCGCAGACAAGGTGCGCCACCAACAACGGTGACGGATGTGCAGTTTGTAGGCACGACGACAGAGGAGACCGGGATGGCAGAAATGACGGCAGCGCGTGTGGTGTGTGTATGTGTGTGTGTGTGTGTGTGGGGGGGGGGGGGTCTGAGAGGAAGGGGGCGGCATGATGTTTACAGAAGAGCCGCAGAAAAAGAGTTGTTTAAAGTGGAGGAAGAACACAACAGAGATGACGATGGTGCGTATAAAACACTCCAGGGCGACGCAGCGCTCATGTTCCCGTGACGCAGAAACGAAGTCTCACAATACTCGCTACTAGCGAATAGTTGCGAGCGCTTCGACGTCGCATTTTCGCAATGCATATTACTCACCAGTGACGTATCCACAAGTCCAACGAGGACTAGAGAGTGGGAACAAAGCATAGACGATGTAGACACGACAGACTGTATCAGTCCATCGCCGCGTCGTTCCCTTTTCCCCTGTCTCTGCCACAACAGAGAACACCCCGCAACCCGCACCAGATCGAAATAGCGTTTTGGTAACACGGCAGTAGCGACACCCATCACAGACGACGATGGCTGTTCAGTTGATAAAAACAGCGTGTTTGGGTAGTGCAGCACTACAAAACGCTGTGTGGGTGGGGTATGGACGGGCGGGCGGGCGGGCGGGTGAGAAGGAAAGGAAGGGAAGGAAAAAGGAGCAGCGCGACACGGACACTTGTGTGTTGTGAGTACATTCATTCATTTTTAGGGAGAGAGTAGGGTTGGTACAAGTGGAAGAGAGCACGTATTGAGAGTGGGGGAGGGAGGGAAGCCAGTGTTCAAGTCTGTGGAAGTACAAAATAGTTGTGTTTATTCATGTTTAATTAGTTACGCAGGGGGCGTGACAAAAAAAAAAAGAAGTGGGGGCCTGGAGTCCTTCCAATGTGCGGGAGGAAGTGCCCGCATCAAGACGGCGGAGGAGAAACGTGAAGACAGAGAAATTAGCACAAGAGGAATCGGCCAGGCACTTTGGCTTTGAACGATGAAAAAAAAAAACGAGGGCACGCCTTCACAGTGGTTGCAAAGACATAAAAGAAGATGAGTAGATCAGAGCGTAGCTAAAGTGATGAAAAGTACGACTAAATGGTTTGGTGGGCGGTGAGGGGGGAGGGGAAAGGGGGGGGAGGGGGGGAGGGGGTACAAGAGTGAAGAATACAGAAAAACGAAAAAAAAGCAACGAAATGTAAAAGAGCGACGTACACCGACAGAAAGAGTACAAAAGAGATACAGAAGAAATACTTTAAAAAAAATACAAATTGAATAAAAACGGTGAGAAACTTGGGTGTGTGTTCCACACACACACACACACACACACACACACAGAGATAGAGAGAGGCAGCTGAATCTGATGTGGATCTCGTGCTGTGTGCAGTCACTGTTTTGGTGCTCTTCTTCAGGGCCCACCACGCGGCCGCCGCGCGTCTGTGGCTCGGAGGGCAGATACCTCGACTTGGTAGGGTGTAGCGTCGACGCGAAGCTCCTCCAACATTGGCGCAGCCAAGCGCAGCGGCGACACGCTCCGGACACTGGTTTTACTCAGATCCACCACCCTCAGCGCACGCGCAGACTGCAGGACCGAAATATCAGATAACCTCGTGCAGCCGCTCATACGGAGCTCCTCCAGGGTAGATACAGAGGAAAGCAATGAGGATATGCAGTGCACCGGCGTATTACTCAGATCCACCACCCTCAGCGCACGCGCAAACTGCAGGACCGAAATATCACATAACCTCGTGCAGCCGCTCATACGGAGCTCCTCCAGCCTTGGTGGGCAGCCACCCCATTCGGAAAGGCTGCAAACATTCGTGTCGGAGAGGTCGAGAAAACGCAGAGGCGGCGGGGCCCTGATGGTGTTCATGGGAGAGTAGTCCTCCAAGTGTCGACATCCGCGCAAACTCACGCTCTCCAAACCACTGTAATATCCAAGGGAACTGATGTCATGTACCGCCGTGAAAGAAAGATTAACGTGAGTGACTTCGGATAGGTGCGTCAGCGCTGTTACGTCCCTCAGTGCTGTACAGCCGCTGACGTCCACTTTTTTGAGAACACGGCAGAAGCGCAGACCGATCAGTGTCTCGATGCCCGTTCGAGATGCACGGAGCTCTCTGAGCTGCGTACATCGCATGAGGCTGTCAAGAGAACGCAGCCGGGAACACCCGCTCAGGTTCACGATCTCGAGCTCCCTGCATTGAGAAAGCGCATCAATACCGGCGATACTCGTGTTGCGGAGGTCCAGATACCTTAGCAGCTTGGTCCTCCGCAGGGGTTCAATGCAGTGCACCTGCTGGCACCCTCCCAGATCAATCACCTCAAGGTGGCGGCACTCACACAGTGAGTCCAAGCTGCTAAAGCGAGTGCATTGAGCACGAAACTCTGCCAAACGCAGCGGTGTGGCAGCACAAGATATCCTCTGGAAGGCAGGGCAGCCACAGATGCTCACACGGAGCAGCCCCGCATAGCCACCAGGTGACTCGTCAGTGTCTCGGAAGCTTGCTAGACCGCGGCATGTGTGGGGCCCTGTCAGGTGCGTCAACTGAGGGCAGTCACGAAACTGCAGGGACCTTAGACATCGACACTCCTCGATCTCCACAGTCTCAATCATGTCACAGCGCTCCACGGTGAGCCGCTGGAGCAGTCGCACACCACCAACTCCGCGAAGAGAAACGAGATCGGTGCACCCACTCAAGACAAGCACCTGAAGCTGAATGAAGTTCCTCAGGGGCTCAAAGCTGGTGAGCCCCGACCCCTCAACGCGCAGCGAGGACATAACCCTCTGATCGGGGACTGCATTAAGCGCGTTCAGTGACGTGCACACAACGCCAACTCCCCCCAGAGGCATCGTTGCAAAGTACTGCCATGCCTCCTGCAAGTGGACCATGAGAGAAGACCGATCGAGAAAAGTGTCCACCACGACATCGATGCAGCCGCTCGAGGATGCAGGAAAAGCGGCGCACAGAAGCGCAACAGATCTCTCCCTCAAGCCTGCCTCGACCGCGTCACGCACGCGCTCACTGTGTCCTGCGTCTGGTGCCCATAATCCTCTCCAGCCGCAGATAGGACAGGTGGTCGTACCCGAGACGCTCATGTTTAGGCAACACGTCTCACAGACATGATGACCGCACACGCCGCCAGCCATTGCCTGATAAAGGGGCTCACTGCAGATGTAACACAGAAAATCGCGGTGCATCGCCAAGTCGCCGGCAGAAAGGTCGCGTCCAGGGTTTTCGCTGATGATGGACGAGTACGTCAAAGAGACACGCGGTGCAGATGTGTCGTCGATAACGTCGTCGGTCGGTGTGCAAGTCTCGTCCGAGGAGGAGGAGGAGGAGGAGGGCTCATAGAGGACGTGGTAGAGGCGAACTGGTAGCGAGCGGCGACGCTGGTACGACATGGCTTGGAGAGGACAGTGGCAAAGGCTCAGAGATATGAGAATGGATGCGTTAAGACCAAGAGAGCGTTGAAGAAACAGTGTGGTGCACCTGGTTTAGACGAAACACAGACAAACGCAGAGATCAAGAAACGTGAGAAAAATTGCGCGAGAAAAAAAAAGAGGGGTCTAGAGAAGAGCGAAGCGATTGGAAGGGGGAAAAATGTGCATAAAGCGAGTGCTGCGCCCTCCCCTCCCCTCCGAGAGTCTGGGTGAAAGGCATAAGTGGGCGTCCATAAACACACACACACATAAAATCATGCCCCAACACACCACTTCAAGTATGACCAGAAGTGGTGGTGGAAGACAACATTTCGCAGGAGCGCAATACGCATCTGCGTCTCCATGTCTATATCCGGACTCAATGTAACCAGTCATTAGCAGAGCAGGACCGCCTCCCCCTCCCCCCCCCAACCATTCCTCCTTCTCCGCCTTCAACGCATCACTGAGCTCCCCGACTCGGAACAGGAGGACAAGCGGAGCAACCATCAGAGGAAAGGGTGAGAATAGAAGCACAAATGCACGCAATAATGAACAACACGCGTTGAAGATAGTGCAAAGAAGAAACCCATGCCACAAAAACGGACACGCACGGCACGGCAGCAGGCGTCACTTCAATTGTATCATGGGCCACCTTACATTATCCTTGAGTGTTGATCGTGCCAGCGCACAACGTCGCAGGCGCACATTGCCACTGCGACATTGCACGTAAACACGATGTCTATGCAGCGCCAGTGCACGTCGCATTCGAGCGTCGTCGTCGCCGTCATTACGACTATAAGCTGTGGAGGCCACAATCCCCCGTTCTAATGCCAAACGGTTTGGTCAGTTGTCGCCTCGGAGGGCTTCACCAACCACTAAAACTCCGCCAATCGCTTTGTGGCTGCATTCTTCTCACCCCTCGCAAAGGCCCAGAGAGATGCACGTTGCCTCCCCGCCACGGTATCCAGTTGAAGCGTGTGTGTGTGTGTGTGTGTGTGTGGGAGGGGGGTGTGACAGAGAGACGCGGAGAAACGTGAGGGGGACGGTAAGAAATGAAGGGCGAAAAGAAGCAAGGCGCTTGACGCCCCCTCCCCCTCTCTCCCCCTCCCCCTCCCTCTCTCTCCCTCTCTCTCTCTCTCTCTCTCCGTTACAAACACGTGTCGTTTTCTTCGTTCAGAGCCTTTAATGTGAAGCTCAGGTAAACAAAGCGCTGTACAGATACACCGGTAAGCAACAGAGCAACGCTGGAAGCACTAGAAAAGACTCGATCGGGTGCGACACAATCATCCCCACTCCCGCCAACGCCACCAAGAGGCACGCAACGCTTAGCGCTGTGAGGAAAGACACACGTCCACAGTCCAGACGGGGCGAAACAGCAGCAGCAAACAACAACCCGAGCACCCCACACTCGGCGGCGTAGTTGCGCCAGTCCACGGTATCGGCGTCTTCAAATGTGCGAGAAAAAATTGCGTTTCGAACCGTGAAGAATGGACTTAATTGCAGAACGTAGACCGCACCGTACAGCATACCAGGAAGGCACCTGTTTGCCCTTTTATTTTGTACATCTCCGGTGACGTCAGTGATCGCACTCTCGGCTCTCGACGCAACGCTGACGACGATGGCAGCAACGTCCTCATGTCGCGCGTGATTCTCCGCAAGCGGGTCTTGAGGAAACGGCATGAGAACGAGCAGTGCGAGCCACACCAGGGCACGCGTCGTGAGAGTTGCCCCGAGGGCTAAAAGCGTTCCTGCAAATACGAGTATCAGTAATGGCGCAAAAGTATATCGAAGCCACTGAGCCCGCCACTCCACTGGCAGAGGGTCGCTGCACATCAGCACACGCGCCAGCAGATGGATCGCTTGCACCACCCTCACCACTGCCACACCGACTAGGGTGCCCAGGACAACAGGCCCGATTGAGACAAAAATGAAAATGATAGTACCAAACACCAAGTATACTGGAGCAGCGACGCCAGCGGATGAGGCGTGCAGTTGCGGGTAGCAGGCCCAGGTCCACGGGGCGCGGGCCGCGTGCGACTCCCACCCGCCAAAGAGCCAAAGAAACGCAGTGGTCAGAGTTGTGTAGAAAAGTGTGCACGCGTAGAAGAAGCCCACGGCGATGATTGGAGAGAAATTCGGTGTATCAAGCCTGTGGACAACAATGTGGAGAAGGCGCCACGCCGCCTTTTTTCGTCGGCGCGTCATCTGTATCATTCTTCTCATGTGCGAGTGTAAGCCAGATAGAAGTAAGTAACTATATAGCGCAGCTGCCGCGCACGGCCATACATGCCGCTTCAACAGCACCCGACCCACGTACCCGAACAGTGAGACGGCAGGGGTCAACGGAATGTCAGCCGTGATATCGCCGCCGCGGGCACCTGCGGAGTCGCGCACCCTCTCCGCTACATCCCCCATGCCGTCGCGGCTACCCAGCGAGGAAGAAACAAGCCAGAGAGCAGCCAGCACCATCGTGCAAGGATCGTGCAACACTTCGTTGTGTGAAATGGAGTGTCCACAGACCGCGGGGTCGAGCGTGTTGTAAGAAGAAATAATATACGCGCTGCGCCACGCCGACGGATATGTCGTGGTGGAATCTATCATCAAGTCCATCTCGCCAGACGTGATAGAAATGAGACGAGTCTTGTCGCGACGACACGAGCGCCGTACGGAGCAGTCACCCACCGTGCACGAGCGAAGCAAATCGCTGCTGGTCAGCCTAAGGGAAAAACCATCAGCGGGAGAGGCACACGTATCGACAGATGGCTGCTGCTCAGCCACGGTGAGAGCGCAATAAACATCTGCCATAGGTGCATCCAGCAAGAGTGGCGGGAACAGCAGCGGCGAGTTAAAAGTGATGATGCCCGCCAACACCACAGTTGGGCTCAGCAACTGCGCTGCCATACGCGCGACAACCCCACCCATCGAGTGCGCAACAAGCCACACCTGAAGACGCACGTCCGCAGAAACGGCGCTCCGCTTTTCCTGCACAGTTGCTTCCACCACGTCCCCAATGTACTCGGCTTGCGTCGAGACCAGACGACCGCGGTGAACATTCGCTTGTTCAGAGAAATCAAAAGAAAAGGTGTCCGCCTGCACACCCAACACCTTACTGACGTACTGCGCTGCGCAGCTCCAGTAGAGGGCCTGGGTGGAGCTGCCGGCGTTTCCATGGATGAAGAAGAGAAGCAACGATGTGTTCTCCACCGCTGTAGGCAATGGCAATGAAAGTCCGTTGGGAGAGAACCAAGAGCAATCAATCTGCTTTAGACCGTAGAGGAGAGCTGCAGCCTTTGTACGAGGGCGCGCTGTGGTGAGGTTGAGTCGCCGTGGATCGAAAGCACTGTAGACCGACGAATCACGAAAGACCAGCCGAGTCGTTAAGTCGCCTGACAGTTGCCGAGATGCGGCTAGCCTGTGTGCAGTCTGAGCGATCGCATCGTAGTCTCTTGAAAGTGAGCGAGAGCGAGAGCGAGAGCGCACCTCCACCACATAAGAAGTTGTGGATAGAACAAGTACGAGGCACATACATACGCAGGCAAACTGTATTGCACCAAGGGGGTGGTAGAGCCTCCACAGGGTGCGGAACCCCTCCATTCTCTTCCAGGTACAACGAGATCTGCACGAGCACTTTGGCTCTACAGACGCAACCTTCTCTGCAGCACTAGAGAGAACAAAAAAATTTTTCAAAAAAAAAAACACACAAAATGGCGTGAGAGAGAGGATTGATGTCATCGAGTCAAAGACAGCGGGAAAGAAAAGTGCATCCAGAGCAAAGTGGTGGCAATCCTCATGCGAGCCGTCACACACACAGAGACGGACTGGCGGCGGCGGCGGGCAGGGGGAAAAAGGGGGGGGAGCTGGGGTCGTGAGGCTACGATGAGTGTAAAGGGGCACTCTCCCTCCCTCCCTCCCTCCCCCCATTCCTCTTCCCGCGTGTTACTCCTTTTCTCTCTTGCATTGCGTTCTTCTGCGAAGCAACAGTGTTGTCGGCAACGGCCACGAGAGTGTCGATCCTGGTGAGAATGTGGCGAATGGTGGTGATGACCCTGGACATCAAAACCGCAGATGGGCACACACACGCACAGAAAACAATTAGCGCAAGCTGTAACTGCATCGGTGCCCCCCTTGTTTTTTTTGTTTTTGGTAGTCCACGCAACGGCATCAGCGGCGGGCCAAGGGTGTCGCTGCCTCCTAACACTATGCACACGCACTGACAGCAGAAGCACGGCATACACGTGCGTTCATACGGTATCGCCTGCCCTCGGCTCGTGGGGGAGAGGTGAAAGACTCCCTCACACTCACAACTGTTCAAAGCACGTTTGATGTCTCCTCCTCCTCCTCCCTCCTTGCGCCTCTCTTCTCACCCTGTCATTGGCAAACCACTTGGCTACGCTACCCCAAGAAAGAAGCGTGGATCAGCACAGACAGGGGTGCTGGGAGGAGGAAGAGAGCTCAGCCACCAAAGGCGAACGCCCACCCCCACCCCCCACCCTTCACTTGCCTCATCTGCCAGAAAATGCGCGTATTGACATGAGCCTTTTCATTTCGGTGTTGCCAGCGCAGGTCTTACGCTACGCTCAAAAGATCACAAAACGTGTCAGGCCCACCCTCAAGTCTGAGGCAGTGAGTGAGTGTGAGTGAGGGAGCCACGGGGCTCAAGGTCATATAGGAGGCAACGATGTCAGCGCGTCATGGATGCGAGCGCACACACCGTGACGGAACGAGGATAGACCAGAGAAATAGGGAAAAGCGGGAGGAGACGAAGACAGGTGAAAGGGTGAAAGAGAGTGACGGCGCAGCCTCACCGCACACGCACCATGCGGAGAAAGGAAAAAGCCTTTTTCTGTACATGAGAGGCCGTCGGCCCCGCTCATGGGGGGGGGGGGGGGAACTCGCCTCCATCAACCCCCTCTTTTTTTGAACTACACGGCATTAATGTTGAAGTCATCTCCAGGGCAGTAGCGCTCCCCCTCCCTCCCTGCCCCCCAAAAAAAAGAAAATGCCCCCTCATCTGACGCCAGAAGAGAAACTCGCCTTGAAACTACAAAATCTGTCGCGACCGTGGCCGTAATCGCAGACAACGATGCGCCACAAAGAAATCTTCAGAGGGGTGATGCGAAGACGTCACCTTGTGATAAACACACGCACACACAAATAATCACCGTCATGTTGTTTTTCCGTTCCCAGTCATTGGCGGCGCGCATGAAGCAAAAAAGGGGGGAGAAATGTGGGAAGCAAAAGCAAAAATTGACCAAAGTCCGAGCGCGAGTGAGTGCCGTCCACAAAAAAACAAAAACCGAAGAAAAAAAAACTGTTCAGCAAACACGCACGATGCGTGGGTAAATGACGGCGCGAGAAGGAAGCGCTCGCATACACAAAACACAGCAAAAGAGAGAAGAATGTGATTTGCACAGAGGGGTTGAGGCAACCAGTGGGGTTGCCTCACGCTCGGACACGGCCCTAGGTGAAATATCCCACCCACTAAACCCGTCACCCACGCCCCCCCCCACCCCTCCCTTCTCTCCTCCTCCCCCCCAAATGGCTTCCCTACGGAGCTACCATCTCACGGTAGCTCCCGCAGCGGCGCTGTGAATACACTGACAATTGACGCGCGTCCTTGTAAGTTTCTGCGAACTCGTGCCTCCGTGCGCACTGACATCCTGCCCCCTTCGACTTCGTCTCCTTGACATATTTTCGCTTCGAGAAACAAAACAACCAAAAGCGCGCACACACACACACACATACGAAGAAAAAAAAGACATACATATTGTTGATGTACAGAGCAATACGCTAAAGCAAAGCAGTGTAAAACATTCCGCTGCCGCCCCCCCCCCCGTTCATATGCATTCTCGTCACCATTTTGTTCGTGGAGAGGCGGAAAGAGAGGGGAGGGGGGGGGGCACTAGCACAGAAAAGCACGCAAAGAACGCAGCTAATATCACACACACGCACACGCCAGTAGAGCGAGAGGGAGGAGGGGGGGGGGAAGAGAAAAGGAGATGTGGGTGGTGGAGGGGGAGGAGGATGTATTGACGTGCTGTGGGGGAAAAAAAATGTAAAAGAAAAGTGAAAAGCAAACAGAACAAACCAAAGCGAGCAGAACAGGCATCTGTGCGATGTGTGCCTGTGTGGGGCCCAGGAGGCAGGGGCAAGAGAGGGAGGTCTCCCTCTCTTGTCTTTTTTCCGTGTGTGGGCGCAATAGTTGGATGAAGCCGTGGTCATCTTCGGGACGCGAAGAAACAGGGATACATGAGCAGAAGAAGGGATGTCGAACTACACACCTCACCTACTGGAAAGAGATGGCGAAGCGCAGTACGCAAATGCAATACAAAGGGAGGGGAGGGGGGTGGTAATAAACCTCCGCCCCCTACCCTCTCCCCCCCCTCCGGCCCCCCCCCCCCCCCCCCCCGGAATTGCAGATACGATCACCCGTACGTGTTCTCGCCAGAGTACGTGACGTACAAAAACCCGTCCTCGTCCTTGTAACGATTGAAGAGATCGCTCATGAGGGTGCTGTTAGCCGGGACGCTATCCCCCACGAAGAGAAACAAAGCCTTCTCGGCCTCCATGGTCATACGACGGCGAATGCTCACGAGAAAGCCACCAACGGTCGCGTCCGGCGGCACCAAAAATTTGCTCTTGTCCAATTCGGGAACAGGGGAGTTTTCAGCCTTCTCACATATTACAAGAATGCGATCGGGAGCGCGCTCACGGACCTTCTCCGCATCGCGCAGGCGCGCCTCGAGCGTGTGCGCCTTCTTGAATGACCCCGCAACCCTGGAAGTCATGACGACGCACTTGTCCGAGAGAGAGAGAGAAAAAAAAAAAGAAGAATGGAGTACGTGCCGAACACAAATGAAAACGAAATCGAGAATGGAAAAAAAAAAGAGGTCGTATGCGCACGGTCACGCTCCTTTTTTGTTGTTGTTCTTGTTGTTCACCCCGCTGTGTTGAGAGAGATCGTCGCGCTAGTAGGCGCCGATACTGCAACGGCGACACGAAAGGAGTTACAGGGGTACCAAGAAAACGACGTGTGTGGTTGAGGTGATCTCCGGCTGTGCTTCTTTGGGGGGGGGAAATGACAAGGGAATAGAGGATACGGTGTGACGTAGAGAAAGAGGAAGAGGAGAAACACCAGAAGAAGAAGACTTGTCTACTTCTCTCAACTAGTGGATAGGGGGAGGGAGGGAGCGTTGCACGTGAATGCAAAGATGTACAGCCATCAGCCAGGCCCACTCGCTAAGACAGCCTCACCACTTGCACCGTTGCAAAGTGCCTCTCATGTCATCGTTTTCTGTCGCTCATTAGAATACACAAGTGTGCGACTGTGGAAAAAGAAAAAACGGCTGGTTCGCTGTCAGTGCGCACATCCCCCACATGGATGTTGGCTACTTCCAAAGGTCGGTGGAGACATCCTGGGCCGGTGGCCTCGATGGCGAGTCCTCCCACTGCACCTTTTGCGGGCCTACGGGACGGGGCTCGAAGTTCTGGTACGTCTCCACCTCTGCACCTTCATCGCCCAGGAGTGCCGCTTCATCTGCCGCCTCCAAGTCCGGAAGGCGCACACGTCGGAAGATAAAGTTGTGGATGAGCATGCGCAAGCTTGTGTGCACAACATCGGGGCTTAGTGTCACATATGAGGTGACCAAGTGGTAGCCAAGCCTCTCCGTGTGCTGCACGACTTGCTGCGTGATGGAAGTTGTGAGAATGTCCGCGGCACCATTCGCCACTTTGGTTGTCGCAAAGAAGGCCGCGCGCTCGCTGGTTTGGTAACACTGCCAGTATGTAGAGGACAGCTGCAGATTCAAGTCTCGGCGGATCATCTGTGTCAGCTTGCGGAGTTGGAATCCGTCGACACCGTAGGTGATAGTCATGGCGTGGCGCTTCACGCCTTGGTCGTGCTGCATGTGGTCGCACAGCTGCACTACACACACGTCGGGGAGTTCGACTAGATCACTTTTCAACCCCTGCGCAGAGCCGTCGGCAGTACACGCAGGGAAGGCATGCGGCATCAGGTCCCAAGTGTTGAGGTGGTGGACAATCTCCGCGCGCAGACCCTCATTATCCCTGGGAAGCTCAATGTGGTTGGTGCGCAGAAACCTGAGTACTCTGTCAAACACGTCAGGGTTGACATCCAAAAACACATCCTCGCTCTCTTTCGACAACGGTGGTGGTGGTGGCGGCGGCGGTTGGAGCGAAGTGGACGCTGAGGCCCCTACTGGTGCCAATCCCTCAAACATCTTGGCGAAAGATGTGTCAGGGAAGCGTAGTAGCGTGGACAGGCGAGTTTGGAAAAAACGGCCCCCGACGTTGACCGTGACGATTCGATTCATTTGATTTATATGTTTGTGGTTGACAAAGTCGGTCACAAAAAAACACGTCCCCCTAAAGCGCAGAGGGGGGAAGGGGGGGAGGGGCAGAGGGAGGGAGGGGCAGAGGGGGTACAAGAGTGAAGAAAAAGGGAAGACGAAATGTAAAGAAGCGGCGGAAGAGTAAAGAAGAACGACAGCCCTCAAGAAGCCGATGCGCACATTGGCGCCAAAGTGCACGGCAGCATCGCTGTCACACGAGACACACACACACACACACATACGCCAGGAGGCGCGGCGAGGCATGGTGAAGACAGGCACGCAAAGCTTCTCCCGATTGACGAGCGCGTGATGTGCAGAGCTCTGGAGACCAGCTGCGCATATAGGGGAAAAAGATGTGCCACAATTCACTGCCGCCACGTCTCTTCGGTGTCTGTTCAACGTGTCACGGGTAAGAACATCGTTCATCCCAGCAAACCCACACGTGCTCATACCCACCCCCACCCCACCCCCAGCCATCCTACTCCATCCGCATCAGGGACACATCCAGCTGTGCTCCAGCAGCTCCGCGGCAGAAGGGCGACCTGTCGGCTCCCAACTCAAGCACAGCCCCAGAAAATCCAGCGCCTCTTTGGAGCACCGTGACAATGGAGACTGCAGCAGAAGTTGAGACGCTGGTAGGGCCTTTGCTTTCGACATGAGGTCCAAGAAGACCCAGTAGTTTTCTGAGTAACCGGCCTCCGTCCCTAGAGCGCACCACGGATGCGCCACGTCCCACGTCAGCATGTTGTAGCAAACGATGCCGAACGCCCACACGTCGTCATGAGAAGCGAGCGGCAATGCGCTGTCTACCAATCTCTCCGGAGACATGAAGAGGTACGACCCGAGGCACCCGTTGGGCACCGCACCCATCGGCCTCAAGCTCTCCAAGTCCGCCAGCACAACGTCGTCGCAAATCGGCGATGAAGTCAAGATATTAGCGAGACTAACGTCGGCGTGCACGTACATGGAGACGCGGTGCAGCTGATCAAGTGCAAGGAGAACACGGCGTAATACATTTTTGCAGCGCTCCTCTGTGAAGGGACTAATGGAGGGAGCGAGCAGCAGGTCCCGCAATGAAGGGCCACAACTACTCAGAAGCCATTGATAATGACGTGGGGAGTCGACATGGAGGGCCAGGTACTCCACCAAATACTGCGCTCTGCCATTGCTACACGCATCCTCACGCACCCGACAAATTCGGTCCGCAATACTGTGCACGTCCTCCGTTACACAGTCCTCAGCCCACAAGTGGACCTCTTTAAGCACCACGACGCGCTGGTGCGGCGTCCACCAAACGCGACGGATTCGACTGGGGCGTGGGCCTGCGACTCTGTTTCTGGTAAAGCACGATACATCACCGCTGTGATGCTTCTCCTCAAGGTCGCAGACATCGTCCAACGAAAAGAAAAGCAAGCCACTCATGCCAACTGTGTGTTAGCACACTCGAAGACACACGCACAGCACTGAAGCGAAGAAGTTACAGTAAAATATACTGAAGAAAAATCGTGCGCACGTGAGAAAAGGCCACGGCGAACTGAAAAAGGGGGGACGACGTCGCCACACCGGTGGGCCTCCCCCTCCCTTTTTTTTCTGGATGCCAGCACAAGAAGCGACGTAAACACAGGGAAAGGGAACGACAGAAAGAGCGAGAGAGTCACACACGATGAGATGGAAAGGCGGGGGAGTGCTGAATGAAGCAAACCGAATCCGGTAAGGGGTGCGTAAGAGTGGTGGTTAGAGATGGCAGCCGTAGCCGCAGTCTGTCGGGCACACATGTGGGACTAGCACCGAGGCTGGCACAGCAAGAAGGGGGGGGTGAACAACAATGCGTGCCGCCTCCACACATCTGCACACTAGATCGATGTGCTGAGTTGCAGAGGTGCACTTCGACATTTTGGCACTTTACCTTAGTCACTCTTCCCTTGTTCATACCCCTGTACAGCAATGATTAGAGAGAGGGAGAGAGAGGGGGGGAAGAGGGGGGAGGCGTGACGTCGCTGTAAATTGTTAATCCACCCCCCCCGTCATGAACCCCTGCATTTTGACGCACACTGCCCATTATCCGCACTGCCTTTGGTTCCTCCGCCCCCTCCAACTCTTCACTCAGCCCTCAATTATCGTCCAGCAGCGACAAGGATCGCTTTAGTATTTCAAACATAGGGCCTATGTGCGCGTGTATATATATAAATATATATGTGTGTGTGTATATGAAGGCGTGTCAACACACACACATATACACATTACACCATAGAGAAGTGTAGAGGTGGGCTCATACTGCGTTTCGATGACCGGCGTCTTAGCTTTGGGTGTGTGCTCGCCCCTCCACAGCAAGTCGATACATGGAGCTACCTCTTCACCTTCGGCTGCGCGGTGGGGTTGTAAGCCGCGACTACATCCTCCACAGTGGCGAGCGTCGGCCGGTTCGGGGCATTTTCCTTGATGAGCGCCGCGAGTCGTCGGAGGAGCTCCTGCTTGGACTCAATGTTGGCCACCACAGCGTTGCGCGTCTGTGTATCAAAGTCGCTCTTTTTGATGTAGTGCTCGTCCACGGGCGTTTTGATAGCGACCTTTATGCAGCCGCGCGGCACCGTTGGAAATTTGGGGGTGCTCTGGCTGCGTGGGTACGAGCGAGCCTGGTCGACGAGGACATCTTTGTAGCCTAGAACCCTAAGTGCGAGAAGGATCTCCTCCATCGTTGGGTGCTCGACTCCCTGCGACTTGGTTACACGACGACCTTCGCTAGGTGTCAGGTAGGAGTCGATGTACTGTGGATAGATGGTCTGGTACGCTTTCTTGTCATACAAGCGCGGCGCTGTCTGGGCGACCCCAGGAGATGGCTGCTGCATGGCTACTACAGAAAGTGCAAACTACGAGAGAGAGAGAGGGGGGAGGGGGGGGAGGGGGGTGAAGATCGACGGGAACGGAGGCGATGAAGAGCGGCGTTCGGTAGAGGCAAAAGAAGAGAGAGGGGGGAAGGCCCCGCGTACGCCACCTCTAGGGAGAAGTTATAGTGACAGCGTTCGGCCACTCGACCCTTTGCGGGGCAGAACACACTTTCTCAGCCGCCCAAGAAAGTAGGCTAGCAAAGTCTGCCCCCGGGTGCATTGTAAAACTCAGCTGCACACTCACTAACCCTAACCCCCTACCCCTACCCCTACACACACTCTCACAAAAAAAAAAAGAAAGGAGGAACACATCCATGACTATCGGAATGGGGGGGGGGCGGGGAGGGGGGGGGGGGGGCGCACAACAGAAGTGCGTTGTGACTCATATTTCTTCCATGTCGTGCGTCCAAATATACACCCAGGTGCACACACTAAAAAGTGGTCGCTCAACATCCTTAAATGCACCGCGATGAGCTCGACTCATGCCGCAAGTGTCAGCGCCCCCTCCCATGTGGCGGGAAAAAGGAAGATCAGCAAAACGTATGGGGGCAAGAGCCCCCCCCCCTCTCTCCCTCCTCACCTGACGCCAGAGTTGCACTGCTTTTTCAGCACTGATGAGGAGAAAAAAAGACACACACAGAGAGAGCGAAGAGGGTTCCATGGAAGAAGGACCGCCAGGATTGCGCAGTGGTCTACGTGTGGGATTGTTGCGCCCCACCCCACCCCTCCTCTCTCTCTCTGGTTTACGCCGCAGATAAGGTGGCGAGCATCGACTCTCTCGAGGTTTGGCGTTGCAGAGCCGCGGTTTCAGATGTGTCGACAAAACGGCGAAGCGCCGCACGAGTCTGCTCCGAAACGATTGAGCTGGCTCCAGGGCGCGGCCCCACGATAGCCTCGATGTCCTCGCGCAGCAGCTCCTTCTTCTCGAAGAGCGAGACTGCCAGCTTCCGCAGCATGGCATCGTGTGACCGCAAGAGCGCCCTCACGTGATCAGACGCGGCAGCGACAAGCCGTGACGCCTCTTCCTCGGCCATCCTTTGTGCCTCTTCCGAGCACTCCTGGTGGATGCGGCCCTCACTAAGTCGCTGCGGCTTGTACGAGAGGAGACCGACCTGACGCGACATGCCAAACGCGAGGAACTCACGAATGACCGTCTGGGTCGCACGCTGATAGTCATCCTGTGCACCGGTGGTGAGCGACTCGTACTGCGTCATCTCCGCCAGCCGACCGCCTAGCATCACACAAACGTCCGTGAAGAGAGAGAACTCAGTTGCGATGTCCAACGCCTCACGGCCGACCTGTTGAGTAAACCCACCGGCTTGACCACGCGGTGTGATGGACACCTTCACCACGTCTGGCTGCTCTGGTAGAAGCCATGCCACGAGCGTGTGCCCACTCTCGTGTAGTGCCACTCTTCTCGCAGCATCGTTGCTCATACGAGTGCGGTGCCTCTTGCCGATGAGAACGTCGTCAATGGCAGGGAAGAGATCCACGGCGGTGACAGCGGCTTTGTCCTTGACAGCTGCGCTGAGCGCACCCTCGTTGACGATGGCTGCGATGGTGGCTGGTGACACGCCAGGAGTGAGTTCGGCCAGCCTGTTTGAGAGTGTCAAGGCATCTTCGCAGGTGACTCGACTAAGGTAGTGACTAAAGAGGTCCTGGCGAGCCTGCTTATCTGGCATCGGGACCTCCACCTTGCGATCAAAACGACCCTCGCGCAACAGCGCTTTGTCCAGGCTCTCCATGAAGTTCGTAGCTGCGAACACGACAACCGCCTCGTTCGACTGCAACCCGTCCAACTCAGCCAGCAGCTGATTGATGGTGCGATTCTCCTCGCTGCTAAGACCCATCGCACCGTTGCCGCTGCTGCGTGAGCCGACAGCGTCAATCTCATCGATGAAGATGACAGAAGGAGCATCTTTCTTGGCCGCAGCGAACAGCTCGCGTACTCGCTTTGGTCCAGAGCCAGCGTACACTTCAATGAAGTCAGAGCCACTGCAACTGTAGAAGGGAACACCGGCCTCACCAGCCACTGCCTTTGCCAGCAACGTCTTTCCAGTACCAGGCTCCCCTGTGAGGATACAGCCTTTCGGCAGGCGGCCGCCAAGCCGCGTGAAGACTTGCGGTGTCTTGAGAAAGTTGACGTACTGCTGAACCTCCGCTAGGGCCTCTGGTACACCGATAACGTCGCTAAACTTGGTATCCTTCACGGAAACCTTGAAATTCTTGTCACCCAATGGGTTCATGGCCTGCCGCATCGCCTTCTGCATCTCGCCCAAGAAAGTGCCCTCCTTCGCCGCGGCGCCGGATGCGGCCTCCGTGGCGAGGCGCGTGCGTCGACGCATTGCCAATGCGATGATGAGTGCCACCGGAAGTGCCAAAACAACGGCGCTGCCAATGGCCTGGCCTACGGTCGGGTCGTGGTTCACCACCTTTCGGCGCTTCTGCGCATCGAAGAAGCCGCGGAAGTATGACGGGGGCCTCTTCGCCGCCGCCGCCGCCTGGCTGTTCTCGGAGGCCTCTCGTTGCAACGGATCCATTCCTGTGAGGAGAGAGACGAGGAAACTCGTGCGGTTGTGCCCAAGTGCAGCTCAGCCAACGTCGAACTGCGTAGCCAGCCTGAGACGCTCAAAGACAGGGGGGGGGGGAGAAATAGCGGTACAGAGAGCGAGCGAACAGCTGTAGCTGCTGATGTGCGCGACAACGACTGTTAACACGCACACACACACACAGTTTGAAGCTGAGGACCTCGTGAAGAAACGCAAATATATAAAACCTTCGAGAGGGAAGACGAGGTGTGACTCTGCCCTGGAGCCGCAGCTGCTTCGCCGATGCAACTGTGGCCCGGATGGAGGAGCTGTGTGTGAAGTTGAATACGCGTGCAGGGCGGTGACAAAATGTGAAGAGGGGAAAAAAGTGTGTCGCACAGCACCGCAATTGATGCGATGACGTGGTTTGAGAACCAGAAAGAGACGCAATAGAAGACGCACGTAATACAGCGCGTAAAGAGCGAAGATGAGGGGCGAGCGGGAGGGGCGAGCGGGAGGGGAGCGCGGGAGGGGAGCGCGGGAGGGGAGCTAAAAAGCACACACACACACAAATGGCATCCGATCTGTGGGCGTGAGGAGAGATGTACCCCCACCCCCCCCCACCCCTCCTCCGTCTTTCCCCACAAACAACAAGCTTCGGTTGGAGCAGTGCGAAGACGAATACACATACACACATACACACACACACACGACCCGCGTCCACCTCCTCCCCCTCTCTACCACCACCACCACCCCAACGCACACAAACAGTCCACAGTCCCAATGAAAAGAGACGGACGCTATAATGGAGCGCGCAACTGCAAGTGGGAGGAAGGGGGAAAGGGGGGGGGGCAATGATGCCCCTGTTCATCGGGTTTCATTTCTGTTTGTTGGAGTGAAAAAGAGCGGCATGTAAAGCAGAAGAGGAAAGTAACACACACATTTGCACACACACACACACACATACACCTCGGGAGCTGCGGTGTGGCCAGCAGCGCACTACACAACGCACGATCGAGGGGAAGAGGGGGAAGTGGGGGAAGAGCAGAAGTACAAAAGGGTGGAAACCCAAAAGGGAAAGTGTACGCAGGAGGCAACAACGAAGCGTAAAAGTTTCTCCGCGCATACATGAGTGGATGGACTGCCATGGCAGTCGCGGCTCACATACTGGAGGCCTTTTGTATCCTCATGGTGGCAGAATGTGTCGCTGGAGGGGTATACCAGGCTGTCCTGGATGTGAGTTTGACACCCTGATCTGTATGGAGCGAAGCCCCGTTCACAAGGCTACACAAACGTGTAAGCACCGCCGCCGCCACAGGGCGAGAGGAGGGGGGAATCTGCCGCCATCCAAGCGCTACGCGCAGCGATTGGCACAGCAAGTGAGACGGCAAAACAAAAAATGGTGCCGCCTCACAGGAGAAGGCGGACTGGTCCACAGACTCATCCCGCCCGCCATCTTGCTGTGGACGGGTAGCGGATCCAACGGTGTTCATGCCATCACGAGAAATACAATCAGCCTCGTCAGACGCTGCCGCTGAGCACGGGACCCCATCTGGATAAGAAACAACCACCCAGCACTTTGGTGCAGATGTATTACTCTGCTGACCAAAAGAATCCATCAGGGACGACAAGCCCCTCACAGTGAAGGGCATCAAGCCACGTGCGTGGCGATGGGCAGCCGCTGCGCATTGAGCAGGGGGCACCTCTTCCGGGGGCAGCAAAGACCAATCTGCATCAGTTGCTGCGACCACACGAGGCGCTGCCGAAGAGAAGGGAGGTGCCACTCGACGAAAGAGGGGGAAGCGGCCGGAGACAGCCTGTACGCAGCAGCGTGGCAGCCCACGTAGCAAGCACACCGCCTCACGCGCCATGAAGGTGTCCGAGAAAGAGCAAACATTGCTGCCCCCGTAATCACACTCGCCGATGGATACAAAATGGCCGTGGCGCAGAACGAGATCCTGTAGTGGGTGTGGAAGCTGTACCTGCCATGGCACCATAGTGAGGAGGAGAGGGACTACGTTCCAGAGTACCTCTGCACCGTCCTCAGCATGGTAGGCCACGTCACTCTCTCGGCTACGCAGAACACCAACGCCCCACCACGTCTGCCGATGTGCCAGCATGCTGTCCGTGCGCTGTTCATTGGACTTCTCCAAGAGGAGCAACGAGAGAGCCTCGAGTGGGGAGCAGGCGGCAGCGTCTCCTTCAAACTTCACACACTCCAGTGAGTCCACAGCGATAACTCCATCACAGCCCCTCATCCCCTCTGCCAACTGGCGTTCGCAGTCACGAATGAGAGGCATCGAGTCCGCGCACAGCCTTTTCGTCTCACGGCCCCGAGCTTTCACGCTGCGCGCACGCTTCATAGCTGACGTCCTCTTGTTGCCAATTGCAGGAAGTGCAAGAGCAGCGCGCAACAGTCAATGCGAGCACACTACACACCGCGCAGCATATCTATAGCGCTTAGAAGGTAGGCGTGTGGATGCCTAGTGCTGGTTGGAGGGGGGGGGTTGGCAAAACACTCCAGTGCGCACCGACGGTCTGCACCCTCGCGCCACTGATGAGGGGAAGGGAGTGGGAGTGGGAGTGGGAGTGGGAGGGTCACATCTGGAAAAAAGAAAGGTGCGGTAAACAGGGGAAGTATAGAGTCCACATCTCCCTATGGGGTGTTGCATGAGCGTGACTAGACGGAAAAGGGAGTGCCGTACAGCGGGGGAGGAAGAGGGGGGGAGGGAGGGAGGGAGGGAGGGGCGATTCCCTGGGAAAGGAATAAAGAATACGTTGAACACGCACCGCGGTGAAAAAGACGCTGTCAAGGCAGAGCAGCGCACAAACGTGCAAAACCCGTGTAAGCCCATGGCATCTGCCTGTGCGCCTGTATATTATGAAGAGACGCGAGGGAAGCTCCATTGCCCCTCCCTCCAAAAAAAAAAAAACGCTCAGAACCCCGCAAGAAGCAGCTATACGGATCTTCTGTCAGCACCCCCACGAACGCCGAGTATGCCAATCTCTCCCAAGCAACTGGAAAACAATCGGGCATCGCAATGCCAAAAAAAAGACACGGATTCAACAACGTAATAGAAAAGCGCTAGACCGCTTTATCCCCTCTTCGAAGACCATGGAAATGACCGCGAGTGCACACAAGAGGGACGCGACGGGGGGGAGGGGGAGGGGGGAGAGACACACACACACACACACACACACACACACAGACACACAGGCGGGGTAAGGGGAGTGGATGAGCAAAAACACCACACAGAGAAGAGACGCAGAAGAAAAAAAAACTTCTCATGACACGAATCCCACGCACACGCTAATTAGTACGCGCGGGCGCATGTGACGCAACATCAAGACCGAAAGAAAGAGAGAAGCAGAACACACTATTGTACAACTCAGTAACACACCAACCCCCTGCCCTCCCCTCCCCTCATCACAGACGGCTGCACAGATCCTCCAGTGTCGAACTGAAATACAGAAGCCTCTCCAGCTCTGCGTACACCTTGTCGAGCAGCTGATTGAACTCCATGATGTTGCGCGTCGAGCGCATCCATCGATAGTGCAGCAAGCGCATGGTGAAGCAGTATACCTCGCACAGCCGCTGAACTGAAACATCCGAGTTCGAGTCGAAGATGAAGCGGCACAACTGCACACGTGCCTCACACGCGGAATATGTGGAGAGAATCGAAGCGCTGAACTGGTTGAAAGAAAAGTTAATGCCAAGCAGCGTTGAAAGACGCAGCGTTACGTTCAACCCTGCGGCAGCAGCCAAAAAGTCGTGGGTCAAGATTTCGCTCCACTGCTGGGGGTACCGTTCCACGAGGTATACGAGCTGCACAAGACCAAAGATACCTGCCCCGCGGAAGTCTGTTGACGGGTCAGGGCCTTGGAAGCCCATTGCCTTCCATCGATCACTCACCGAGTGCGTTTCCGCCGAGAAGGCCAATGCGTCCGGCGCGAACATCACCCGGTTATGGCCATTCCACAGGCGACCCAGTAACTCCACATCACACTCTCTCTCTGCGGAATACGGATACCCGTACCGTTCACGGATTCGACTCAGCATGACTTCATAGTGTGGTGGGAGTGAAGGCGCTAAGCAGCGAATTAGCCCTCTGGGCATTACACGCATTGCCTTTAGCCATATGAGCTGTGACCAATAGCAGAGAGAGTTGTTCGTCTCCTCCAACTGATCCGCGCGTCGTTGAACCAAGTTGGTTTCTACGCCCGCGGTAGCTGTGTCGGCAGCTTGGTGACTGTCTCCTCGGACGTCCATTGCGCTGTTCTGCTGCGCCGAGCAGACGCTATCCGAGATATCGACGGGTGCAGGAGTGTGCAGTGAAAAAGTGGATTGAGCCGCAGAGACCGGCGCACCTTTGCGCTGACGCATCGTGAAGCTAAAATACCTAAAAAAGGAAAAGCGGAGGAGAACTGGTGAAATTGGAAGGAAGGAGGAGGAGGGTGGGGGAAGGGCAGGGGGGGAGGGGGCACACCGGCAAAAAAAAGTCGTGTTGTGTGTGGGTGTGTGGGTGAGCAGTGACAGCGCATATATGTTCCTCACTTTTTCTCCACCATGTGCTCGACCTTCTTGTCAATTGCCGACTAGAGCGTGCTCTGACCGTTGGTCAGAGGTAGTGGGTAGCACATCCTCAAGTGTGGCACGCATACCAAACGCACGGACCGTCACACGATACGACGTAAGAGAGAAAGAGGAGCGGGGGTCCGTGGATTTTCACTGGTAAAGGGGAGGAGGGGGGGGGGTAAAAAAAACACGGCAGAGAAAAAAAAAGAACGTGAGTACACCCCTCCCTCCCTCCCTCCCGCCCGCCCACCCCGACAAAAACACACGCCCAGTAAAAAAATTAGAGAGACGCACACATGCTCGATGCGGATGCGGAAAGCACGGACCCCACGATCTGCCGAGAGTCGGGGGGAGGGGGGGGGGAAGGGGGGGTCAAGTGGATGAGCCGTGTCAGTCAGAATGATGCATCCGCAAAGATCGTATAAAGCCCTTCGAGGTACCGTCCGTTTTTTGTGCAACATGTCTGGCAAACACTCACGCACCTCACACGAGGGTGTCATTAATGCAAATGTGCGACTACTTGTCGATTTGATTGGAGATGAAAAAAATATGTCGATATCCGAAAAAGGGGGGGGATATCTGGGAATCCAAATCTAAAAACGTACGCACTTATACACACACACACACACGCACGGTCACATATACAGGTAAAAACACAAATCCCCACACCATCAGTTCAAGCTCCATCCATTTCAGTAAGAGTGTGGTGTGTGTGTCAAATCGCTCCCTGCCTTTAAAGGGATACAACAACAGCGCCTCCCTTCCCCCCCCCCTCCCCCTTTCGCTTGTGTTAAACGCAGAAGAGACGACGGCGTCACTCTGTGGGAATCCCGAAAAAAGACACACCTGAAGCGCAGCAATGAGCCTCGACAACACCTGCGTGTTGACGGGCGTGCCTGTTGTGCTTGAGTTCTCTCCTGCCCCCCCCCTCTCCCCCTCCTCTTCCATATCCACCTCCCCCGCATGTATTTTTTTTTGGGGGGACGCGGCTGGGTAGATGACCTCAAGAGCACAAAAAAAAATCGAAAGAGTGAGAAGGAACACGCCACTCAAAAACATACAAACAAAACACACAGACAGATAAAAGAGACGGAGAGCGGGAGCCGGGGTGAGGCGCCCCTCTCCGCTACAGTGCAGGGGAAGATAAATTGTGATCATGCCGGAGAGGGGAGCCGGGCGACGGTGCGCGAGGTGTTCTGTCTTCTTTTATATATATATGGGATTTAGATCGATTACAACGTTACGTTTGAATTCATGTCCTAACTAAATAAAGTCTGTCGTGCAACGATGATGCAGGGGCAGCCCAGAGAAAAGCCGGGGTAGAAAATAAATAACAAAACAGATGACACACACACACAGACAGACACACACGTGCGCGCGCAGGCTAAAAGTGTGTGCGGGGGAGTTCATTCCCCCCACCCACCCACCCACCCCACCCCTGGGGAACCTGCCAACATGGCTACCGAGATTTATTCACACTTATTGTGGCGTTCTCTCGCTTTCACGGAAGGAAGGGCGGTTGCCTTCTCCAGGGAGGTGCATGGAAGACACACTGAATAGCTTTTGACAAAGCACCCCGAAAAAAAGGCTTCAGAGAGAACAAAAAAGGGGGCAGCTGTGCTCCGGTGTTCGCATTTCTTTTGACAGCCCCCTCCTGATCCCCCCAACCCTCAAGCACGTCTGGAGCCGTCTTGTTTCACTTGAAACTGCTCACGGCCAATGCCCTTTTTTTTTTACAGTGCGAGCCCCACAGAGCACAACAAGGAGAGAAAAATAACACGAGAAGCAGAGGGGGATGCACTCCACTCCACAGCCATCCTCTGAGGAAACCGGTCGAGAACAAGCTAACATCTCTGGGGCGGGGGAGGGGGAAGGAACTATAAATAGTTGTCGCTGGAGTGGATTACTCGCACGCGGCACTAGGCGAACCAGCCAGCGGTGAGAGCCGCCACGTCGTCGTTCGAGAGATCCCCGTGTGTGCGTGCGTGCGTGTGCCTCCCCCGAAGGAGCGGCAGCAGCAAAAGAACGAAGCGGAAGATGGCGCCAGAAAGGGAGAGAGAAAGACAGAGACGGCAGCAGAAAAGGGAAGAGGAAGGGGGAAGGAGAGCAGCCAGCACGTCCTACAGCTTCGCTGCAAACAGCTTCTTCTCGTAGCTGTGAAGCGAGTGCACGCCACCCTCGCCCTGGGCCGTGGCGGAGCGGCGGTTGAAGAGCACCTGACCGGAGTACATCTTCTCGCGAATCGCATCGAAGCTGATCTCGCCGATGTCCTGCGCGGACTGCTGGAGTCCCTTTGCGACGTATGCGATGAGCTTCGTGGCAGAACCCTTGTCTACGACGTTGCCAGACACCCCCTGTGCGACCTGCACGACCTCGTTCTCAGAGAGGTAGCGCTTGCCGGACTCCTTGCCCTGGCTCATCGCATCCAGGCTACCCATACCGCGATACACCTTCAGACGCACACCGCCCTTGAAAAAGTACTCGCCCGGCGTTTCCGTCGTGCCACTCAGCATGCCACCGAGCATTGCACAGTTGGCGCCGATGGCGAGCGCCTTACAAATGTCGCCGACCTGGCGCAGGCCGCCGTCAGCAATGCACGGAATCCCGCGGGATGCGCAGTACTGCGCCACCTTGAAGACAGCCGTGCCTTGGGGGCGACCGCATGCGAGCACCTCCTGCGTGATGCAGATACTGCCGCTACCCATGCCAATGCGAATACCGTCTGCGCCGGCATCGATGAGGTTCTTGGCTTGGTCCTGCGTCACCACGTTCCCTCCCACCACCTCGAGGTGCGGGTATGTCGCCTTGATCCACTTGATGAAGGCGATCTGATAAATTGTGTTGCCCTGAGAGCTGTCCAGCACCAACACATCCACGCCAACATCCGCCAACGCTGCGACGCGCTGTTTGTCCTCTGGGCGAGTTGATGTCGCGGCAGCGCAGATGAGGCGACCGGTCTTGTCTAAGGTGCTGTTCGGGTACTCGCGCGCACGGACAGCATCGCGACGGGAACAGAGGTAGACAACCTCACCAACCTCGTTCAATATGGGCAGATAGCCATGGCGGCTTCGGTTCAGCACATCCATGGCTTCTTCCAGTTGGATCGGTGCACGCTCCACTGTCATCGCCTCGCGTTTTGTCATGACCGCGGAAGCCGGGGTGTCTTTGTTTTTGACGTAGTCGATATCTTTGGTGCACACGATGCCAAGCAGCTTGCCGTGCGGAGCGCCGTTCTCCGTCACAAGGATGCCACTGATGCCCTTCTCCTCCTTGATACGGATGATATCGCTGATGGGGATGTTTGGAGGCACCGACTTGGGCTTGGAGATGAACCCGTTGCGGTACGCCTTCACCGACTTCACCATCTCCACCTGCCGCTCCACCGTGCAGTTGTTGTGCAGAACACCGACGCCACCCATGAGTGCCATCTTTTTGGCCATCTCACTCTCAGTGATGGTGTCCATCGGCGAGGAAACGATCGGGATGTGAAGGCGAATGCGCTTGGTGAACTGCCCAGAGATGTTGACATCAGCAGCACCGAAGTCTATAAAACCGGGCAAAATAATGAAGTCGTTGTACGTCAGTCCATCACCCCGGAAGAGCTCCTCGGCAGTGCAGCCATCCTTAATGGTCTTCATGCGGTAGTTCGCATTGTTGGACGCCATCGCGTTGGTTGCACCCGCAACGGGAATTGGCGGAGAAGGAGAGATCCACCTTTGGGGGGGGGAGGGGGGGTCAACGACGACGGGAAGGTCTGCAGAAACCGTCGCGGAAGAAGGGAAGCAACAACAACAGAAAATATATTTGAAAGAGGGAAATTAGAGACCACAGGGCGTGCTGTTACCGTAACGAGTAGAGAAAGAGGGGGAAGGCAGGGGACGCGTGACGCAAGCAAAAAAAAACTGAGCAGAGAACGCGCACAAAGCGAGCTGGCGTATGTGGGCGTGCGTGCGTGTGTTGCAGAGGACGCGGTGAGAGAGGTACGCACACACGAGTCAAAAATACAGGTGAAGAAAGGAGAAATGAAGGAATGCGGCATTAAAAACATGAGAGTAAGTTGAACGACACCGACAGTCCTCATCGAAGCGGGAGGGCGTGTGTGCGCAGCCTGCGAATCACCGGATGTGATGCTTCTTGCAGCCCCTCCCCCATGCGTTGCATCACGCGGACACCAAACAATAACGATAGGGCGAGACGCTCATCACCTAACCTACCTGCCCCCCCCCCACAGTTGATATTTGGAAAAACGCACACACACACACACACACAAACGAAAGAGTTGGGATGGTATGAGACACTTCAGGCCTGCTATGACATGATTCTCTCCTCCCTACCACGTCGACGTGGATAGCAGCGATGGCGCGCTTGTCGTTGACTCCTCATTGGTGTGCATATGCGGGTTTGCTTTTGCGCCCCGAAGCCTCTGTGGCGCCGCTGCTCATGCCGTAGATTGATGAGTTGGAGTAGGAGTGTATTATGTACATCATTCGGCACAGTTGGCTCCCGCCTGCTGTGGTGATGTGACGACACCTGCAGAAAAAAGGGGGAAAAAGTGAGGTGAGACACCAAAACGAAGGAATGTCGAAGCTTAGAGCGAAAATGGCCTTTGAGGGGAGGGGAGGGAGGGGGGAGGGGTACCCCGTTACTCTGGGGGAATACTCAACGGGCACCACCACACTCCCCCACCCTCTCCGTCCCTCCCCTTCCCAGACAACCAAATCGCTGAATACGTACACACCAAGATGGACAATGAAAAAAACAGCACCTTCAATGCCGATGATCTTCTTCCGTGCCGAAAAAAAAAAAAAACAAATAATCCCTAAACGGTAGAGAGACAATGAGAACGAAGAGCAACGGCGTTTCCATCAAATAATGTGTGCGTCTGAGTGCAAAGTGGGCGCCTATATGCTATCGTCGTCTTTTCCTTCGGCTGGCGGTCACCGCATTTCTCTACCCACAAATAAAAATGCAGACGCGCGCGCGGATGGCAATCCAGCTCTACACAACCGCGTAAGGTAGGAAAAAGTCGCGTTACAGGGAGGCAAGGGGGAGGAGAGGGGGGGGAGGGGAGGGGGGGAGAGGATAGAAGGGGGGCACCAGCGCCGCCGTCGGAGTTGCACCGATTTGCAGTGCTTTTCTTTTGTCAGTGTTTGAGTGCAAGACAGGACTGACAAAAAAACAGACGATAATGGGGATTTTCGTGGCATGCATGTAATGCAGACCTCTGGGATTTGTGTGGCGGTGCAGCGCCTCCCCACCTTGTCTCTAGAACACCACCCACCCGCTCTTCAGCCATAGCGCTACGACAGCAAACCGAGTTTCGTGACCAACATGACCCGAATGCTCTGATCGAAGGAGGTGCAAACGGCGAGCCCCTCCTTGGATCGATTCCAGTCTATTGCGTTGATCGGCTGATCTCCCACCTTCACCTTGTTCAGCTCCTCCACCGCGCCAGCTACTCCACGCTGCAGCCCATCACCGTCCTTCAGGGTACGCTCAGGCGGGTACTTGTAAAGAGACAGTGTCATCTCGCCGCCCCCACCGCTCAGGAATATTTCTCGATTCTGGGGAAGCGCGCGAGAGCACCACACCGTGCCCTCAGAGACGCGCTCCTCCACATACGCGTAGCCTAGCTTGGGATGAAGGGTGCGCAAATCGTAGCACCGCACGCGACCCTCAAGGGACGATACCAATAGTTTGTTCATGGGAATGTCGGGTCGATCAAACTCCAAATCGCACACGCCGTTGGTCACTTGCATCTCGTGCAACATCTTTTGTGTCCGTAGGTCAAATATTTTGACGTCGCCGTTATCGTAGCCGGCAGCGACCACGCGCTCATCCGGGTCGAAGCTGTTCCCTAGCCGCACTGTCCAGCAGTCACGAGCGCGAGCAGGGTCGGCAGGGTTCAGCGACACCACAGGCTTGTTAGACTGGCGAGTGTCCCACACCTTGACGGCGCCATCGCGGCTACCGGTCGCCAGCTCCGGTGGCCCCGAGTAACGTGCACCGTCGATGGCATTGATAATGCTTTCGTGTGCGTGGGGAATGTGTAACACGGACGCCTCCGTCACGTCGCTCAGCGCATTGGATATACTTGTGTTCGTCGAGTCGAAGCGGCTCACATCAAATATTTGCACACTGCCAGCAAAGTCACCCGTCGCGATGTGATTTGTCGTCACGCCAGCAGCAGTGGAGCTGGCGTTTCCGCTGCTGCTAAAAGATACGTTATGCCCGAACGTGCAGCATTTGATTGGGTGAGGCAGGCGCACCTCCACCGTCGGCTGCAGATCTCCGTGGTGCAGCTGATAAAAGGAAAGCGCACCGTGGTTGTTGGGATACTGTCCGACCACTGCGAAGGACGCCGTCTGCGGCACCCACTTGACGTCGAATGCCGTGTAGAGCAAACTCTTCTTGACGTGTTGAATGATCTGCTGGCGGCTAAAACGTCTCGCACTGTCATCCCCGACGACGGGGCCTGAAGTTGCCATTATTAAAAGTGTGCCCCCCCCCCCCACACACACACAGACGCAGACAATGACCTGGAAGCCGGCGGTTTGACCTACTCTACGCCTCCTCTCCTGTGCGGCGACTAGGGGGGGAGAGCGGGGAGGGGGAGGGGAGGGAGGGGGGAGGAGTGAAAATGCGGAAAGGACACAAGCGGCCCCTCCTGGAAGCTGTATAAAGTCGTGAGTGTACGACGCCTCGGTCGAGAGACCTTGTTTACCAGTGCTGGTGGATATGGTAGAGAGATGCGTTGAGATCAGTCCTGCACCTCTCCAGCGTGTATGACCTTTGTTGTTGGTGTGTGTATCTAAAGAGGGCACAAGGTGAGCCAAGTAAACGCGATGGTTGCAGACGTGTTCCTGAAACAACAAAACGGAGCAGCGCAAGGGGGAGAAGAGAAAGAAAGGAGAGGAAAGGATTTAAATGGCTGGATGTGTGGGTTTGTCAGGCCGTAGAAGGACGGCCGGGAGGGAGGGAGGGGGGGAGGGGGGGGGGGGGGGGCATGATGGCCTCTCTACATATAGAGTTTGCCTCTTTTTCCTTGAGTCTCAAAGAGAGCCGGGGGTGAATGACCCGTTGTGCACTGTGCATCTCGCAGTCCCCTCCCCCTCTGCATAAGTGGGTGTCTCCCTTTTTTGAGTGTGGGTGGAAATACTGCACAACGGAAAGACATAGACAGAAAAGCTCTCATTCATCTATCCTCTGTGCAAGCAGCGCCCTTCACTTTACACTTCACCTCACCCACCACCACCACGCACACGTGCACGTCCCGCTCGCGCATCGAATGTGTACAAGTGTTGGAGGTGCTACCTCCCTAATAGTATTCGTCGAACGAATAAGGCGAGGGAAACAGTGCAGAGAGGCACAAAGATACGAACATCATGTCAGTGATGGACAAAACCCTCAATCAAGAAGGGGGAAGGAGGAGGAGGACAGATGTGTATAGGGGAAGGAAACGCATACAATAAAAATAGTGGCAGTAGCGCTTGCTCATCACCCCCCCACACACACACACTTTGCCGCGGCCGCCACCACCACTTTTTCCCCCCTTCCTCACGCTTTGCCATAGGTAAACCGTTGTACCCTGAGAGGATAATCGAAGTCCAGAGAAGCAGGCACCACGGCAAGCTGAGGCAGCACCATTCCCGCCTCTCTATCATGGGGCGGAAGCGCGCCGATGAGACGTGCTGAGATCGCCCAACATATCGAGGGCCCTCACCATGTGGTTACCTAGGGTGCGCGATGAGGTGGTTTCGCAGTTCTTGTAGGATGTGATGGTGACGTAGAGCACCTCGTTGACGCAGAAACAGTAAGAGATGCCGTACCCGTCGGAGGAAACAGGGCCGAAGCCGAACCCAGGCGTCTCGTGATACAACTTGCCGCCACCTGCGGGATGAAGGCGATCGAGCAGGTTGCGCTGATGCGCCTGGGCGCTGCTCACTTTCCACTTGGTCTTGCGAAAGGCAGTGGTGAGGAAGTCGGAAGGCGTTTCCTGACTGACACTCGCCATGAATAACGCGAAGAGATGCCGGTCCACCGCCTGCCCCGCCACCGCCTCCTGGACAGCTTGCTCGTGACGGGCGCAGGCGTCAATCAACAGTGACCGCTTCTCCTCCACAGACATGGCGTCATCGCTTCCCTCGGCGGAGGCCATCGCCTTCACGAAGGTGCTGCTCACGTCAGTGACACTTCGCACCGCCTCCGTTCTACCCTTTACAAACATGTGTTGAGGCACGGACTCGTACACGAGACCCAAGTGCCCACCCTGATCAAAGTAGTGAGCAAGTTGAATGGCCATTTGAACCCAAGCGTCGGGGCTGCAGCCTACGCCTTTGGGCACCTCACGGCCATACCTGCTGTACCGGACAACGTGGAGATCCACTTGCGAGCCCACGTTGAAGAGGAACTCTGTGTGCGCCTCTCGAATTGCCAAACCTAACTTTTTGTAAATAATGAAGCGCAGCCGCCTCGGGCTGAGCGGGTCGTCCACTCCGGGAGCACGAAACGGCTTAGCACGGCGCTTGTCCTCGGGCTGCTTCTTCGCGTGTCCGCTCTCCAGATCGTACCAGAGCTCAGCAGATTCCTCCTGTGCAGACACATGCTCGAAGAGTCCGAGAAAAGTGGACATGTCGCACCACGAGTGCTCAACGTGTAGGCCCACGTGCCCGTCAGAGCGGATGACGAGATTAAAGCTTTTGTCGCACCACAGATTAGAACCGTTGCCGCAGAGATAGTGAGTGCAGTCCGTGGAGAGGGGCCTGTCATCCGGTAGGGGTGAGTTCGCCTTTGGGTGCCCTGGCGTCCCGCATCGCTCATCAAAGCTCACCACAAACATCGCCTTCTCGATGATGCGCAAAGGACTATTGTTGCTGGAGTCGTGGAGCATGTAGCTATTACGAACATCAGCCCATTGTGCGCGGGGTGCAGTGGTTAAGACGGGCAGTAGCGCCTCCAGAATGCGGTACGAGCGCTTCTTCCCGAGCGTCTCTAGCGTGTCCTCCGCGTCGTCGTCCTCAGACTCGTCGCGGCCAGTGCTCACCTCTTCCTCCACCTCCGCGAGCAGCTGGTGCAGCACCACCTCCAACTGATGGGGTGTGAGCGGACGCCCCGACTGCGGATCCATGACCGGCATTTGATAAATGCGACCGCGGTACAGGATGATAATGTAGTTGTTCTCACGCTCTCTGGTATGCTCCAGAATGTCCAGCTCACGGCCGGGGATACGATTTGTGTTGAACGCCATCGAGTACTGGCTCATGGACAAGGGAACGCAGTGCCGAGGTCCGGTGAAGTTCGGGCATAAGGTGCGACGCTCAATGCGACCCTTTAGCTGCGTAAGCAAATAAACAAGCACGGCAGCGCGCGCCTCGGGGAAGGTGGTAGGTCGATGCGCTGCGAATGGAACCGTGTAAAAGTTCGAGTGCAGGCACAGGGAGTCACGCGCAGCGAGGAACACGTTGCGAGTCCACAGCTCAGAAACGTAGTTTTGGCTCATCACGTGCTGCAGCCGCAGGTACATCTGCAGTGACGGCCCCTCGTTGAGCAAAAAAGATTCCGCAGACCGGCGCAGCTCCAACCACTCGTTGACGTCGCTGTCCTTTTGGTGGTAAATAGCACGCATGCTAGACAAGTAGCCGTTCACAGTCTGTTGTAACGAAGGCAGAGGCACGCTAGGGAGGCAGTGGCCATATACTCCCATCTTGGGGATGGATGGGCGAATAAACAAGGCGCGCACGACCAGCGACCACACACGCGTTCGCCAAGACGGCTTTTGGGGATTTCTCTCCAGGATCCATCCTTTGTACCGCAGCAGCCTCCGCAGAGAGAAGCGATGCAGCACCGTCGCCGCCGCGAGCGTGACGGTCCACACCTTTGCGCAGAGTACGGGTCCCTGTGAGGCAGGGGGAAAGTATCGCGAGAACGGTGTGACAATGGAGTCAACGTAGCGCAGCCACGTGCTGACTGGATTCGTTTGAAGCCAGGAGGTCTGCGGCACAAACCAAACACACAAGCACGACCCAGCTGCGCAGGCGACAACGCACCAAAAGGGAATGGGGTAAACCATTGCCGAAACCTTGTCGATGTTGTCCATGATAGAGCGGTGCACGCCGCGCCAAATATACCGCGGCGGTGGGATGTGAACATCCAGGCCGTTGCTCGTCCACGAAACGCGCATCTCCATCACAGACGGTCCCGCCTCCCTAGTCTGGCTAGCCGGGTGCGGCTGCTGACTCAAGAACGCCTCTGCCATGATGCCTGACCCATGTCCGCGTGGGAAACCGTGCGATTGCCTGCGCACTCGAAAAAATAAATAAGGGTCGACCGCAAATGCGCTGCCTCCCTCGAGATGAGGCGAAATAAAATCGGGGGTGATAGGTGCGTAGAATGGGGGAAAGTCGGGGAAGGGAAAGAGGAGGGGAGGGAGGGGAGGGATGACGTAGTCACGCCCACCCTTCGGCTCAGTGCTTGCGAATAAATATATATATGTATATGTATGTACACACACACGCAAGTGTGCGGGCGCCGAAGAGTCCACAAAAAAAGACGTAGGGGTGGAGAAGGAAAAGAGGGAAAGACAGTGACTAATCAATGGCCGTCGTGCTGCACACATAAGCAACGGGCTACATCACCCTTCCATGTTGACACAACACAGCGCGAACAAAAAAAAAATACCGCCACATTCGCTGACTGGTCTTATTTAATACACACACGGTGTGTCCGCGCGAGTCCACCGGCTTTCTCCCAAGGGGAGAGGGGGCCTCCAATGAAGGTGCAAAGAGAATAGGGGGCAGCAGAGACCTCCGACAAAGATGCCGACGAGCTGATCTCTGCCACCGCCCTCCGCTGAGAGCAAGAAAGCCTTGCTCGAATATGAAAAGCCTGCACTTTGGTGCTGTGCACCACGAGGGGGAAGGGGGAGGCAAAGAAAGAGGCGCTGTCCGTTAAACGAATGACCCGACTCGACCACAGAAAACGGCGCGTGCTGCAGTGCAAAGCTAGCGGTTCTGGTCGCAGCACAGGCTAGGTGAGCTGTGGCTGTGTATATACACGTGAGTATGCATTTTCTTCTAGACTGTTTCATGGTAGAATAGGACACCTAACTGAACGAGAAAAAGAAGGAAAGAGAAACAGGAAAAAAAAAGAGAGACGGGCACAGGTAGTGGTAAGGGGACAAGCTTCATCTCTGCGGCTATTATCGACTGCCCCACAAGGCACCGGTGAGAGATGCTAGGCAGAACAATGAAAAGAGCACCAAAAGACACTCAACGGGGGGGAAGGAAACTGTTAGGGGGGTGAACAAAAAAAAATGTAGTGGGAGAGAGAGAAGGCTGTGGGACAGGGGGTGGGGGAGGAGTTGGCAGCCACCGTATCCACCGCAGTAAAATAAAAGAGGACGACAAGAAAGGCAGAGAGCGCGTATTCACCCAAGAGCCCCTGAACGCCTCCCTTCTAGGCGAACATCTTCTTGAATAAAGCCTTCTGCTTTTGGTCAAATACCTTCTGCTCCTGCCGAATGCGTGTTTTCAAGGCTGCCGCATCCGCGTTGTCGGGCTCGATTGCGAGAATAGTGTCCACAGACCTCACGGCCTCCTCCCAGTTCTGCATGCCGTCCTGCGCCTTGGCCAAGCGAAAGAGTGCCTTTGTATTTTGCCTGTCCAAGTTCAGCACCTTCTGGGAGAAGTCGGCGGACTCGGTGTACCTACTGCCCATCAGCAGCACCTGAGCCAAGTTCCCCATAACGCTGATGCGCACACGGTGGCATTCCGGCTTAAGTGCCTCATCGAAACCATAGTCCTCTCCGATGAACTCCATTGCACGACGGTAGAAGCGCTCCGCGAGGTCCAGCTTACCATCCTTGAACGCATCGTTGCCGCTGTTCTTGCGCTTCTCCCCCTCAGAGATCTTGGCTTCTCCAGAAAAGTCGTATGTCTTTACACGACTCAGCTCACTGATCTCGACCACATATGTCACGTCGCAATGGCCTCGCTCGACGCTTGAGGGAATGGCAAACTCGGGCACGGCGTCGGGGATCAGGTCGCTACGCACCCGGCACGCCGCAGACTCCTGTTTGCGCATCTTGTATAGAAAGGTCTCCAGGTGCGGAGGCAGCGATGTGACGCCGACGATGACCTTCCAGTCGGACATCGATTTTACTGGCGTCTGCTTCTCCTTTCCCTCTGAATCGAAGGCGCCAAGATAGATATGGAGGTCCATCGTTACAGAGGACTCGAAGGCTGGGTTCTCGTAGTCGACACCGTCCTTCAGCACCCCCATCATGAGCGACTTGTCCTTCGCAGCGGAGATGTCCAACTCGCGCGTCCAGTGAAACAACTCCACTTCAAATAGAAGCGTCGCGTTGGCAGGGATGGTCGGGGGGCTGCCAGCAGCGCCATAAGCGTATTCCGGCGAACACTTCAACAGCGCCTTCTCGCCAATCCGCATCGTCGCGACACCCTTATCCCAGCCCTTAATCACCTGGCCGCGGCCGAGATCAAATTCAAAGTAGTCACCCCTGTCGCGACTGCTGTCGAACTTGGTGCCGTCCAACAACGTGCCGACGTAGTGGACCGTTACCTTGGCCCCCTTCACCGGATGCGATCCAGCACCCTCCACGAGCACTGTTTTATACAAGCCGCCATCCGTCCCGGGAACCTCCACCTCCTCATTGAGAGGGTAGTTCACCTCCATCGGTGGTTGGCTGTCCTCGCTCAGAGAGCTCACAGAACCCTTCATGGATTCATCCGCCATTGTTCAATCGCGACTGTTTTTCTTTTTCAATGAAACTTTTTTCCGTTCGCTGTGCTCTGGCGTAACGATGATGTGCGTGCGTGCGTGCAGTACAAGAAAAAAGGAAAAAAGGCCAGACACAGCGGCAGGGCGAGGCAGACGTGTAGATGTGAATAGGAGGGAGGGGAGGGGGGGTGAAAAACGTAGAATATGATGATAAACGCGCACACGAAACGGGAAAAAAACAAAAGAAGAGGGTGGTGAGAAGACACTCGACAAGACTCTCCCTCTCCTATACAACCCTCTCCTTCAAATGGTGCGGCACGAATAGAGCTGGAATGAGGGTCCGGATGCGTCTCACCCCTTTTTAATGAAAGACGTTGTGCGTGTGTTTGTGTGTGGTTGCTGGAGTGAAGTATAGGGGGGGGGGGTATACCCGCGTGTGTGCGTGAGAGTGAGAGAGAGTTCCCTTTTTTTTTGTTTGTCTACCAACGGTGAAAATAAGAGGGTTTTGAAGCAAAACACACACAACAACAACAACAAAGATGAAGACAAGGAGGAGGGGGATGGGGGGAATCAAGAAAAAAAAAACATGTTGCTGTAACGCACACCGCCAAGAGACATCGTATAGAATAGATGGCCAAGAAAGCAGGGACAACGTAGTGAGCTTCAGCCCCACACACGCACTGCGGACGCAGTTGTCCCTCAGGCCATCCCTCGGGCACGGCGTCGTCACAGCGAAAGGTGTGGACAGTACTCCTCCTTCATATTTTTTTTTACCATCGACAAAGGAGGCCGCATCAATGCGATATACGGACACTGTCGCTCGCGAAAGTGTTTCGTAATCGGAGTGAAGACGCGGCAACATCTGTTATCGGTCACGAATGTGCACAGCCCCCCCCTTCCTTCCTGTTCACATACGTCTTCTCCTCCTCGAAGAGGAATTGGTAAGCCAAGGGGGGAAAAAAGGGTTTATGTGTGCAGCGACTGTTGCCCCTCCAAGGGAGGGGAGAGGGAAGGCACCACACAGCCCCCGCGTCACCTGCGACACAAGCGTAGGCATGAACCAGAGCGAGAACAAAGGAAAAAAAAAGAGCTTCCTCTTGCCCACCACCATCAGATGCTTCAATAAGCTCCCCACATCGACCACGTCGCGCAAAAAGACCGGTCGTGATCGCAGGCGACCTCCTGAATAAGTCTACTTCGTGGCAAAGCCCGAATGCACAGCCTCGCTGTCTGCAGCTTCGACACCCAGAGTAGCAAACCCAGCTCCCATCGGCGGACGCCGCGCCCGGTTGTCTTTTAGCCCTAACGCCTCCTTGAACTCGCCCATCTCGAGGGCGGGCCCCTGCGCCGTGTAGTAGAAGCGATCAAGCTGCGTTGGGTTCTCCGGCGTCTCCCCAGCGTCGTGCATTTCGCTGATGGGCATGGCAGCACGCTTACCCAATGCAGCTGCGCCGCGACTTGCCTGTTCCAAATTGGACTCGGATGGGTACGACCACTTGTGCACCGATGTTGGGTGACTGGCACGGAACGGGGCAGGAATGTTCACATCACCACGGGCCGCGTACAACTCCCTGTTCCCCTTCGGAAGGTATCCGAGCATCACCTTGATGGCACGCTGTCGCTGCAGGGACATGCCCTCGTCCTTTTCCGCCCACGCCGTTCCATTCTCAACCTTCAGCATGTACTGTAGTCGCTCCTTCCGCGTGGCCTTGTCCTGAAGATCGTCGAAGTAAATCTCCTTCTCATTCTCAAGAATGCGATCATCGCGTGCTTCCAGAACCTGCTGCGGCGTCGGGTGTGTCACAGTCGTCTTCGGAGATCGTCCTGTTGAGGGATAAAGGTAGCAGAAAATCTCGTCATAGTTCGACTGGATCTGACCAGCGGTGTGGTACGCCTTCAACCGCATGCACTGGCGCTTCAGCTCGTCCAGAATTGTTTGAAAAACTGGAAACCCCTCACGTGGGGTGCCGAACTTCGTCAAGTTGATTCGGATCGCATGGCGGTGGAGGAGGCGCTTCGCCACACCCACGCACTTGAAACGTATCGCGTGTGGGTGGGTGCCGCCCTTGAAAGGCACCTCCACGCACTCCTTTGTCGGTGGCGGCTGTACGCCAAGCTTCTGTATTTTGAACTTGATCATCTCACGCATATGCTCGCGGTGGTCACCAATCATGCACAGCGCGATGATACGGCGGTCCGTCTTCTGCGAGTAGAGGGCACCAATGCGAATCAAATCCACGCCAAGCTCTTGCGCCATCCGCCGCGCCTCCTGAACGGGTATGTCGGCGTCCATGTTGACCGACTCAATGACCCTTCGATCCCCATCCTCACTGCATGGCGGCACTGGCAGCAGATCGTTGGGGTTGAAGGAAACTCTGGCGCCGCCACCGGGTGGCAGGAACTGTCGAATACGTACAAAAGGCTCTTGAATCATCTCGTTGATGGGGTGCGCCTGGAAGTAGAGAAACGTCTCTTTGCGCACCTTGTTCGTACTGTACTCCACTTCGCTTGCATCCACAGCACCCTCCTGCAGCACCTCTCTCCGGATTGCCTCTTGCCGGTATGCACTGCGCTCCTCCACGCGGCGTCTGTTCTCGTAGTCACCCCAGTAATCTGCGCCGCGCACCTCGAGAAGTGTGTTGTCACTTGGCCTCTGCCGATACGCGTCATAGACGATGCGGTTTGTATCCTCGCCATCGCAGGGTGGACTTGACACAATTGAAAGTCGTGCCTTGTAGTCGGTCCGCGCGTTCACGACAACTTCCTTTGGTGCGCTGCTGACACCGCCAAGAAGCTCCTCGTGGAGCGGGCCTATGCGTGTGGATGACGATGCCGCCAAGCTATTCGTGTGGTCAGAGCCTCCAACGGGAAAGTGAGGATTCTCCGAGGCGGGCAGGTCAGTCTCGGTGGTGCTACTAGCAACTTGGTCCGTGCGGCAAAAGTTGACGCCCATGCCCTGTGTGGCTTCGCCGCGCTTGGACCGCTGGTTCTCCTGCTGCTGCGTCTGGTATGCCTCAGCATAGAGATGGTACGCGGCCAGGTTCCGGTTTGTGTCGTCTCCAACCACCACCTCGCTGCGCTCATTGGAGCGGAAGTCAGAGGCAGCAAGACGATCAAAGGACGACGATGGCTCCCACTGCATCCGCCGGCCGATTTGGCTGGCACCAAACTCGGCGTACACACGATCACACGGTGGCAGTCTGGCTCCCCTCTGGTGGTAATCTCGCATCATGTCTCGCTCGAGTCGGTCAAGATCGCTCCCGAAGATTGTGCTTGTCGGCTTGATTGCGTAGCGTCGCTCCATGGCATCTTCGTGTACAGTCCACGCCTCCTCCGGCGGCGACGTCGTTGTGAGGAACGAAGCCGAAGACGTTGCGCTCGCCGCACCCACTGCCGCTGCAGAGTCGCTAGCACCGTAAACAAAAGGGGTGGTGGTGGGCGGTGAATGAAGCGCTGGCCTGCCCCCCCTATTATCTTGGCCAACACTATCGGCAACCTCGGTCGGTAGGATGCGGCTAGCAGACGGGGAGGAGAAAGGTTCTGCAGCGCTAATACCGACCACCTCTGCAGGTCTCGACATGGACTCCCCGCGTGCCTCCTGCGTCTGCTGTATGAGGTGCAGCAGTTCATCCTTCACTTTGGCCAGCGTTGGGGCAGGCGAGCCTTTTAACGGCAGCCGTAGCTTTCGTCGGCTCTTCTTTACACGTTGCGCATTTTGTTGTTTGGTGCGCAAATTTACACTACTCCGCTCTCCCTTTCCACTTTGTCTGCCGAACGAGTCCGGCAGTGCCTCCTCGAAGCCGCCAGGCGGCATATGAAGTCGGCGCCGCTGTTGCCGTAAAGAGGGAAAAGACAGCCAAGGACCAAGAGAGGCGGCTGTGAGGGGGGAAAAACCGCGCAGTGATAGGCTGCCTGTTGTGCGATGCATCGTTAGGGCTGGGGGTGGAAGTGAAGGTGGTATTATCAGCGAAGCTATTATGAAAGAGAACAAGCGCCGCGCACCCGTTACAGACCTTGTAAACGACTGTGTTGCCACAGAAAGGGGGGTCGTCACCTCTACTGTTGAAGCGGCGTTAGAAAGTGGCTCTTCGAAAACAATCTGTGCGTGTGTGTGTCTTTTGGAACCAGACACGTCTTGGACGCCTGGTGCTAGCACTCACCTGTGCACGCAAGCACCCGCCCAAGTGGCAGCCACAGAGCACACACACACTCCTTCAACGTCACCCACGGGGGGGGGGGGTGCTAACCTCGATATATGTGGACGCATGCGGTGAGAAAAGAAAAAGATACGCAGAAAAAGGGAGTTCAAATAGGGAGAGACCCATCCCACAAAGACATGAGGCGGTAATCATTTGTTGCGATGCGCCAACGTCAGGTAGTCTCCCTGTGGGGTCTTCCTGTTGGAGGTGCTCCTACACCCGACAGGATTCCACGATCGCTTAAGCATACAGAACTGGTGCTAACGGGCCTTCCAGCCTGCTAAGCGAAACATCGCGACATGGTGGTGTTCATCCCTTACCAACCGCTTTCCCTGGGCACAGACACAGCACGTACTATCAACCATTTCCAAAGGAGAGACACTGTGCCACATTCATTGCAGTCTTCGCACAACTGCACACGTGTCACGCTTTCTTTAATCCCGAAGACGCTGAAGAAGCACGCTATTCCCGTTGAGTCCCACCCCCCTTTGAGGGGGAGGAAGGGAGGGAGGGGGTTAGGAACCTTTAAAACACGGGAAACGTGCAAAATAACCCCGCAAGGGCATTCGGCTCCACACGTTTGAAGAGCAGGCATTCATAGAGCAAACAGGCGAGGGTGTGCAAACGTAATCAAGTACATAGGCGCTCACAGAGAGAGAGAGAGAGAGCGTATAACGAGCGTCTTCCCGCCCATCCCCCCCCACCCACCCCCCCACACATCGTTCGCCATCTGAAACCGATACGTTTGCTAATATAGCGGCCATAACCCTCCGCATACCTACACCAACAATAATTTAAAAAAAGAGACCTCTGTCCTTCTGCAAAAAAAAAGAACACCTCCGTCCCTCCGCCTGGCGCAGTTTCTCCAACAGAAAACTGAGCCACATCCGAAATCCCGAAACACACACACACACAGGCCTCCAGCGGTGAGGAACAAATGTACTGGAGAGCATGTGACGGAGAGGCGGCAGCCTGGTGAGTAAAGAGGATGATGTATCAACATAGAAGCACGATACCCGCACAGCACATTGCTCACATACCACCAGCGCTTCTCAATTAAAAGGTACTCGAGGCCCATACGGCTCCCGTGAAGCGGGAGAGAGAAAGAGGTTGACGTGACATAAAACGCGATGGCGCTGCCATAACACGAGGGCTTTCAGAAAATATTCTAGCCTTCTGTATCTACAAGTGCGAACGGAAAAAAGAAGTAAAGAGAAGGGAAAAAAAACAGGGAGCTGGGGGTCTCTCGAAGTCACTTGGGCGTACTCGGTATTAGTTGCATCGTTTTTCCATCTTCTTTCGTGGAGGTGGCCGCACAAAAAAAAAATAATAGGAATGAATGCACGCGCGCGCGCGTGCATCAGGAGCAGTCGCTCTCTCCATAGGACGCTATACAATAAGCTGAACAGCAAAACAAGCAACAAAGAGTGTAGATATACATGAGATATGTGATATCCGGCATTTCCTGCACTCTCAAATTTTGACTTGTTTTCGTTTGAATTTCGCAGTTACTTGATGCACTTTTCCTCCCTCTGACTTTGAACATGTCTACTTTAGTATAGTCGCTGAGCAGGCGTAAGTAACTGACTAATAAAACCTAACCGTTTTTTTTTTAGATCAGGTAAAAAAAACGCACACAGTGGCCGCTGGCCCATCCCCCCTCCCCCCTCCCCCCCTCCCCCTCCATGAGGTAAAAACAGAGAGGAGAAAACATTTGTTTTTTAATTTGATGGTCGTCTTTTTTAGACACTTTTTACACCGCTCATATCGCCATCGTGATCCTCCTCGACCATCACCTCAAGACGTGGACTGCTCCTCTCCGTGTTTTCATCCTGCATCCTCAGATGCGTGTACCAGAACACTCCAAAGACCACCATCACAATGCCGGTGAAAATTCGTAGGCTCATCTCCTCTGAAAAAAATATATACCCAAGAGAGAGAACGACACAGAGCTTAAAGTGACCCAAGACGTTGTATGTCACCGGGGAAGTCCGGCTGATCACGAAAAATGTGGAGAGGTTCACGAGAAACGCAAGGAACCCTGATGAGAGGATCAGTACGTTGGTGGACCAGCATGGAGCGTAGAAGGTGCTGCCGAGATGGTCCGAGAAGTACGCGATCGGCAAGAGCAAAACAGCCGAAAGTGGGGCCTGATTATAAAGAAGTTGAAAGCTGTCGCAGCAAAGCTCAGTCTGCTTTGACCCCACCCAGATTTGATACATGGATGTAACAACAAGAGCCGAGAGTGCGGTGACCGTACCTAATAAGCTAGCTGAGGCATCGCTGACAGTGGCCAAGATGACACCCACGCAAATTAGCGTCAAGGAGAGCTTTACCTTGATGGAGAACGTCTTGTTATAGAAGAGGCTTTGAATCACAACTATCATAGGTGTTGTAAGCACCTTGATGAGCTGATAAAACCCAATGCTGTTGTACAACAGTGACAAGTTCGTTAGCGCCACAAAACCGCAGAAGCTCATGCACAAAGGGAGGATCTTGATGAAAGGGAGGCGCTTCGCCTTGAAAACACCCGTCTTTTCGCAAATGAACAGCCCAATGGCTGTGATGAAGAAGTGGATTGCGGTCAGTAGGGTGCCATAGACGAAACTGTGGTTTCTGAATAGGATTTTGTTCACGTATATGATAGAGACACTGCTTACCGCGTTCAGCACCATCCAGATCACAGTGCGAGCCTTCTCCCCGTGCGACATAGATCCAGGTGACGCTTTTAACGTCTGAGGGGGTAAAAGGAAAAATATTTACACAGATATGTTGTAGCTGAGCCCCAAAAAAAGAGGAAAGGATTGGCGATAGGAGGTGAAAGAAGGAAATCGATTGAGCAGTGAAGGGAATATGTCACTTTACTATCTTCACGCGTTTCCGTTCGAAGGGAGCTTAACCACCCGCTCAAGACCCCCGATTACAAAAGAGCGCCATCCCAAAATTGAGCATTTATAAAGACAAAAAAAAAACGGGGGGGAGAGAAGAAGAAATAAAATTCGACTTTTCTCAAACATTTAGGAGGCCATTCAAATTTGCTTGGTATGACACGTTTTCCTTCATGCTAGGAAAATGTTAGAGGGGTATGTCATGAACCTGGGCAGGGCGTGGAGACGCTCTATACACGTCAAAGACTTGCATACACTGCCCAATACAACAGGACGACGGTGAAAGCAGTACCTGCCTTACCACTGCCTCGGGAGGGGGAGACGTATTGCTGCCCCCCCCCTTCTCTCCTCCCCGTTTGCTCTTGGGTGTTTCTTTCTTTGTTCCCTTCGGGGTTATGCTTTTATAGTCGAGTTGTACCGACGGAGAAGAGATGGAAAAAAAAGGGAAGGGGGGTGGGTGGGGGTGACGACAAAATGAACAACTCACGTGCGATAAAACGCTACACAACACGAAAACAGCGAAGATAGGAAAAAAGCGGCAAAAATGTGAACAGGCAGCACATAAACGTGATTCCAACGTCACCGCCTCTTTGGGAGGGGGGGAAGGTGGCGGCAAGAGCAATAGAGTTGCACGAGCGCACAGCAGGCCCCACACGCACAATCAAACTTGGAACCAACGTATTGAACAAAGAAGACGAGGGAGTCCCGTTATGGTGCCCTTGTTCCCACTCACCCACCAAGGAACAAGCAAACATTGACAACTACTTCGGTAATTCAGTGAGCGCACATTGGGGGGTGGGGTGGGGGGGGGGGAACATACCGCGCTACAATGCCCAAGACGTCATGAAGGCCTTGCCGCAAAGAATGGCCCAATGATGCTCTCCACGATCCAGGGGCAGCGCTGTTGAGAGCACTTCTCTTTTGCATGATGTACAAACGGTGAGGATGTGCACATGAGAAACAGTACCCAACCATCAAGGCAGGTTTGGCTCCTTTGGACCCTTTTACTTGTTCGGATGCGAGCACGTGGTCGCCTCCACACAGACACCCAAAAAAAAAAAAACGGAAAGGTAGGAAAAGATGTGAACAACCTGTAAAAGGTGGAAAGTGTAAGGAGAAGAGCACTTCTCCACAAACTCCTGTGATCGGTCAACAAGCGAGCGGTGAAGCCGCAGGGGGGGGGGGGGGAAGGGCGAAAAACGTGTTGCACAATCGGCAAATTTGGCTTCCGTGCCAGCGAATACCTTTTTTTTTCTTTCCCCACCTCTGGACCACAGCACTCTGCGGATGACCATATTCTCTCCAGGCGACGGTGAAGATGAATCACCGCCACAATCATGTGGTGGTATGGAGTAATATAACACTATAAGTACTCATTGTATCGGAGATCATGCGTAGAAGAAGAGGATTGGCGTTCATTGTGCCGAGCAGCACCTGCGGCGCCACACCAAGAAGAGAAAGCAAATTCGCTGGAGACGTCAAGTCTGCGGGCACAACGTCGCTCCCAGCGACCAGGGAGGCGAATGCCCCGGTTCCACCGCTTACGCTGCGGCAGACGGTAGTCGCGATGGGGACTAATGGCGGGAGCATCCGATTCGCCTGCTGCGGGGAGCTGATGTGCAGCCGGGCGTACATATTAGCTGGGATGCGACAGCTACTAGCGACGCGACGGCCAAACATCTTCTCCGTGTGGCTGAGAGGAGGAGGAGGAGGAGGAGGAAATAAACGTGACGAGAACTGTAACGAAAAATGGGAGTTCTCTTTTCTTTCTTTTCCAACTTCGAACCAACGTTCAAAGGAGGAAGAGGGTGGGGAAGGGGTTCCCTGATAACCACTGAGCTGTCGGAACAGACACACGAAAAGATGCACGAAATGCCGATGTGTTGACAGGAGGAGGGGGAGAGAGGGAGGAGGAAGGAAAGAGATTAAACCGTGGGGAAGAAAAAAGGGAGAGGGGTGAGAGGAAGTCCGAGCATCCAAATGATATGCATGTCTATACCAGACACCAGTCCTGTATGCCAGATCCTGCACGATGCCTATGAACGGACTGCGTCGGCGAACGTGTAAAAGGAGGGGAGGGTAAAAAAAAAACCTACAGGACTGGCAACTGAGTACACCGACACTTTCAATGAGTATTCGCTTCATTGAGAGTAGTGCGGTCGTGATACATTCACAACTCGGCATGTGCGCCCCTAGCAAAGGGGGGAGAATCGCGCGCGTGTGGAGGCCTTTTTCGTGCATTCTCCGAACCTGTTTGTGCTTGAGTACTCAAGACTACAAAAGATGATAAATAAAATACTCTGACGTCTAAAAATTCAGTGGGGGAGAAGAGGGAGGAGGCTGGCACACGTATTTCCCCTTCAAGGCAAAACAAAACGAGCAGGCGGGTCGATCATCTGTCAAGCGGCGGCAGCACACCTTCGTATGTGACGCGGAATGAGCAAGTCACACAACACTGGAAGACAAGAATATGCCTGACAGGCAGCAACGGTTGAGGTGTACAAGTCGAGGCGTAGCATCACAGGGCTTCAACCCTCGCATCGAGCACCATAGTATACTTGGGCATGAACGTTTGTGCAGCGCTGCTACCGCCTTTCACAAACTCCTGTTTTGCCTCCATCAATTCCCGATGTGCCACATAGGTGAATGTAGAGTGGATCCCAAACACCTCTCGCGCCTTGGTAAGTGGAAAGCGGTCTTGGGACCGTCCCGCCACCAACGGGGCGTCATGTCCGCTGCTGTGAGAATCTCCGTTCGTCTCTCTCAGGAGTAGTAAGTGTATTTGTGTGCGAATGTACTCCGCAATGCGCATTTGCGATGCTCTGTCGTCGGCGCTTCGAGTCCACAAGCAAAGCTTCCACTCACTCAACGCAGACGTCGTGTGGCCAGAGGGTGACATGCGCTGCTTCCCACGACTCACAGTGACACCGCAAATCTCCTCCTCCTCAACGGGGAAGAGCTCGCCAATCGCAGAGAGGCACAGAGTCTGCCAAGCCAGGTCGACCATCTGAAGATCGCCTTCACCCCGCGACGCCTTGCTGGTGAAAGGAATGACCCACTTCCCACCTCTGCGGTTCGCCTCATGCTCCCACATCGGGGCAATATGCTTTCGAAATAAGTAGTAGGAGCCGTTTGGGGGGAGTTGTGATGGCAAGATGGTGCAGTTGTGAATCCCCCAGAACCCCTCGGCGCTATCAAACAAGCCGATGCTCTTCACCTGCTCGAGCCAGTTGGGGTTTTCTATACTGTAGCCTTGCTGTCGCTGAGGGATGTCACACCACATCTCCCATGTCCCCCAGAGGAGAGTAAGCGGTTGCTCATTTGTCAGAGGGCTCCCCGGAGAACACAAATTCCGATCCATAATGTTGGCGGTGTATGGGGGGAGAGGAGTAGGAAGTGAGCCGAGCCTCTCGAAAAGAAGAAAAAGAGAGAAAATAACTGTAGATGTAATGTCTATGAATATGAGCGTGCTTTTCGATAACTGGTCGCGCAAGAATTAGGGTGTCCCCTTGATGCGCTACGCGAGCCCTTGAGTGCGTCTGCGAATCGCCTGAACGTTCTGTGGCTAACTCCCGTGCGATTTCCCACTCTGTGCAGTGGCGGTTCCCATGAAGGAGGAGCAGGATGTGCTATTATGAAAAAAAAGCACCAGCGGTAGTGAACAGAGTCTATGTGAGCAGTGGTAGGGTTCAAGGAAATGGTGTTTCATTCGGCAACGACCCCTTTCGTCCCTTCGGGGGGAGGGGGGAACGCGCACTCCTCGTACAGAGAGAGAGAGAGAGGTGAGCGAGGGAGGGAGGGAGGCTCACTCTCACAAAACGAGCCGCTTCAAGAAGGAGAACAGGACACTGTTGTCATCCCAAAGCCCCTCTCGAAGTGGGTGTAAAAGGGATTTACCCTCCGTTCACGCTCACAAGCACACGCAATTCTGCCTTTTTTCGATCAATTCGGAGATTCTATTGGGCCCTACTCTAACCTGGGAAAAAGAGGGGAGAGGTGAACAAACATTCAAGTCGCTCATGTAGAGAAGAGGGGGGGTGGGCGGGGGAGGGTAAGGGGAAGGGGAAGGGGAAGGGAAAAAATATAATCACACATTCTTTTTGTGAAACCGTCTAGAGAACCAACACGCACCTTCCCCCTCCCCCCCTGCGTTTTACATTCTGCCGTACAACATGTGAGTTCAACCCCACATTCCATCCAGGCGTGGCTACAGGCCCACCACGTGGTGCACGGCAGTAGTAATCACATGTGAGAGCAATGCAGACTTACCCATTTGAGCACAGTCCCTGATTCAACCGCTCCTTACCTAACCGCGCCGCGGGTCGCAGATAAGCAAACCCATCCCGGCTGTGACCACCGATATCCGTAGCAAGAAATGGCACTGGCCTCTCTACGTCGTAGGGACTGGGACCCTGCAAGCACCAGAGATGGCTTGGTAATCACAACAGAGGTGTAGAGGTTACTTGGCTTCCTCCAAGATTGGAGGCTAAGCCCCCCCCCCCTGTCTGATACAACACTAAGATGTCCCCTGCCACTCCGCCCTCATAAGGGCTAAAAGAGTAGGAGCAAAGGAGATCATGTATCAGGGATCTGTGTTACAAGAATGCACCAAGGAGAACAACATTAGTCCACTGAATTTCGCAGTGCAAAGAAAACGAAAGCACAAAGAGGGCAAGTCGTAGCAGAAGCACATATATATATATATATATATAGATAACGCTGCAACCTCTTGAATGTTCGTCTTTTTCTCTTCGGGGGGGGGGGACAATACAGGGAAATGAAGAGAAGAAAAGAGTTTGAAAACAAAACACCGTTGTCAGTCAACGAAAAAGCAACGTGGGGTGGTGGTGGGGGGGGGGGAGGCGAACCAGTCGAGCAGAGGGGAGGAAAAAAAGTGGGGAGGTGTAGAAGAAAATTCACTAGACCACCCGAATTGTGGAACAAAAGCAGAATGAGAATGAAATGAGCCGTGAAGGGGAGATTTTATGTTTGGGTCTTGGACGGCACAACACACCCACACACAGACACAGAGATACAGACTGAGAGAAAAATAATACAAAACACAGTAAGGGAAACATAAGCGATACAAGGGCATCATGGCCGACGGAGGGAGGGAGGGAGGGGGGTGAGATCAGGAAAGCGAGTGGACGCACACCAATGAAGCACTTCAGTGCGGGGGGAACTAAGTGGAAAAAGTAGGGAAGAGAAAGCCAGTCGCTGCAGAAGTCAATCGTGCCAAGAATCAAATAACGTGAGATCAGAAAAACTGTGTAAAGAAGTGGTTCACTTGCGATCTCGTCATTGATGAGTGACATACAAAAAAAAAACAACGCAAACGAGAATTGAAAATACTTGAGCAAAAAAAAGCAGAGAAAAAGCGAAACAAGGGCATTTGACGCTGAGGAGGAGGATTGGGGGAGGGGGGGAACCTGTGCGTTTGTGCCTCTAACGGAAGGTCGGATTATGGAGAAATTACAACATGCTCACTGCGATACACAGGATGGAAAAGAAAAGCCTCAACGAAAGGTCACTGACGTGCCAACAGACACACAATCAACATGGGAGAAGCCAAGAGTCTCTAATAGACAGCGGAGGCCTGCTTGCAACCATTGGGAGAATGGGGTACCTCAGAGAAGGGTTCACCGTCCTCTCTACCATTTACAAGCTCACGCGGTATCGTCTTGACGAGTCCCTGTGCATCTTGTACAAACAACCACCCCTCGTTTTTTCGCAGGGAGTGGACAGAATTCTTGAACGAGGTCGAGAAAAGCTGCCACATAGACACGCTGCGATTAAGGCCCTTCCGAAGTAGATTCCCGTCATCGTCGTCCGCCCCCGCTGTGACGTCAGCGTAGGGGTCCTGGTCCTTTATCCACGATGAGTTCAGGCACTCAAGGGCAGAGGGTCGATTGGCCGCCTTTGGCGAAAGCATGCGGCGTAGCAAGTTCTTGGCCTGTCGAGAGACGCAGGTCCACTGCGGTCCGCTAAAGTCCAAGCCTTCCTGCACAGCCTCAATATGCGCTTTCGATGACAAACACGGAAATGGCTCGCACCCTGTCAAGAGGATGCATATGGTCACCCCAGCCGCGAAGATGTCCATACGCTTCACCAAATCCACCGGTGTCCGCGGTTTGGCAATGTCTTCGAGGTGTTCGGCAGACTGGCGATTTGATCGAAGGCGCTGTGAAGCGTTCTTCTGCGCATTGTAGGCGGAGAGAATCTCAGGGGCAGCAAAGCCGAGTGTTCCGCATGGTGTGGAAGAAATGAGAAATGATTTGCGAGCGTTCACCCAAGGCTCAGCTTCCCGCTGATTTTCCGGCCAGGGACTAACGCCAGCCACGGCATCGGGGGGAAGACTTAATAAAGGCTGCCCTGACAACCGTGCTGTTGAAGACGATCCATCTCCTGCCTCGCTTTGCGAAATAAACTTTGCGTACCCGAAATCGGCAAGGCGTATGTACAAGTCATCCGATGCGCTGGCGTGCCCTTCGGAGTACTCGTCGCCCCCACCGAGAGACCGACCATGCCCCCGCGGCGCATCTGCACTTCCAATGGGCTCCAGCAGAATGTTCTCCGGCTTGATATCACGATGCACAACGCCACACACCTCGTGCAAATAATGAAGCGTTTCAAAAAGCTGGCGCGCGATGACGACTACATCATACTCGATTGGTACTTGCTGGTGGACCAGCCAGTCAAACAAATCTCCGCCCGCAACGTACTGAAGCACAATATACACCTCACTAGGGCTCTGCACGACAAAATGCAGCTGAACAATGTGACGGTGATGACATCTACGCAGTGCATCCACCTCTCGTTGAATGTGCCTCCACCTCCTCAGGGAAAAAACCGTCGACTTCCGGACCGCCTTTACAGCAACCATGCGACCCGCAAGACTGGCTAGCATATTGGCATCCAGCGCGTCAAGCAGAGACCCTGTGAGCCTCTGCGTAATGTCGGGGTGCACCGTGGTCTGATAAGCTTCACCGTTGGCACCTTTAGAGATGAAGCGCTTGCCTTCAAAAAAAGTGCTCCACCCGTATCGCGTGTAAGGGTATGGTAGCACAACCCCCATCTGTGTTGCGTGGCAGAGCTGCAGTAGACGATGCTTTGCTGTTGGGTCACAGTATTCAAATATCCGCCTCCACGCAGACCACGGTGCGCTGGCTACCAGATTTGGCTCTGCTACACATCGCCGACAGACCGGGGCGTACTCGGCAACAGCGTGCGCCCCGTCATCAGTTAAAAACCTAGACCCGTACCGGCGCCACACGTAGCACTCACTGCAGCAGTGAATATGACAGCGGTTACATTCTTTGAGGACGAGGCTGCGCCCCGTATGCGGTGGAAATTTGGGCGTCGATGTTGCGCCACACAAACTGCAGACCGTGTGTGGTCGATTGACCGTCGGTGAAGACGCCTTCCCGCTTTGTGCCCCCATCCCATCCACTGAAGCGTGTAAAAAAAAAAGATTCACGGAATAACCGATCGATCCACGTGCAATGTTTGTTCGAGGTAGCGGATGAGTAGCGACAGACGTCACCGGGTTTCTGTCCTGAGGAGTGGAGAAAGATACGTGTGGCTGCTCTAGTCGATTCCCTTCGCTTTTGATAACCCTACGCCCCTGTGAAAGAATTCACGATAAAAATAAATGTTCAGTGGACGTGGTGCGGGACAGGACGTCACCATGAGGCATTGGAGTCGAGTAAAAAGAAGTGAGGCACCCCCCACACGTCACTGCAAAAGTCTTGAAGAACAGATAAAGGAGTGGGGAAGAAAGCAGAAAAAGTGGCCTTACAGCCTGTGTCCCAGCAGCTGTCACCTACAGAATGGGGGGGAGGGGGGGTGTAAAAGGCGTGCACCACATCGCCAATGGGGACATAAGAGAAGAGAGAAGCGAGGATTTGAAGATGGGGTAGAAAATACATACGAGGCGGGGGGCAGTCAGGCGCTCCTCTCAGCAGAGAAAAGTCTGCCCGTTTCGCCTGAGCCCACACTCGCGTCGCCCGTGTTGGCGCGGTGTTGCAATAAGTGGATTGATTACCCCCCGTTTTAACACCTGGGAACATCTAGGATTCCTTTAGTCGCCACTGGTGAACCTGACCTTCTGTCCATTTCTTTTTTGAAAATGGCATGGATCCGCAACCCTGAACACCATCAGGTGGGGCTGAGAGGGTTTTGCTGTTTTTCTCTGTCATCGTTGCTGTTGTTTTCGAGCTTCGAAAATTGTGAATATGAGACACCTTGGCAGGATTGTGCAGGCATATTACAGCCAGGGGTCAGATGTTCTCACTCCTGGGGAGAGTGGGAGATTGTAGAGCCTCCACCTCCATGCGATGGCGCCGCTTCTCCTTGGCGATGCACTTCATCAAATCTACCTTGTACGGATAGTAACAGGCCACATGTTTTTGATAAAGTTCGTACCCCTCCACATGTTCCGCCTCCATACACTCGTAAAACAGCTGATTGCGCTCGTAGCAAGGCTCGCCGGCCTTCATATCGGGATCGTACGGGTGGTAGGGATGCCGTCCGAGAAGCTCATTGATATGCTTGCCGCCCAGGTCCTTCGTTGGCAGCTTTTGCAGGTAAGCATCCTCTCCATACATCCAATTGATGGCACGGCGGAAGTACGTGTCTTGCGGCATCCTTCAACTACTAAGATGAGTCTGCGATGTGTCTAGTCACTGCTGTTGGTACCGTCACCCAGTTTCGAAAAACGCGAAGACCGAGGCACAATGGGAAGGAGGAAACAATTGGAACAAACTCAGAAAACTCCCTCAGCGACGCACATAAACCTTTTTCCCTGTTTTAATTATGGCAGAGGCATGCATGATACTCCATGTAGAACAGAAGCAGCCCAATACAGTCCCACCGCTAAAGTGTAGAGAGGCTCGTGAATGTGACACAGAACAGGGACGGAGGGAGGGAGGGGGGTTCAGCAAACGGCTTAGTTGTTGCTTTTTGTTGTTTTCCCTTTTTCTCTTTTCTCTTTTCTCTCCCCTCCCCACTTCTTTCCGAGTGTGTGTGTGTGTGTCCAAACGAGCAAAAGGGAGAGAGGAAGAGGAGGAGAGGGAAAAAAAACGAATAGGTGGTTGACAATGCCAGCAGGGAAGCTATACGGCTAAAAAAAACACTCTCCAGTAAACCCAGCACGGTGGTCCTGTGCACCAGAGGGAAGAAAATGCGCAATCGTGGTGGTGGCCTATATACAGACAAACCCGGGAAGTTCATGTCTGTATTGGTCAACTCCCCGCTAATCGCTGCGGAGAAGACTACCACCGACAGGCTTGAGTGGACGCACATCCTGATACGGTCCATGCGAGGTGGTTCTTGCCTCTCTGCGCCACAGCACTTGTACACCCCGCCCCCCCCCTACAGTCCAAAGAGGGGCACCGTTGGGTTCATCGGAGGTGATGGGCGTGATCGTCGAATAAGAGGATCCGACGACGAGAGTCGCCCTCTTCAGGCTGGCGAGACGTAAGGATAGCGTAGTTGGGTGTGATGTTCCCAAGACTGACCCCTGCCTGCCATTCGCCACGCGATGGCACTGTGAGATAAAAACACACATATATACGCACCTCTCGATAAAGTCCGGACCCCATGCCTTGGAGTACATCACCCAGGTCATTGGTGCCATTCATTTTCCTGCACGTTGCTTGCCAGAATGCCGACACATCGTCTCCTAATCGGCGTGAGTTGTTCCTATTGGAAGTTGCAATGGTGCACAGACACGAGTGGCTTCACGAGGACGACAGTCCGGACCTTGCACAGACGCGAGGAGCTCGCACCGTATCAGAGATGAGGGTACGTGGCGACACAAAGCAAAGAGGCTGTGTGTAGCAAAGATACAAAGTATCCCCCTCGTAGATGTCCTTTTATTGGACACGCACATTCGGAGTGCAGAGCCGAACAGCTCTGCAATATCCGCGTAAGGGGAGGGGGGAGGGGGGAGGGGGGAGGGACTAACCTCACCCAGAGCTCTCTTAATTTTGTCTGCTTTCTGTCTTTTACCCGCCCATTCATGCACTCCGTCGTGCACGGCGACGACAACGCAACTATCACTCAAATACGCTTCCGGTGCTCCATATATCGAAATTCAGTTGCCCTCTCTCTTTGAGAAGCAACAGTCGTTGCTCCTGGACACTGTCGTCGTCGTCGGGCTCAGCGAGCAAGTCGCACTTGATCAGCTGCCTGACAGATTGCATAGCCTTTGCTGGACCGCAGAAAAACAACTGCCCCGTGCTTCGCAGGGCATCCGCAATCACTGCCCTGTTCCGCTTCATAAGGTCCGTCACATGCCTGCCGTGCTTCCCCTCGACATCCTCCCGCGAAATCGCATACTCGTACCTGGTTATTGCACCTGCCCTCAATGCCTCTTTGAGGGTTTCGTCATACAACAACTCCGCTTTTGTGCGCGCTCCGTAGAACACCCAGCACGGAAAGGGAGAGCTGCCGGCAGCTACGGAGGTGCGGTGAAACCTTAGCTGCGTAATAGCTGCAATTAAAGGTGCGATCCCTGTGCCACACCCGATGAGGAAAAGTGGGCTGCGCAAGCACTTGGCATGCACTGGGTCACACAGCGATGTACACCCAGACTGAAGCTGTTGAGCAAAGAAAGAGCTTCCTAATGAAGAAAAGGTGACGTAGATGACTCGCTGACTCACTGCAGCGGTACTTGTCGTAGACCGTGCAGCGCAACAGAGTGGGTGGGAAGTGTGCCCGAAAAAAAAGCTGCTGTGTTCCCTGGAGACATCCTGAGCAACCTCGTTGAGCATGTCCGCAAGACGCTGAGAGTCCGGGCTGATGTCACCAGGAACAGGCACCCCTGAAGAGCGTCGGTCACAGACATCCCTTATGCACAGCTGAAGTGGACTCGGTGAAAATGATGCGGGTATCCAATTCGCCCGGCTATACTTGCGCGTCTGGAGAGGTCCAGTGATCTCAAGAAGACGGTCAAGGGGAACATTGATGAAAGAAAAGACCTCAAGGACATCAGCCAGAGAAGGATAACAAAGGGGTGGACTGCTTTTCGACAACCAACGCAGAAGCTGGAGCCCTGTCTCAGGAGATGCACACGCCTCAAGAAGTCTCACTTTCTCTGGATCAGGTAGTGAGGTGACTGAAGACGCCGTGGAAGTCTGGGAGTCCTTGTGAATTCGCAATAGACTCTCAAAAAAAGTGTGATGCAACAGATAGCTACTACTGCTTATATCAACGTATAGGGAGAGAAGCTGTCCGAGAGTGAGTGGCTTTTGTAGGGGAAGCCACGGAGGAAAGCTGTCTTCCGGCACGAACGGGGAACGATGCAGCTCACACCATGCACAGGGATTCAAACGAAGCGCATTGCACAGCCTCTCAACGTCATCGGCAGCACGAGTACCCTGGCTGTTAGGCACAAGCACTTCGACAACATCACCCGGCAGCATTGTCCCACTTTTAGCAGATGTAAAGAGGTTGACTATGTTGATACCTGGATCTGTTGGAGAAAACGAGGATTTGCTGGAGCTAACTAACTCCGTTCTGTCAACAGGGAAAAACCCACGCGCCTTCATTTCGGCTTTTTCCCACGAGTCTGGAAACTCCATGGCTGATGCTGGCAAAGATGGCCGATCAATGTACTTCACCACAACTGATCCGATATAATTAACAGCCTCTTCTTCGGAAGATTCGGTATCCTCCTCCTCAACACCGCCGCCTGCTATAAACTCCTCGAATCTGGCGAGCTCATCGTAGTAAATATCCCAGACGCAGCGAGTACAGCCACTTCCACAGCATTCCCCTGGAGCTGGCTCACGTGGACGTCTCATGAATCTCAGCTGTTTGATGTTTGCGAAAAGGGCGATTGCCTAATAAGAATTACCTCAGACCAGATAAAAAGCGAGAAGGGATCAAAGTCTCAATTGACCGATGATATATGAGAAAAAAAAGAAGTAAAGGTTGGACAGTGACGCGCATAGAGTTGCTTCATTCTTGATTGAATTTTAGTTATGCAAAAACCAGGGACCTTTGATGCCTAGAAATTACAATGGATTTAACTCGCGCTCAATAAGCGCGACACACTGCCATGCTTGGCGACAGCCATTATCCACCGCCACCAGACAATTTCAAAATGGGTGATTTCGTTAGACGAGGGTTGGGTAATGCAGCCAAAGATAACGATATAAAATACAAAACATGCTTATTTGTTACACTTTGAATGAGCGTCGACAACGCGCCACAAGTCCTCACGGAGTTGCTCTTTGGATTCGATATAACTATGATTCCACACAAACGGATTAGGGGCGTCGGCTTCTTCCACAGCGTCTCTGTACTTCGCAAAATATGGATGTTCCATCACCTGCCTCGCAGTTAATCGCCTCGCAGGATGGAAAACTAGCAGCTTTGAGAGGAGATCAGTGGCCTCTTTGGTAGCCATAGGGAAAAGATCACTGAAAGGCAGAGCCGGCCGATGCGGCTGAGAGAGAATAAATGACTTTGCCTCTGAGCTCAGAAACTCCATGTCATCGATAGACGGAGACCCTAATAAGTTGACAATCATTACCAGCTGTCCAATATAATCGGTTCCCGGAAGCAAGGTGCGCCCTACCATCAGCTCGGCAAAAATCAGACCAAGGCTCCAGACATCTACCGCGCTAGTGTACTGGTTGGATCCCATCCCAAGCACCTCAGGGGGTCTATACCATCGAGTCACAACATACTGTGTGAGATCCGACGAGCTCATCACTTGATCATCACGAGCAAGTCCAAAATCGCAGATTGCCAGCGCACAATCCGCATTTACAAGCAAATTACTCGGCTTTAGATCACGATGCATCACCTTTGCAGAGTGGAGGTAATGCAATCCACGGAACGCTTGAATCATGAAATACTGCAGATGCTCATCAGTAAGCTTCTGCCTACTTCGTATAATTCGATTCAAGTCAGTGTCATAAAGATCCATTACCAAATATATGTCCTCAAACGTTTCTTTTGACTGTGGTCTCATGAAATGGTGCAGTCGAATCAAATTATTGTGTTTTAGCGATGTCATGATCTCCATCTCCCGTAAAATCCGCTTCCCCTCACGGAGATCACCAAAAACACGTGACAACCGTTTGATCGCTACTCGCTCACCAGATCCGTTCGCAACTGCAGAGCAGACAGTTCCATACGCACCAAACCCGACGACCTTCACCAGATCATATTGCCTATCCACTTCAAACCGCTGCCCGCGTACACTATATATTTTTTTCCCGCTGGGCAGTTCAGCCAAAGGAACTAGCTGCGACATATTTTGCTATGCTTCCTCTCGCCGCGTTCTGGCCAGTGCAGCCTCGTTACTATCAGCATTCGTAGCAGTAAAAGAAAAATAATAATAATGTAAAGGGAATAGTTCTGATGCATCTTGTACATAGCCTCTTGAGTAAGTGCCTTCGCTTCGACAAGTGTGTGCAGTCTTCGCTCAGTTGTAAAATAGACCGCTTTACATCTCGCAAGAGATGCCCTATGTTTTCAAAGAAGGCAGCGCATTAGCTACTATACGGAAGCTGAGTTTAAAGTACAATTTTTTTTTCATGAAAAATCTATCATACATGTCACGACCAAATTCCGAGTGGCCTTTACAAGCTTAGCCCGAACGTCATCTGCCACAATAGGGACGGGGAGATGAATTACACTTCCATTAATCTCCAGTGTGTCCGTTGTTGCAGAGAGATCGATATCACGAAGAGATACTACGCCGTCAGGCAGTGGAAATCTAACAATCATCTTCTCCGCGGTGCGCTCCATTGAGAAGTTGCTCCAGTCAGCCCCGTCTGATTTTTGAGACGCGGCGGTAGGTGTAACAGGCTTGTTGAAAGGATTCACTTTCTGCATCGTATTGTCTGACTTCAGTGTTTCGGGAGGAAAACCAGTGAACTGGCCCATATTTCGGGTGTCAATAATTTGACACCTTTCCCGCAGCGATTGCGGAATGTGTGCCAAGGAATCTGGAGCTTTCGCAGAACATTCACCACTCCCATCCGGGCCGTAGAGACGTGCATTTCCATCCACTAAAAAACCTTTTTTGATGACTGGAGTTGATACCACCTCACGAATCAGTGGTTGTGGCGAGGCAGTCGCTTCTGCCTTCATTACATTAAGCGCGTCGGGGATGACTTGTTCCTCTTGGCAGTGAGCCTCAGAACCACTTGACTTCCTCTGGAAAAGCTCAGCCGCATGCTTCATGACCTCAGCCATCGATTTCGGAGTCTCGATGGTGTCGGCAAAGTAAAGGGGGTTGCCAACCATGTGACAAGTCCTTGGTCGGAGTTGTACACCATACTCACTTTGGATCCAATCAATCGAGAGCGCCACTAGTTTTTCTGTCAGGTGTTGAAAAAGATGGTGCCCGGGAGAGCATCTCTTTATCAATATTGTATGCACAACAACATCCACACAGTATGCGTAATCGCCGCGTTTTGTTTTTTTGGGCTCGCTGAGAGAGATGGGAATAATAAGGTTATCAACACCGTGGTGCTCTATGTACTCGGCATCCACTGAATTCATACTTCGGGCAAGTGGAAGCCCCACCGAGTCGTGACCGCAAACATTAATCACATAAGTTGACTCATCCGCCACTTTAGCCGCGAATGCAAAGCCAACCAAAAGGCCAGATGCCGTCAGCATATCAATCTGAGAGTTTTGGGAGAAAAAAGAGGAGAAACTGTGAGAAGAACAACGGGGCACAGAAGTGGGTATAGTACCTATGTGATTGCAATTTCTTTTTGCTTTTTACGGCGCTTCTCACTGGATGAGTGCAGCGCCATACTTTACCCAAAGCGCTTACAGAGCCATCGCATGGTGAAAAACAGGCCTAGACAGATGCTAGAGCAATACAATTTCAGAAATGTTAGCACGGCGCCTCCGTTGCAGCGCCACTCAGTGCTTTCACCGCCGACATCAGAAGCGATGAATAGTATTGGCTTCCCTGTGTCGTAGATACTCATTCCAGATGCCGCGAATACGCGTACCTCATTTCCAGTGGATAGGCACCCCAGAATTAAAGAGGCTCACCCTCCATTGGGCACTTTGAGCGTCCCTGAATGAGGAATAGCTAGAATATTGGAGAAGAGAACGAGAACGTAATGTCTTTGTCAATGAACGCGAGTGCGATGGAAAAGAAGCAACAGAACTGCGGAACGCTTGACGCTTTGCTGTCCCTTGTCTCGAAGTGCATCCCCCAGAGTTGAAAAAAAACGGTGAGTTTGTCGCTGCTTCACGACTCCGCGCTCCTAGCGCTCCTTTCCATTGTGAGGAGAGTTGCTTCCCGTGTCCACCAGCGTCCACAGAACGATACCCTGATGTGTATGGGGGGGGGGGATATCACATAGTCACAGTGTGCCCCCACCCCACCCCGTTTTCAGAAGTTATTGTTACTATCCAAAAAGTGAAAACAACGCCGTACGCCTATGAAGAGAACAACCCTCGTGAGACGTGGGGGGGGGGGTAGCGAGACGGCGCCCCCCCCCCCCGCGACGAGTTTAACAGGGTAGTATTGATGCATACAACTCCCTTATTACCTGCCCTTTTTTTCTAAACTGAGACGAGAGATGCCACACAGACACCTCGAGTCTTGCTGGAGGGGCTCGGCCCCTAAGCGATATACGATGGAGGCCTTCTCCGTCGGCCACTGCAGAGGCATCGCTTGACTCGCATTTTGATGTTTTTGACCCCTTCTGGCATCGGGGAAGGGGGGCGTGCGCACCGGGGGCCACTTAGCACCCCCACCCCTACCCACACACACACGCACAAACACCGCGGGCAGCAGGAAAAGGTGAATGCTAGAGGAGGGAGCTGGAGGTGCTCATCGCCCAAAATGTCTGCAGTAGAAACCTGGACGGCGTTGGTTCACAGCGACCCTAGACGATAAGTTTCCCCCAGCGGTATCCGTGGGGTCGGCAAAGCGCAAACGGGAACGGGAACGAAGACCAACCACGCACTCTTGCTATAACATTGCTTCTCCTTTCGCTGGCGCTTTCCGCAAAAACAAGTTTAGAAAGGTAATTCAGCAACAGTAACTGCGGCATGGAAAAGACCTCAAATTGGTGAGAAAAAGCACTGCAACCGTCCAATGCATGGATTGCCATAAACCAACACCACAAAAACAACCATGTTTCAACAAAGGGGAAACCCCACCCCCAGGGAGCAACCAACGAAGCCGCGATGGAAGCGGCAGAAGGAAGCCGCCCATGCCCCGCCCAGAACCAACACCGCCCGGCCCATTGGCCTTCGCCAATCCCCCCCCCGCAAAGAAGCGTTGTTAGGCAATGGGGGGCGTAACCGCGGAGGGGCGAGCATCGCATCTGCTTTTGTAGCGATCGTTTTTCTGACCCGTCTTCGAAGAAACCGTTCGCGGGGGAAGCCCACGGCTCGCCATAGGGAAGCCAAGCTGTCGAAAACCTGCAGCGGTGAACGCCCCGGATTGGGTTGGCGCATCTGGGGAATGAAAGATTGCGCTAACCGCCTCCGTTATTGCAACCTTCCTAAAGTACAGGCCGCCGCCTTGAGCGGTACGCCCTCGACGGGGAACACGGCGCGGAGCAACCCCCGCCGAAACCTAAGGATTCCAGAAGCACCTCCATACAGTGAAACCGTTTGGGGCACTTTCCCGGTTCCGCAAAAACAAGTAGCACCCACGCACGCTGACAAACCCTCATTAGTGGGTCGGGCTTGTGCGTGATCACTGTGCCATTGCGCTTTTTCCTCGAGAATGGGGCGAAGAAACCATGCGGCAATGGTGAACCTCCAACCCCGACGCGTGCTTTGACAGGGCGCCCCGCCCTATTGGGCGCCCTCCTCCCCCCAGCCCGGCCGCAAGCTCAACCCCTTCCTTCGCCCCCTGCGGCAGTGAAATAATCAGCCACATGCTCGTGTGCACTGCCTGCTCTGAACACCGTGAGCGAAGCACGGTCGCGGGCTAGCATGCTCAGCCGTAAGTGTTTCCAGCATTTTACTCATTCGAAACGGCTAGCTTCCATCATAGGGGCCGCATTAGCTACCAATCCCAGCGCCCTCAACGCGAGGTGAGGAAATTACTGGAAATCTTCCGATTGGCGGACGATATAATGCCTGAAAAAGCACACAGCACCATCTTCCAACGAACACGCCTTTCCACTTTCATGAAGAGCGGGGACAACATTCTCTTTTTCCATAAAAGACACCAAAAAAAATGAGATGCTTAAGAAATACAAAGCGGGAGTGAACCTTTGAGAAGTCCAGCATGGCTCCGGGGAGGGCCGATGCCACCCAAACCGTGTATATCGACCATCACTTACATTGTTCTCAGAGTGGATAGGTGACTTCGAATACCCCCGAGCCCCGCATGATAACGAATAAGAGCGCAACAAAGGGCGTTTAAACCCCAGAGCGCCCTGGTGGGTTACAGCGAAATACCGGAATCGATTTCACGAAAACCGATGGAATTTATTCAAACCCAAGCCAAAAACACTGAACCCAATCCCCTAAACAAAAACAGCTGGATACATGCCCAATGGGCACCACCACATTCAGCACAAGATAAAGCTTTCCGGCGGTGTATAGTCGTTGAAAACGATTCCTTTATTGAGATAGGGGCGATCCCGATAGTTACGGGGCTAGGTGTGTCTCACAGGGCTGGCGCGCATATGGACTGGACCCCCGCAGCCCACCCCGCTCACCCATCAGGCCGCACCAGCTACACCGTCGACCGCGCACATGTGGATTACGCCCGCCGGGGCTGGCTGCGCCCCTTTTCTCTCAGCTGAAAGAGCCAGGCGCAGCGACGTGAAACCGACGGGCCCGCGGTGGGGACGCCTTTCCTTAGCCCCCGCGCATCCAAAGACCCATTGAATTCCGGCCGCCTATCCTGTTCTAACGGAGGGGAGCCAGGCGCCGTTCGGGCCCGGCAAAGGCCGCATGTGGCCAAAACGCGGCCGCGGAACCCCCACCCTCACCGCATCATGGAATCGCAAGTTCGGAGAACAAACCACGAATGCTCGGTCATTGGAAATTGGGTTTGCCGGGGAGCAATGCGCCGGGCAAAAGTACTCGAGACAATGCGCCGCCGGACTTGTAGTAATGGGGTCCGTGCGTGCATCCGGAAATGGTAAAAAACGCAAGTGGAGTCCCTGATGTTTAGCGCGCGATGGTGCCACAACGCAAAAGGTATTGAGAGCCTCTGGGGAATGCAAGGGTGCAGTCTGCAACCAGTGGCGAAAGGAACCAGGCACTAGCAGTTTGATTATCCAGAAGGCGAAGTGACACGGGTAACAGAAGAACAGCAGAGGGGAGTATCTCATTGAATGTGCTGCAGCCGCGGGGTGGAAGTACATGGGAATAGTGGGACGTAGCTTTTTGACCGACACATTTCAAGTGACCTGACGCATTCGGGCCGGCTGGCGTGAGCAGCACTTTGGCCTTTCCGAATGGCACACCTGCGCCGCCAACTGTTGCGACGGAGCAAAAAAACATTTTTGGCGTGGTGTGAACTGGGCTGTTGGTTCACCCGGGTGCTTTTTGGCGGGGGTGCGGCCTGGGGCGGTCTGGGGGGCGAGGGGGGAGTTGCGCTTCGCGGCAGGCTTGATGGCCCTGGTTGGGTCTTTCGACTTCTTCGGGATATCCGCGCGCGGGGGCGGGGAAGAGGAAATAATTCAAGCAACACGACTACGAAAATCTGACTTCGAATACGCATGCGGGGTGGTTTGTGTTCTGGGATGGCCGCTTTTTGTTATCAGCGGTCCGCCCGCTGCCTTCCCGGGGTCGTCCGTTTGTGTGTGATGCTTCTGGCGCCTCGGGTGCTTTAGCCGCCACGATCAAGACCCGGAAAGTGTCAATTTCCCCTCATATGGATAGCATGCGCATTTTTGTGAGAGAAAAGAGGGGTCTTTCTATCGTGACGCTTCGTTTCCTTTGTGCGCTTTTTTTTTTTTAAGGTCACTGGCGAAATTTGGCGCTGGTAGTGGGGGCAGAAAAAAAAAACTGCTCCCCAGCATTAAAAAAGGTAGGCAGCGCGCCCCCAAGAATTATTTTAACCGCCAGGCGCAGCAAAACCATTCCAAAACAATTAAAACTGCGAGGCCACATTCTCCAATGGAACAACTCAGCTGTACTATATATGAATTTTTATTTTTGGATCTCTGGGCAGGCGACTTTGCCGTCAGACATCTTATCGTGGCTCAGCGTCTCCTCCCCGAAGGTGCCGAAAAGGGCTGCAGGCTTCCCGGTGGGTAAAAATGGAAGGGGATCCCAGGCGACCGTTTCGCGTTCCCAGCGCCCGCGTCACGGGGATGAATGTGGCGAAAAATGTCATCACGAATCCTTCAGTCAAATGCTGCCAAAAAACTGCTCAGCGGGGTGGCTGGGGATGGAAGTGGCCTGTTCGCCTCGTGGTGTTGGAAGGCCTGCGGCGTGCGGAACAGGTGTCCAGGAAATAGTTGAAAAGAGTATGTTTGTGACGTGAACGGGAAAAACTGACCCCACCAAGTGGCGGTGCTGCTTGGAACGCATGACGGCTCGGAAAGTATCTGCTTTTTTAAAAATCACCAAACGCCGATCTTCGGGTTCGATAACATTACTCACGCTGAATTCAAGCCGGCATCCATTTGGGTAGGTGATGTTCAGCGCTGTACGGAATCACGTGGGTATTATGCGTGCAAACGCGAGTGAAAATTTATATCTTGTTTTGGGGGAAAAACGGTTATTTTCACGAGTGCAAGTGCAACGCAGCGCGTATTGATACAAGCAAGGAGAGGGATCGCGATGAGAAAAAGTCTTTCTGGCGTCGGAGCGCACGATAGGGGACGATAAACGATCGAAAAGAAGTGAACGCTGGTGTTCCCAGTTTGGTTGGCAAGTGGCGCTTTTCACTTTAATGGGAGCATGGGGGTTGGAATATCCGTTGGGCAAAAAAATTCCTCGCTGATGTTTTGGCTGGGGTTGGTGTGTGTATCGTCGAGTTGTTTCCCAAGACAGAGGGGGGCTTGATTTAAAATACCACCCCGCAGCCTCGGCAGAATGTTGGTGGGGGGTCTTGTTTTTCCACTCCCTGCTTCCTTGCTCGGTGGGGGGGAGGGGGGCGCGTGCTGGGCTGGATCGCTGTGGGGCTGCCGTTTCTTGCTACAGGCGTCGGGGGTATGGGTCCCTGGCGGAATCTCGTCTTTTGAAATGGGGCTTCCCCTATTCCCCCTCTTGTCTGTAATGTGGCGGGTTTATGTGTCCCGGTCCGTGGGATGGAAATGCAGGTCTGCCGCTGCATTTGCCACTCGTTGGAATTTTCAGAGGCTTTGGTTCGGCTCAGAATCCGATTCCGTGTTGTTTCGTCAGGCCGGATCGGTGCAAAAAGAAGAGACATACTTATGCCCCCCCCCAAAAAAAGTAGTGTTGCGCCGCGGTGGTGTGTTCTACTGTTGCGGTTGGCATGTGGGGGTTTCGGCGTTGCTAGGGCGGGGGGGCTTTTTTGTTAGCGCCAGAGCGGAAATATTTTGTTTTCTGCGCCCAAGGCTTTTCCTCAATACCGTGGTGGCGGGAAATTCTTGGGGGTTTGAGCTTTTGTCCAGCCCGCGGGAAACTTATCTGGTGGGGATTGGTGTGGGACTGGCGTTCCGTGGGGGCTTGCTCTTGGATTTTGTGGCCGTGGCTTCTTCCGGCTGTGTGGCCTGGCTGTGGTGTTTTTCCCCCTTTTTCGGGGGGGGGGGGGGGCCAGCGAGGCGCAGCGCCCCCCCCCCCCCGGGATTCCGGGGTGGCGCAGGTGTCAAGCGGGCGTTTGTGTGCCGTTGCTAAGGATGCGCGCAGGGTTTGCGTGGTGGTGGTGCGGTGGCCGCGTTCGAGGCGCGGCCGCCTTGTTTCGGGGGGGGGGGGCCCGCTCCGCCGGCGGGGGTGGGGCCGGCCCGGGCTGCGTCCCCGGGGAGGGGGGGCCGGCGCCCCCCACATCCCGCCTCGCTCAGGGCCACGCGAGGGGTTGGCGCCCCCTGGCACCCCTGGGCCGACGCCAGGGAACCCCGCCCCCTCGGGCCGCCAGCAGGGAGAGCAGATGCCCGGAAGGATGTTTGCCCTGCCGCGGTCATTTGGAACATACCCTCCCAGCGTGCAGCGTGTCTCGCGCAAAGCAATATGCGGGCTAAGCACCCGCGCGCACGCCACTGGAAAAGGCAAACGCACCCATCTGAGCGCAACCTCTGCGTGGCAGTCTTGCGGATCGCCACGCGGCGCATACCACGGGGCTGAAACACGGCCGGGTCGCGTGGCTTATCATTTCGGGGGGGGGGGCGGATGTCTCCATCATCTCGGGTTGAAGCGATGCGAGGCCATTCCGGGTCCCAACCGCCCGCGTAAGTGGCGACGCATCGCTCTGGATCCGCTACGCCAGAGGCGTTTAACTCTTCCATCGCCCGAAGGCGATATGACATTGCCCAGGGGATTGGGGGGCTTCGCTTGGGTTCTTTACCGGCGAGCAGTGGCGGATTCGCCGCACCCCAGGTTGATGTGATCACCGTCGTCAGAGACCCCCCTCAACGACACTCGAGGTTGTTAAAAATTAAAGGGCTTCCGTGAAAGCGATTCTGTGGGTGTGAAGGGGCAGGAGCAGGAGCTCGAAGCGCGAATGGGGTCGGGAGTAGTGACGTGGAGACGCCTGGGTGTCTGCAGGGGTGAAGCACGCTTGAGTTTAGCTTCTCATATGGTCATTTCTTTTCCATGGCATTCACACTAAAGACGCAAAATCTTCTGTACAACTGTGATGTCGTTGGGATGGGGCCGACGTACCGAGTTTTTGGGAGTTGGGAGAAAGAATTGAGAGAATAGGGAAGAGGAACCTAGGGGTAGAGAGACGGCCTAAGCGGAGGTGAGCGACCTATACAGCGACAGAAAGCCAGATGAGATTTGACTAGGGTGGGAACACCGCCCCTACGTGGCCAGAGCGACCGGGGGCTGGAGAACGGTGCGTGGAGGAGCTTCAGCGAGACCACCAGTGCGTCGGCGTATTTGTCTCAACCAATCAGACCTATTGGGGGGATGTGCGACACGGTCGCACACACACACACCGAGGCGTTACATTGGCAGGACCCGAATGCGTTTGCTACAAGAGCCTGGATGCGCGTACGTATGCGGTGTTTGTGTACTGACGAGAGTGCGGAGCCACCTGTCCATCCAGCCTGCCATCTAGCCCGGGGTGTGTGTGTGTTTGTGGGTGTCTAGATGGGTGGCGGGACCTACTCTGAAGGCAGGGGCAGTGGAAATAGCAAGGGGGAGGGAGGCACCAAACCGTCCACTGTGACGGACCCCCTCCCCACCCCCCCTTCACAGGAAGATGTGGCAGTGCCAAGCACGGCTGCCCGGTAGGAGGAGGATCCTGCTGTCATTAGGCACAGAAACGAGGGCACCATCGCTTCCCCGGCTTCGTTGCATCGTAATATCTCGAGGAGAGTGCACCAGGACAAATAAATAAATAAACAGAAAATATACCACCACAAAGGAATGCTCGGCATTTTCCCGCTGTTGCCGCATGGGGCGAACACACACACACACTCTCTCTCGAAGGCTTCCTGTATGAGGGGGGAGGCAGGGGGCCAAACCATAACAGAGCCAACGAGGGTGAGGGGGTCGTCTCGTTACCACTCAGAGTCGAGCGCACCCCCCATGAGCATTAGATATACATAAGAGCTGGAGCTTCATGGAGCATCGAGTGAATCCTGAACCAATAATGAAAACATAAAAGTAACAACAAAAGGTGCGGTGAAAACGAGGAAAAAGTAGAAAAAGGAGGCACAAGCAGGCAGTTAGACGGAAGCAGATGTGTGTGTGTGTGTCTGTGTTTGTGTGGTCGATGCAGAACATATCCACTGTACAGTAGTTGTGGCTTAGTTCGTGTTGTGCGAGTTCACATACTGCAAACCGTAATGGAGCGTGGCAAAGTCTCACAGGCTTCTCGCGAAGAGCCGTGTTTCAGAAAGAAGCATCCCATGCGTTCATACTAGAGTGGTGTCCTCTTGGTTTCCCGGGGTGGGGTGGGGTGGGGTTGGAGGAACCAAAAGAGGGCTTTGGGGAGGGAGAACGTCTCCACAGATGAGGTGAATGATGGGCAGTGGATCTTCCTAGGGCTGGGTAGCGTCCAGAGTGCGCCTGCGGGGAGCAGGGGGGTGGCGAAGGATGTGGGGCTTCACGAGGTCACCGACGGGCTGGCGGATGCTTACACCAGAGACAGACTGTGTGCAGACGTTCTGGAAGTAGCCCAGGTAGCTCGCCATACAGGTGTTCAACGGCATGGTGGTCTTGGTGCCTTCCCCGGTGCAATCCTTCGAGCTGAAGAGCACCTCATCAACGGTATTCTTTTGGCAATTCACGATGAAAGAGCCGCCGTTCTTGTGCGGCAGGCACACACCGGTCGAGTGGGTTGTGTTTGTGCACCAAAACGAGCACCCGCTTGTGAGGCAGTTCATCTGCACTAGCGTCGCATTGGCTGGCTGCGGTCCCGGGGTCGACGTCGGTGCGTGCGTGGTGGTGGTGCCGGAAAGCGTGGCTGACATGGCGTATTCCTTCATCATGCACTGGTTACTACCCTTGGCAAGACGGATGAATCCGTTCTCACCCCACGAGGGGCCCCACGAGTTTTTCACAATCCAGTACGGCTGGGGTGCGTCGTCGTTGTAGCCGACAAGCAGAACACCGTGGTTTAGCTGTTGCGAAACACAGTTGGAGACCACACCGCCAAAGTACAGTTGCCAGGTGGATGCGTCAACAGCAATGGAGACAGGGCCGTGGTCCGATAGCCACGCGGCGATCGCATCCTCGTCCTGCGCGAGATCGAGGTAGCCACCAATGACGGCGGCAGTCTTGCCGGTAGTTTGGCATTCTGTAGTGCTTCCGGTGCCAGAGGTGTAGGGGTAGCTGCTCTCCGAGTCCACTTCGCCGCTGTGATTGGTGATGATCCACTCCCAAGCCTGGTTCATCAACCCACCGTTGCACCCTTGATCGACAGTGTCGCACGACACGAGCATCTGTTCTGACATCGATACCAGCGAGTGGCCGCTGGCGGCCCACACGCCTTCGATGTTACCAATGGCGGAGAAGGCCCAGCACGAGCCGCAGTTTCCCTGGTCCTTCACTGGCGTCACCGCACCAAGCTTGCGCCAGTCCACGGCCGACGGACCACCGCGTACATCCTTGTAGACATACGCGCGCTCTTGGTGTGCCGTGAGGTAGTGGGTGTGGTATGCAGGGTTCAGGTACTGCTTGGCGAAGTCCTCCGGGGTGAGGTCTGCAAACTTATTGGACACATCGTAGTGCGCGTGCGGGTTTTGCGCGTTGAGGAAAATGGCGGTTTGCATGTTCATCTTGAAGGCGTTGAAGCTGTGGCTTTCGACAGCGTCTTCGCCAAATGATTTGCCGTGCCGCTTCTTGAAGCGTCCGTAGTGCGCCGAGGCGACGTCATTGTCGACGCCGAAGTGTGTCTGGGCGATGACAGCGGGACAGTAGCACGCCACAAATAGAGTGGTCACCAACATCAAAAACAAAAAGGAATTGAGGCGCGCCATCGTTGTCGATATGTTTTTCCTCATAGGTCTGCAGGGGCAATAGGTGACGGGACGCTGATATGCGGACGCGTGAGCGGGAGGGGGAGGTGACGGGGATCTGAGATTGAACAGAAGCAGGAGAAATATACAATCAAGAGTGTGGGCTGTTCGAGTGATTGTAAATGCAGTAGCCGCTGCCGCGTCGTTTGACAGGAAGTAGAGTGGAATAATATACGAGGACTGAAAAGGACAAGAGGTCCCCCCAAAAAAAAAACAGCAAGAAAAGAAGAACGTAAAAAAGGGGGTGGTCGGGGCAGCCAAAGATGGGTTTGTGCTGGAGAAGACTGACACTGTGGGAAGGGTAGATCGGTAGATCTTGTCAATGTGTGCAGACCGTATCCGTATCCGTGTGTGTGTGTGTGTGTGTATCCACCAAGGACAAGTCGATTTGGCACAACGGAGGAGGAGTGATGATGAGAAACGAGGATATGGAGAGAGGAGTCGGACAGAACAGAAATCGAGCTCACATAAAACTGTCGATTTGGCACCGCTGGAGGCTGTGAGGGCCACTACATGTGCCCTTGGATAAGACAACGCACGACTCCTCGTGCACCTTTGCTAGCTCGTGCTTGATTCATTGTCCATGACACACCATGAGCGCGTTTCATAGAACAGACTGCAAAAAGGTACGTAGATGTGTGTGTGCGTGTGTGTGGTGTAGGAAAAGAAAGACGGTGTCGAAGAAGTTATTCGTCACCAGAGACAATTTAGAACAGGAGCTTCCCTCCCCCCCCCCTCCCTGGCCTTCTTGAACTCTCAGGAGGGGTGGGGGTGGGTGGGTGGGGAGAATTGATGAGGAGTTGACCTGCCCCCTGTTGCAGTGGGGGGTTATTATGGGTTCCCCAGTCGATAAAACTTTCTGTTCTCCCGCTTACGGATATCGCCGTGGTCTCTTGAGAACCTCAGGGCCAGGATGAGTGGAGTGGGTGGTTCTATTTCGATAGATCTGGGGGCATATGTGGTTTAGCCTCCACATTGTCCGTCGTCACTATCTTCCGCAAGGCTAAGAAGAAGCCGTGTCGGGCCGAGTCGGATTCGCTGGCTGCCCTTGTACGGATGTGACCGTGAGCAAATATACGTCTCCGACGATAGACACAAAAACTCAAGCACCTCCTTGTAGGCTTGAGAAGAAAAGATGGCGCTGGAGTAGAGCCGCTCCTCGAGGTGGTGGAACAGCTTCTCACGGTCCCGCAGAAACTCCTTCTCTACCCCCCACTCCGCTGGTGCGTCGCTGTCATGAAGCTCTTCCAGAGCCCTGACCACATCCTTGACGCAGCGTGCAAACGTTTCGCGAGCTTCATGCGTCTCAAACAGTCGGTGTCGCTTAAGAGTATAGAAGCAATGGGGGATCAACGTGCCGAACGCGGTGTTATGGAGTGGCACGCCGGCCGTGGCAGCTGGGGCGCCGACGCGCTGTCCCATTGCATGAGGCTTCAACTCCTGCACACACTTCTCATACTCATGACGAGCTCCGATGAGTTGCAGAGCTCCTAGCCGCTCTGGGGCATCGCCTTTCGATGGAGTAGGATCTCCCCCCTTGGTCAGTGGTGCTACCAAATGCACACTGCGGTGGTGGTGCACCACTGTTGGGTCCTCCTCCACGTATAGGTCATCGGTGCATACGGCGGCCCACTCCCCGTTTTCTATGGGGTTCTTCGGCGGGATGTAGTCCTCCTTACATCGGTCGTGTTTCTTGTGAAGCGCGGTGTCCTCAAGGACTTGGTGGTGGTCGAACCAGAGGTCGCACAGCCGGTTGCCTAGCTCGTACGCACAGAGAAGATACAATGGATCTTCTTCCCAGTCTGCACGTCCTGTCTTCAACTCTTCCTTCACACCCAGATTCTCTACGATCTCCGCTACGGGCGCCGCGGCGTCCTCGGTGTCGCACAAGAGGTACCTGTATAGGCGGGTGTGCAGCACCTCCTTTGCTCGCTTCTGTGGCGTGTCAAGTAGCGTCCACAGGGGCGATTCCTCCCCCGCTTCGCTTGTGCGTCTGGGTAGGCAGCACCGCTGATAGGCGAGGCGAAACTGGAGGAGCGTCCAGGCCGCCTTCTCTGGTGAGAGGTGTCTGCCTAGATCAAGGTCATGCTCATAGACGTCTTCAATGCAGAGGATGTGGTAGCAGCGGTTTCGGAGCACCAGACTCGACGTGTTGGACGTTTCCCAGCCAAGATCCTTCTTCGTGCGGGGTTCGGTGCCGCTGCCGCTTGACTGCCGTAGCGTCACAACGTGGGTGTTCCAGTCGAACTCCTGCCCATAAAAGTAGAAAAAGCCTCGCACCAGGTTACCGAGGTGCGTCATCCGAGCTGCGTCGGCCTCGACATTGGCCACACGTGACCACAAAGGGATGTACGGCACGGTCGTCTGTTTCTCCGTGTTCGGCAAAGGCGGGATGTCTGCAGGGTTCACAAACTGAGCCTCATCACAATGTAACAGAAAGTAAATCCACAACACAGAGATCGAATACGAGGTCAAGAAGCCGATCCGGGGGTTGTTCACTCCGCATGCCTTGCTCCACATCTTGAGAAACACGTAACCTATGCGGAACACTTCGTTCTGTGCGAGATAGTGTCGCAGCAACCAGCTGTTACGTACACCGTGGTGACGGCACGAGATATCAAAGTCGATGGCGAAGATCTCTGGTGTGTGGCGGCTACTCAGCCAATACTTTCGGACGCCATGTAGGCGTTCACGCCGAGACATGAGACGGATGGCGTCTGTGGAGTCCGGGATGCGCAGTACGAGCGTGCATTCATGGTGAGGGTTTCGGTCCGGCACCTCCTTAGCCTTGTAGGTGGAGATGTACTCCTGCAGTTGGTGCCTGCGGAACTCCTTTTCAACGAGTTTCGTGTTAAAGCGAAAACGAATGGTCGACATCTGTGAAAAGGGGTGCATGAGGGGGGTTTTTCGACAGATCTGCTCACGCCGCAAAATAGGGATGCGCGTGCTCAGGACAGGTTCGAGTTCACGGAAGAGGAAGCCGACGTTTCGCAGCCGCGCCGCGATTTCACAAATAATTTTTTTCTCTTTTCGGGACGGCAGCAAACCCTCAATTATTTTTTCCATGGATACATCCAAGTCCACGTTCTCTGGGTCCACGTGGCATGGCGTGTCGATGGGGCGTACAGGATGTGCATCGGATTTTTCACTGGATGAGCGTTCCTCGACTTTCTCGTCCTTGTCACTTTCCACCACGTCGTCGTCGTCGTCGTCACCGGTGGGTTTGGCAGACTCCTCCACCGGTGTCACCACCCGGTCGCTGGGAGTCAATACGTCGCACCAATCCGAGGACGCGAAAGAAAAATCGCCATCGCTAACACCGTCCCACGAGCCCATTGACACAGCGCTGCCGAACAGGTACACCTGACGATTCTTATAGCCCAGTTTTTCCAGTAGGCAATTGATCTGTGCCTGGGCACGCTGCAAGACACGGAAGGCACTCTCGCCGAGATCGGCTTTGATCGATGTTGCGACTACGAAGGAGCCGATCTCTCTCGCAGTTGCGTCCTCGATATCTCTGATAGGAAGTGGTGGTATCGGCCTTGCCACCATATCGTGAAGGTGCTGCACATGCGGGTGCTCCCTTAAAATGTGCCTAGCCTCGCCTTCAATAATGTTGTTGCACAAAGAGCACTTCTCGTAACCGCCGCCAGAAGCAGGCGGCGTTGTATTCGTTGCTGCAGTGCTGGGGGCGGATTCAGGTAGGTCCACTCCTTCATTTTTCTTCTCAGCCATGATGGCGATCACACAGGTAGATTTTATGTGCGGTGTGTGTGTGTGCCTGAGAGGAGAGGGAGGCCGTAGAGATGTGCGCACAAAACACGTGTAGAAGTATACGTGTTTGTGTGTGTATACATATATATATATATATATATATCTATAATGCGCTGACTTACTATGAGCTACAAACACTTATACCCTTCTTCTGCTTCTGATGCATGCACATATTTATATGTGTATGGGGTGGAGGGGGGGGGGTTAGGGTGATGATGCACGTAATTCAGGGAACAGTTGGAGGAAAGGGGATGTAGTTGTGAACGATCTCGAGGCAAATGGGCGTGGGCAGCTGTAGCCATCTTTAGGACATGGACATATCACCGGTCGGATGACTCGTGTGATGAGAGGCACAATCACATGCCGATGCACAGGAGAGAAAAGTCCACCGCTCCTCCTCCCCCCCCCTCTCTGCAAGTACAACAACGAAACGAGAAACAATATCCAATGAGTTTGATGGTGCTCTCGGGTGTGATGGCGTTGGGAGTCTATTTTGTGTCTTGATGTTTCACTCATTTGTTTTTTGTGACGTCTTTTCGCTTCATTGAAGCATCCTCCCTGCCCCCCCCCATTCGTTCGCTAAATTATAAGAAAATACGCCTTCCACATGGACACAATACATCCACTGCGCAACTCTCCCGTGCAGGGTAGAGAGAGGGAGTCGTGCACAGGGGATGGGGTGGGGGAGGGTGGGACTGTAAAGCGGAGATCCCCCCCCCCCATCACTAAGGCAATGTGACAACGATAAAGACGAAGAAGATTCGCCAAACATCAACAATAGAGGCACGAACAAGAGAGACATTAGATGATGTACACGTTGTTTTCTGAGCTGATCGTAATGGGAAGGGAAGGGTGAGTGTGACTGTGCAATGAGGTATTCGGCGCGATCAGAAAGTGTGCAGAGATCGCATACAACCATACATACACGTACATACTCTGACTCAGAATGCACAGCAAAAGTTTTTTTTTGTTTGTTTGGGGGGGGGGGCTGGGTGATGGTGGTGGGAGAAGTGGGAGTTGAGACGACGAAGAGCCGCGCTTCACGGGGACACTTTTCCAAACTTGTGATGTGCCCACCCCTGCCATGGTCTCTGTTCTCCACACCAAGGGGGTTTGCGTGAAAAGGCATTGCATAGCAGCGATTGTCTCCTCCCTGCCCCGCCTTACTTCATCGCATCCCTCCTCTCCCTAACCCTTACATCCCCTCCCTGCATATATATATATATATACACGTGTGTGTGTGTGTGTGTGTATTCCTTCTACTTTTTAGATTTTCTTCATCTTAGCAACGGCGGCATCGTGGTTGCGCTTTTGCAGCTCTGTGTAGGCGGGCATGTCAATGGCTTTCTGGTACCACTTGCGTGCTTCATCGTAAATCTTTTGCTGTGCATAGACATCACCGATCAACGTCGAGTTGTGGATCGTGTTTCCTGCCTCAGCAGAACGCAGCAAGTAGTCAAGACACTCCTCGTAGGTGGAGCTTGGAGGCTCGCCAAGTATTAGCGATGCCGCCTTGCGCTCCAGCCACCCGACCTGCAGAACTTTGAAGCACCAGTTGCCCATGCAGTGTAGCGAGTTGGCGTCGCTTGGGTTCAGCTCTATCGCCTTCAAGAAGTGGTCACGAATAACGTACGCATTCGCAATCTTTTCCTTGGTGCCCACATTCTGCTCTGATATGAGAATACCGAGCCATTTGTGCGAGGCAAAGTTGTCCGGGTCCTCCTCCACCGACTTCTTACACAACTCCATTCCCTCCTTCAGGTAGGGCACCCGCACATTCGGATCGGTGCTCTCACTCGCCATCTCGTAGTAGGAGCGACCAAGGCGCCAGAGAATCTCGGGGTGGCGGTTGCCGCCTTCGTACGCCCTCATCAGAATCTCGTGGCATCCTTTGATGTCAGGCTTCCCCAGTACCTCCTCCGATTCCTTTGTGATCGCCTTCCAGTCAGACATCGTAAAGCAGTGAGAGAGAGGAATGATGTGTGTGTGTGTGTGTGTGAAAGCGAAGAATGCCTTCACAGTGTTGTTGTTGATAGTGCCTTCGGTGATCGTGTGTGGTGGTGGTGGTGGTGGGTGTGGGTGGGTGAGGGGCAAGGAGTGTGTGTATGTGTGCCTATGTCTACCCTCTCTTCTCTAGATGAGAGTGCACCTCGCTGGGCTGGCCTTGGTGCAATGTGTAGAATTGAGTGAAGTGAATTCGGTCAGTGCTTCGATGGTTTGACCATCGGCGGGGCAGATGTCCCCCTCACCTCCCCCCATCCCCCCCGCAGTTTAGGAAGGGTGAGCAACAGTACGATAGTGAAGTGGGGCACCACTATCCAAGAGATAGACACCCAACAAAGAAACAAAGGGGATGGGGTGGACGGCATCGCGAGCAGCATTATACTACACTCATTTCCTTCTTTCGCTTGATCCTCCAGTCTCCCTACCGTGAAGGCACCGGTGCAGCAGTTAAATGAATGTTCCCCCCCCCAAAAAAAAACAAGAGATTATATGAATTCTCTTCATCGGGCACTACCCCACTGGGGGATACACCTACCTAGAGGTCCACCCTCTACCGCATGCGCCACTAAGCCGTCCTCACCTCGTCCAAATTCTTGGCAATGATGGGCACAAATGCGTTGAAGGCAAAGCGCAGCTCATCCATGCTGCGGGCGCCCATCAACTGCACTTTGCCGGTTACAAAAACACTGCAGCTCACGCTCCACTGGTTGTCTCCGCGCGAGGACTTGCCGACGAGGCGAAGCACGCAGCCGTTGAAGCGCTCTGGTTCGTAGCTGACCTGCAGCTTTGCTACCCCGATCGACATGACAGGATCTAGTTTGTAGGCGGCGAGCTTGTCAAGACGAATCGGGCTGCATACGTTGAAGCGCGCTGCGATGGAGCGAACACGAAACTTGAGAGAGGTAAAATCGAGATTGAGCGCTTTGCGGACGATGCGGGCGGCCAGCTCTGCAGCCTGGCGTGCTTCGCTGACGCTAGCTGCCCCGATAATGCTCAGTGCCCCGGAGTTGTGCATCATCACCACGGCAGTTGGCTCATGCAGCCGCATCGTCGCGGACGGTATTCGGTTGTTCGGCATATACTCCACGTTGCGTGTGGCACAGCTAAGCTCAGCAAGGTCGATGCCAACGGGAATACTGGCCTGGGCTTGCACGGCAACGACAACGGGGAAGGCGTCTGGGCGCACGTTTGGAAGAAATTCTTGTACGTTTGCAATGTGTGGTGGGAGTTCGTCCATGTCAAGGTGCCCGTCTGCTGTGAGAGTGAAATCCGAGATTGTGCCGTTCGGTCCCCCGACAACGCCGCCAAACTGCGCAACGGGGTCGTGGAAGCCATCGATGACAGGCAGCTCCTCCTCTCCTACGTTGTCGGATTCAAAGAAATCGTAGTCGTCGTCCATGTCGCGACGCGGGGGTGGGGGTGGGGTGGGGGAGTATGCGTCAGAATACAGAGTCGCGTAGGCTATGAAGCGTACGTATGAAAGCACGGCGTATGCACAGTAGGGATAGTGTACTTGTCTGCTGCCTACACCCCCTAGACCGAAAAGGCAGAGAGATGACGAAGACTCTCTTCAACTTCAATGATCAGGAGATGGGGACTGCAAGAAATAGAGGGGGAGCGAGCGAGACTGAGATTTGCATAGGGGGGGGGCATACCCAGAGAGAGAGAGAGAGCAACTGGGAGGAGAATGCGGGTGGTGGTGGTGGTCGGTGCGTGCATTGATGCCGAAAAAAAAAGCGAGAGGCGATCTTGGCCACGCTGGTGTGGTGCTTTTCTAGCACACCACGCATAACAACAGTGCACTCGGAGCACTTGTTTTGTGGGCGCATCATCAAGATACCATAATATATATATTATTCTCAACAAGGTCGTTTGGGCTTCACCGCATAACCAGGCCCAAAAACAAACTATAAGACCGCACTTAGGTGGTCAATATTTGGTAGATGGACGCTTCCAGTTGATGGCTACCAGACCCCCCCCTCCACCTCACCGCTGCGTCGAGATGCATCGAGTGTTTGTTGTCATCCAAACCTAAGCACTATAGCTGGCCTCAAGGAAGAGTTATCTGTCACCATCAAGACGACCAACGCTATCACACCCACTGGCAAACGACAGGGAGCGAAAAACAAGAGATCCTCCTCCCCCACAGGCTCACTATATAACCAAATAGGAGGGAGGGAGGGGGGGGGTGACCCTAGGTGATATCATGCAGGCGCTCTGTAAGAAAGAATATGACGTATGTGCCCATGTGTGCATTCTTGGGCCTCACTAGACGCTCTTTAACCCCCTTCCGCTTCCTTTTCGCAGAAAAGAGGAAAAAACAAATCTGAGAGCATATGCATGAGGGTGGGTGATGGTGAAAAACGCAGAAGGGGGCTCAGCAAAGTCGATCGTGAGTGATTTTATGTGGTGGTGATGGTGCGAGATGGGTGGATGGAGTGGGGATATGCACATGTAACTTGATTTTATTTCAAAGACCCTTGAGTCATATATTCCTAAAACCCGATCATGTAAAGAGCGTAGATGAGGTATTTACTAACAAGGTTGCTGCACCGCAGATGCTCGCGTATAGCGCCCCCCCCCCCGCCCCGCCCCTCCGGTTTTTCAGACCGCCAGACGGCAGATTAGATACTCTCTACATCTTTGTATCCGAGGGAAAACTGCACCCTAACCCGTTCCACAGGGGGGGGGGGACCCTCCTCTTGGTTACACGATAGACCTGGAGGGCGAGGAGGAAGACGGGCTGCTGGGTGATGGTGGTGGTGGGGTCCCGGCTTAGCCACTCAACGCTCTCCACATATCTCAAAGTGAAACAATCACACACACACACACACACACACACACAGGCGCGGGTGGTCGAAAGAAGATGCACGCACGCGGCCGCCTCGTCTTTCAGCCTAGCGCGACCAGTCGAAGTGTGCACTGTGGGGGGTGTGGTGGGGTGGGGACCTCCTCGCCCGAGACGATCATGTCACCTATATTAGGCGGCACTTGAATATTTCGGCGACGGATTCGATGTCGCGCTGGCACTCGCACGACTCCGAGGAAGGGGCAGTTATCGTGCGTTCCTCCCAGTTGTAGCGAATCAGCGCCGTGAAGGTGTGGAATTCCTGGAGGGATGCGATGCACCGCTCGAGCGACGGATTGATGATGGCACCTGTGGCAGCGATTGGCCGAGATGAGGCGGCTTCGATCGATTTGTCAGCAGCGCATTTCTCATGAGTTCCTTCAGCACCACCGTTGAGGCGGCGAAGGTACGCCTGTCGTTGCTCAGTGTGGTTGCTGCACAGGAGTAGAGTTATGAAGGTGTCTTGCACCGGCAGGCTTCGACGAGCCAGTGCTGTCATGAAATCTGTCGCTTCCTGGATTTGCTGTGCAGGGACGCTCTCGTACACTACCAGCGTGACGTGCAGGGCATACTGGTGACCGTGTCGAACGAGAAACACGTTGATAAAGCGGATCTGTTTGGAGTGAACCATGCCGACGTCATCGAATATCGAGGAGGTAGTCGTAAAAGAATCGGCGGGTGAATCGTCTGTTTCGGATGCTGCCAGTTTTGCACCACTCTGGGATTTGTGGTGAGGGACCACATGCACACCACGCACAATGCGAAGGTTAAAGTTCTGTAGTTGTTCTCGAATGACACGGACCTCCTCGGCGTGCTGGTAGTCGAAAAACTCAAGCACAGCGCCTTTGAATAGACTGTAGCCGATCTTGCAGATGGACAGGGATACGACAAGGCCGGCAAGTCCGTCTACGCCGGGGATCCCCATCACTTGCCCCGCCACACCAACCAGCGCCACACTCCCACTCCACGCATCTGCACGGTGGTGGTACGCGTTGGCCACTACAACCCGCGAACCGGCTCGCAGTCCAACGCGCCGCGTCCACCGGAAGAGTAGTTCTTTACACACCACCGATGCCGAAGCGATGCCTACCATCCCCCACAAAATCACCTGCTTCCCGATGGCCTCGTCGTACTGCATCACTTCAAAGTGAACGTGGCCGTGATGGTTTTCGCCGCCGCAGCCGCCGTGGCCGTGATGGTGCGACTCAGCGTGCTCTGTTGGCGAGCATGTGGATGTGAAATCGCCGCTCTCCGTGGCCGTCGTGGGGCGGGCGCTCATCAGAAGAGCGGAGGCAATGCCACCTGCCGGCGTCGCCATCACCAGGAAGCTCGCCATATCGGAGAAGCACTGCTGAAGCGATTGCACAAGGAGAGCCACACCGCCAAAAAACAGAATTGCCGCCACGATGACAGCGCCCGTGGTTTCGAGGCGGCCAATGCCGAGTGGAAATCGGCACCGCGGCAGCTTTTTGCGGGAGAGCGAAATGGCGACGTAGGAGATGATGTCAGCGAGAATATCAGTTAGGGAGTGGAAGCCGTCGGCGACGAGGGCCACGGAGCCGCCGGTAGAGCCCATCCACAATTTCGTCACGCAAAAGAACACATTCGTAGCCCCACCCGCCAGGGTGGCCATCTGGCACTGACGCAGGTGCTTGCCGGATATGTTCTTCTCGATGCTACCGTGGCTGTGCGCGTGCTCGTGACCACCGTGGCTGTGGCTGTGTACATGCGTTACAGAGGCACCAGAAGTGGTGGCCTTGACTACTACAGGGGTTTTCATTGGGAAAAGGCGGCGCATTTAGCTACAAAAATAGCACTACAATGGAGACAATGATCAAAGGAGGTTGAGAATGAGGAGGAGGGGGGGAGGGGGACTACAAGGTCGTGATGCCTATGCAGATAGAAGTTTGTGTTGTAACACAGGCAGTTAGACCAAACCCTCACACACACACCAACACACACACTCACTCATCGACTAAAAGTGAGACAGCGGTCAGTAGCCGTTGTCAGGGGCGTCAAAAATAAAAAAAACTAGGGGTAAAATGATAGCCAAAAGAACCTATACAAATGTATATATATATAGATATATATATATAGATATATATAGATAGATATATATAATTTATTGGTATAGAGAGGAACAGTAAGATGGGTGTATGCGTGTAAAAAAGGGAGGGAGGGGGGGGCCCTCTACGCGGAAGGGTCGAGCTCCACACATACGCACACACAAATACACCTGTGTGGGTTGTGCGGTGCCAAAAGCAGCTACAGAGCGCTACAGGGAAAGAAAATATATTTTTTCCTCTGAAGTCTCTTGCTTTGGATTAGCGTGCCGGGGGATCGGCCGCTGTAGAGACAGTAACAGAGAGTAGAGGCTCCAACGCTCCTGAGAGGTGGCGGGGAAGGCGAGAAGACGATTCATCCTCGAGAGTTTTTGAACATGTGCGTCCGTGTTTTTTTTTGTTGTGTGTTTCTTCACTCTTGAATTATGTGAGTAGAGATCGCCACTTCCCAACGTTCAGTTTGTTGAGAGGCTCATCGCAATGGTGTGGGGCAGCCGTAGACGCACACGTTGATGACATGTAGACTATTTCATTTGAGAGGACGGTCGCTCGGACGCAGCGCCGCCAAGGGTCCCACCGTCGACACCCGTGGCGATACACAGCCTTGGCGTCCCTTACGTCCAAGACACCAGACACGAAACCACCAGAAGTGGTTCCACATTGGCAGAGATGTGAGGGCTGCTCAGCTTCTTAGCAACACCTAAATGCTGAACCCCCCCCCCTTCATCTTCCCTGCGCCGTCGTCGTCGTCGTCGTCAGTGGCCTTGGGCCAGATAGGGAGGCGAAGAAAACATACATATATACATATATACATATATATGTGCGCCTTTTCTTATCCTTCCCATCATTATTCACGTCTTCAACTCTTCAATCGGCTGCAATCGTGCTGGAAAGGAGGGAGAGGGAGATGGGTGTGGTAAAGGATGGGGAGGGGAAAAATATATCAAAGAGGCGGCGGCTTATCCCCTTCCTCCTCCCCCAAACCCTCTTCGCTCTTTCCTTCTACAAGAGCTCCCTTTATTCTTCGTTGTTCACAGAACTCAATCAGTCTGACGATTGGTGTATTCACCGATAGTGAAAACTTGACTGGTCCGAAGACGACGGAGTTGACCGTCGTGAGCGAGCCGGAGAAGCAGCTCACGGAAAGAAGCTCCTCTAGAGATCCAATGCCAGACTCAGAGGCCATGCCGTCACGCGCCTGCGTGAGCGCCTGGCTGTTCAGAACGTTGGTGCTGCGGCTTATCGAGGAGACCAATGGGGCGAGGGAGGGCAGCATGCGCTGGGCCTGGGTCGCGTTTTGGATGTGCATCTTCGCCCACATATGCCGTGGCAGTGGGGCGCTGGCAAAGACACGGCGACCAAACATTTGAGTGTGAGGAAGATATGCAGATGAGTGGTTCTGTGAAGAAAGCGTTTATTTTTTTTTTCTGCTTTGGAGGGCTGTCATATACAAAGGGGATAGAGGGCGGAGTGTGAGAGGGCGCGGTGTGAGATTTGACTAGGGTGGGAATACCGCCCCTACGTGGCCAGAGCGACCGGGGGCTGGAGAACGGTGCGTGGAGGAGCTTCAGCGAGACCACCAGTGCGTCGGCGTATTTGTCTCAACCAATCAGACCTGTTGGGGGTATGTGCGACACGGTCACACACACACACACACACACACCGAGGCGTTACATTGGCAGGACCCGAATGCGTTTGCTACAAGAGCCTGGATGCGCGTACGTATGCGGTGTTTTTGTACTGACGAGAGTGCGGAGCCACCTGTCCATCCAGCCTGCCATCTAGCCCGAGGTGTGTGTGTGTGTGTGTGTGGGTGTCTAGATGGGTGGTGGGACCTACTCTGAAGGCAGGGGCAGTGGAAATAGCAAGGGGGAGGGAGGCACCAAACCGTCCACTGTGACAGACCCCCTCCCCACTCCCCCTTCACAGGAAGATGTGGCAGTGCCAAGCACGGCTGTCCGGTAGGAGGAGGATCCTGCTGTCATTAGGCACAGAAACGAGGGCACCATCGCTTCCCCGGCTTCGTTGCACCGTAATATCTCGAGGAGAGTGCACCAGGACAAACAAATAAATAAACAGAAAATAAACCACCACAAAGGAATGCTCGGCATTTTCCCACTGTTGCCGCATGGGGCGGACACACCAATGGTAGAGATGAGTCCGAGGGAAACGAGAAACGGCAACCAGACAGAAGGAAAGGAGCGGAACACTTGTGTGCACATCACGGAAATAAACAAACAAACGAGGACAGATCCCGCTCCCTTCTGTCCCCCTCTTCTTCATACAGACGCAACGGGACTCACCCCCCAAAAAAATAACAGAGGAAGAATAGCCAATGTGCACATAGGCGTAACAACTGCAAAGAGTGCGCACTGCAATCCACACCGACGGGGGCGAGGCGGAACGGGTGGGAGTTGGGGAAAAAAAAGAGTATAACATTGTGGTGATCCCACCAGAAAAGTGTGTGTGTGTGTGTGTGTGACTTTGATTCTGTTGCCGTCAGCGCTGACTTTACACACCGCTCTTGCCTGATTTTTATTTGGTGTAAAGATTGGGGCAGACGGTAATGAACACGTACGCGAAGACGCCGCTCAGAGCAAGCCACACCATGAGCATGACCGGAAAGACAATGAGTACCAGGCGAAGAACGTGCTGGTTCTCTTCAAGGTCAGTCGTGTCTTTCTGTGGCGTGAAGGCGGTGGTGGTGTCACTGCCGCTTTGTGCAGCGACCGTCTGCACGTATAGCAGAAGAAAAGCCATGACCACCGACATGCACGCTATGGGTGCAAGATGCATACGGGGCATCACTGCTGAAGCGCGCCAAGCGTTCCGCTTTTGCATCCACAAGATGTGCCCCTGTGGCTGATACGACATGCCTGAAAAGTGCGTGAAATCCCTGCCTGAGAGGAAATCAGAGGAACAACAACGACAACTCCGCTTCCCTCCCCTCCCCTCACCTCCCCTCCATCCCCCAAGACAAGTACACCGGCGCTCACTTAACAAAAAAAGAGAGGATGCGTGTGTCTGTCTGTCGGTGTGTTTGTGTATGTGTGGCGGATATGAGATGCTCGTTGTGCGCTTGTCGGTGGAATTCTGATCAAAATCGAATTTTATAAGGTGTAATGGCTCAGACTTGACAGTGGTGGGAAAGAAAGGAAAGAATAAATCATGGACACGTGGAGGTGGTTGGGTAGGTAGAGGAAAAGGGGAGTGGGGGAGGGGGAGGAGAGAGAGGCCGGGTCAGGGTGTTGGTACTCCACACACACACACACAAACGGTTTCGACATTGTGAGTTTTTGTGAGATCATCGCAGAAGAACACGCACGGAGCGATTTGTTTATACCAGGCCGTGGTTGAAGGAGAGGCAAATGGGCTGCTCAGTATATTCTCACCACATACACACACCTGCAAGCAGGGCATCATTCAAAGCCCCAATTGGCCTATTCCACCTTCTTTACCTAGCTAACCACTCCACTCCACTCCACTCCACACACACACATACACACACACACACACACACACGCATACACACAATGTAATGAACCTATGGAAGAAACCAAAAAGTCAACACGCAGCCACTGCTCTGAAACCTGGTATGGGAAGTGGGGGGGGTGGGGTGGGATGGGGAGAAGGTTCAGAGGCCCGGCCCGGATAGGGGGAGGGGGCGAAGGGGGGGGGAAGGGGGGGGGGGAAGACACCAAATTAAAAAAGCAACGGATGCAAAGAAGACGTGTAAACACACCCGTGTCATGCATTCCTGTGAGTGCATCTGCTCCCATTTCCTATGAAATATATATGGGCTGATGCTTTCATAAGCGAGCCTAGTTTAAATCCAGGGAACGGCAGCTGGGTCCTCGTTCAACCGCCGCTCTGTCAGCCTTGGCCGCTTCCGCATCAAGTCGTTGCTACTCACCGAAGCCTCGTTCGTCCTCCTTGTCGGCGTCGCAGGGCCCAAACGCGAAGTCTCCTCTTTTCTGTCAGCTGAACTGTAATTGGGGCCGCTACTGACAATCACTGTTTCCATGGAAGCATCGCCAGCGTCTCTGCTGTCAGTGCCTACCCACTCTCGCAGCTGATCGTATTCAATGTCTGACACGGTGCGGACAAAGTAGATGTCTACCGCCCCGCCCACCCGCCTGAAGCAGCCATGGAAGGCGAGGAGGGCGGAGCAGATTCCGATCAGTGACCCAGTAAGGATATCCGAAAAATGGTGCTTATTGTCGCGTGTGCGGCTCACTGCGCAGACGGTTGCCACAATGATCGGTGACAGGCATATCATAAGTCGGACAAAGCTGGCGTGAAACGCAAATGGCCGCAGGTGCGCCACTAGAAAAAGAGAGAGAATTGTGAAAACAGAAAAAGACGTGCTGCTGTGCCCCGATGGAAAAGAGAGCCGGCCCTCCTTCAGATTTGGGTGAGTATCCATGAGGGCGCAATAGTAGTTGGGATCTGTTTGTGGGTTTGGCAGACCCGGCGTCGAATTCGTGTACCCGACGGACTTCAGTCGGCTCAGAAAGTCTGGCCGAAGCCGACCGGCGTATACTTTGAGTAGTGACACCACAAAGATCTGCAGTCCGGTGGACCAGAGCTGCGCACGCAGCCAAGGGTATAGCTGGCCACGCCCTGTCTGCATGTCGCGCACACGCGGCCTCATAGCGTAATGTGAAGTCCCGATGCTTGCGTACGCGCCGTCTTCGTTGTATCCAGCGGCGTCGGCACCGCTGAGTTTATACCATTCGAGCGGCTCACCGCAAAAGCCCTGCAGCGGCCGAGAGAGGTACAGGACGAAAACCACGTAAAATACGATGGCGAGTACCAGCATTAAAATCAACGAGTATTCGGGGAAGGTGTCGGCGCGGCTCTGGTACATAATGGTGGCGTCATTCCAAGAGAAGGCGCGACAAAACGGGTCCACCGAGGCCGTAACAATGGCGGAGATGATGAACATAATGATCAGGGCTAACCAGTCGAGCAGGTGATACTGGCTCCACGCATGGTGCAACTCTCTCTTACCGAACCTCACCATGGTGAATACTATAAGGGGGGGGGCGTGTGGAGATACAACAGCAATAATAAAAAGTGGGCTATAGGTCAATGCGTGCGTGATGGCACCCCGCCCCGTTTAGAATGAGGGACGGCAGAGTGTAAATAGTGGGGGAAGGGGGGGGGAGGGAGGAAGGGGGCAAGGGCAAAATAGGGGTATAGAGAAGGGGAGGGAGGGAGGGAGGGGGGACAGAGATCCTACATGGAAAATAGCGGGGTATGCAAAACACCCCCCCCCCAAAAAAAAGAGGAAGATGTTCGACCACAAAAGTGTGTTTCGTGTGCGCCTGGACAGAAAATGAAAGCAACCAATTTTTTAATCTTTTTTTTTCTTCGACAACAGGGGGACAAAAAAGGGGGACCATTACGAACAAAAAAAGACACAGAAGATTGAAGTTGGGGCAGTATATATATGCACACACACACACACACACATACACACACAATAATATCAACGTGGTGGACTGGGGGAGAGCAGAAACAGGCCGAGCGTCGACACTTGGGTGGGTGGGATCATGTCAATTTGTAGAGTTTTTTCAGCGATCGCAGTTCGTTTGCCTCCATGTCACGTGTAAGGATGCCGATGGAGAGAGTACAATAGAGGAAAAAGAAGTATCCTAGTAGAAACGGAAGCGTGACTTGCCTCAACGTCCGCACAAATGCCGTGTCTGCGTCGAGCGACTTCTGCGTGGTACCTACCTTTTCCATGCTGGAGTGCTCGTTCTGCATGGAAAAGCCCACCAAGTTGGCAAAGATAAGCCCTGAGATAGAGCCGATGCCGCCTAATATACGCAATGCTCGATATGCCCATGCACGCTTCAGCGGACTCAGGGAGCGTACCACAAGCTTCGCAAGCCGCCCAATGAGGTTACGCGGCGGTGCGAAGTCCGTGCCCTCGTTAGAGTCGGTGACAGTATCACCAGTCATACCAGGCGTAGCCACGGCGGCAGCCGCCATCTCACGGCGGAACGCCGCTACAAGTCGCCCAAACAACTCGCTCACCACCAACTCCACCACAAACATCACAGCGATGCACAGTGCCCACTTGATCAGGTGCAGCGCCGGGTCGTGCCAGACCGCAATGAACAGGAAAATGGGCAGCACCGACAGCGCGACGCGGCTTCGGCCGCCCATTGGGATGTACATGTACCGTACCACCCACAGGTTGAAGGAGGCGTGCCAGTCACGCCAGAATTCGCGTACTGTGTACGCCGAATTGAAGCAACGACGCATGTCCTCGGGCGCTTCGATCCCGCTGAGCATGGCGAAGAGACGAGACGACTTCCAGAAAAAATTGAACTTCAACCACAGATACGCGAGGGAAAAGAAGAAGTAATGCGACTGTTCTATGAACGTCATCTCCGCGATGAGGTATGAGTGCTTTGCCAGGGCTGGTATATGCACAGAGTGAAGAACGAATAGTGTGGTGAGGTAGGTGCTGAGAATACTGAACAAGTACCCCACCATCTTGCGCAGCGGCATCGATGTGCTCGGCACCCGCATGTACGACACAAACGCGTTGAAGGACGACATCGGGCCGGCGAGGTACAGTGGTGGGAAAAGCACGTAGGCAATGTAGTTCACGAAATTGTAGTCTGCGGCGTCGCGCGCGTACTCGGTGCGGTACTTGTAGCAGCGCGACGCCTCGGCGGGCAGCGATGCTGGCGACGCCGCGTTCTGCTGGTGCAACTGCGCACACTCCACACAGATGGTGTCATGCTTCACCGTGGCCCGTTCGCGCGCGTGCGAGGCGGCATGCGTGCTCTCCCAGAGGTCGTAATTGAAGGCGATGAGTCGCAGCATTGTCATGCGGTACGCCACCCACCACAGCATGTAGACGTGCCACAGGGGCTTCCTGTTATGCCCTGCGGAGTCTGCCGCTTGTTCATTACTGGCGGTCGTGAAGCAGTACTGCACCCAGTACATCTGCTCAAACCCGCCATAGACATCGATGATGTACAGGAGTGTAACGTGCGTGGTCCACATGATGGCCATGAAGAGCCAGTAGGGGCACAGGCGCTGAAGCCGCGAGAATACGAGGTAGTTTGCGGTTATGATGAGCATTGGGAGGAGAAAGTAGGGGCCGTGCGCCACGGCTAAGAACACCGTACCTGCCATGGCATAGAAGACAGGGAGACTATATGGCTTCCCGGCGACAGCACACACGACACGCAACACGGTTGATATCTGCTTGTTCGAAAGGACACTATACCTGATACTCCGGTTCAGGAATCCTGTTCGCTGAGAGTTGCTATTCACGGAGTCATCGTTCCAGGCGATGGAGGACACATCGTCCTCGGTGACCCCCTGTGAAGTCGAGTCAGGCGGGGGGGATGCACCTATCATGGAGGCCACTGATGCACAGCGGCAAATAAAGGTGATAAGAGCTATAAGGGGAAAGATTATCACCATCAGCACAAGCCCATTGGTGAAGGAACTCCACTGAGTGTCGATAATCCCGTCATAGCCAGCGATCCCGTAGCGCGAAAACAAAGCGTAGGGAGGTAAGAGGTCGTCATAGTAGAGCTTCGCGTTCCTGTCGCAAAACGTTCGAAGAGTGACAAAGGCGTAGACGCAGATGTACGTGACCATCGCCACAGAGAAAATGTACTCGATCACGAAGATACGCGGGTAGACCGTCTCAAAGTCAGCCGCCACATGATCCGACTGCGCGTTGGGGTGTAGAAAGAGCAACTGAAGCTTGGAGAACCATTGCACAGCGCGGGCTGGTGGTGGTGGTGGGCGTGAGGGGGACGGGAATGGAAACGTCGACATGAGTTTTCCAAACCACGACGAAAAAAAAAATGCAACTGAGTGAGGCTGATGCTCTGCGGCACCTTGCACAGCCACCCCCTCGGTCTATGCTTGGAGGGGGGTTGTTCTGATTCCTTTCTGCTGCGGAGGCGTGCGCAGGCGAGAGCGGGGTGAAGCTTGACGAGGAGCTAGTATAAGAGGCGATAGGAATAGATGACGGAGGTGATGAGATAGACGTACCAGTTTCGCCGATGGTGGCTGGCCTGGTCGCTGGTGGTGAAGTCGAAGAGAGGGCGAAGGAGGAAGCGAGTGTGGCTTCAGGCGTACTATAGGCCCTTATGTGTGCTCTACAGTTTTTTTCCCGTTCCCTAGAATTGGTAGGGGGGTGGGGTGGGGTGTTGGCCTTTCCGGAGTCGGCGCACACTTTAAAAAGAGGGTTCTATCCCTCAAAAAAACTCTCAGAGTGGAGCACGGAGACGCGGACCGAGCGAGAGCCCTCGCAGCCAAGCACAGCCCAGAGAGAGAGAGAGAGCCGAAAAAAACTGGTGTATGTCGCAAATACTTACCCGAAATATAAGGGAAAAAATGGAGAAAGGCTTGAAGAGGAAAGGGGGGGGGGGAAAGAGGGGAGCAGAGGGAAAGGAGGAGGAAAAAAGAAAGGGGATGGGCAGGGATGAAAGCAAAGGGTGGTGAGTGGTGGTGGTGGGTGGAAGTATAGCGCCCCCCCCCCCCATCACGACAAGCTCCTTCCCTCCCTCCACTGCACCGTACGCGTCGCTAGCAACCGATGCTTTGGCGTTGGTGCTGGGCGCACCCGGCTGGAAAAACTGGCGGTTTTGAAACGAACTACGGAGAGTCCGTTCCTGCTCGGGGGTGGGGGGAGCGAGGGAGTGAAGGGGAGATGCGAGGCCTGAGTAATACGGTTGGAGGGAATTCGAAGCACGAGGTATTGTTGATAGAGAGAGGCAGGAGATGCATCCCTCGCCCGCATATATGCGGAGGCAGGGATTGAGGGTAGGGGGGGATGCGTCTCTGAGGTACAACGGGAGAAGGGAAACAGGAGGTATAAGAAAATTGAGGAGGTGTGTGTGTGTGTGTGTGTGTTTAGAGAAACCAGAGCAAAACAGTAGCTCGAAACGTGGTCATCGCCATCTATTATGGAGTGGGTAGGGAAGTTCAACGGTGACAAAGCCGCTCTTCGAGCTTCACCCCCCCCATATACAAATATATATATACACACACATATATAGATATACACACACAAACGGGAAACAGAAAGGTGGGCAATTCCTGCGTGCGCCTATTCTGCAGCTTACGTTCATAATCGCACGACCGATTTCACTTTGTTCACAGCGCCGTTCCCGATCTGCCAATGGTATGATAATCTAAAAAAAAAGGGGGGGGGTGAGGAGGGGGATAGAGAGGGGACACCTCTCTATTTTAATTGGTATAGCCGTTTCAACCAAGATGTCTTCTGCTGACTCAAGTCTCGATCTATCACTGCCATGGTCAACGAAGAGTAGCACAATGCAATTAGCCCAAGGGTATAGAGAGGCGTGAAGCTGCCAAGCGCATCTTTGACAAAATACTCGGCGACCCCGGGTGCCAGCGGTGACTTTTGGTTTGCATCGACTGAGAAGGCGTTCTGCGCCGAGAAGCCGATCGCGTTAGCGATAATCAATCCCCACAGAATGGACATCCCTCCCAGCACTCGAAATTGACGATACACCCACGATTGTGCGCGCGGGCTCAGGGAGCGCGCTGAAAATCTTGCCAGGCGTCCCAACAGAGTACGGCGCTGGGCGTGAGCCATATGTCTATCAATTTCCTGTGCAGTATCACAACCAGTCATAGCCGGCGTAGCCACGGCGGCAGCCGCCATCTCACGGCGGAACACCGCTACAAGTCGCCCAAACAACTCGCTCACCACCAACTCCACCACAAACATCACAGCGATGCACAGTGCCCACTTGATCAGGTGCAGCGCCGGGTCGTGCCAGATCGCAATGAACAGGAAAATGGGCAGCACCGACAGCGCGACGCGGCTGCGGCCGCCCATTGGGATGTACATGTACCGTACCACCCACAGGTTAAAGGAGGCGTGCCAGTCACGCCAGAATTCGCGTACTGTGTATGCATTGGCGAAGCAACGGCGCATGTCCTCGGGCGCTTCGATCCCGCTGAGCATGGCGAAGAGACGAGACGACTTCCAGATGAGACTAAACTTCAACCACAGGTACGCGAGGGAGAAGATCAGAAAATGCCCCTGCTCCAGCACGTCCATCTCGAAAAACAGAGTAGTACGCCTGCCTAGACATGTGACGTGCACAAAATGCAAGAGAACGTACTCTGTTAGGTAAATATAGAGAATGCCGAACGCGTACCCCGCCATCTTGCGCAGCGGCATCGATGTGCTCGGCACCCGCATGTACGACACAAACGCGTTGAAGGACGACATCGGGCCGGCGAGGTACAGTGGTGGGAAAAGCACGTAGGCAATGTAGTTCACGAAATTGTAGTCTGCGGCGTCGCGCGCGTACTCGGTGCGGTACTTGTAGCAGCGCGACGCCTCGGCGGGCAGCGATGCTGGCGACGCCGCGTTCTGCTGGTGCAACTGCGCACACTCCACACAGATGGTGTCATGCTTCACCGTGGCCCGTTCGCGCGCGTGCGAGGCGGCATGCGTGCCCTCCCAGAGGTCGTAATTGAAGGCGATGAGTCGCAGCATTGTCATGCGGTACGCCACCCACCACCGCATTCGCTGCCGCCAACGGGGGCGTGCCGCGAAGTAGTACTGCACCCAGTACATCTTCTCAAACCCGCCATAGATCTCGATGATGTACAGGAGTGTAACGTGCGTGGTCCACATGATGGCCATGAAGAGCCAGTAGGGGCACAGGCGCTGAAGCCGCGAGAATACGAGGTAGTTTGCGGTTATGATGAGCAGTGGGAGGAGAAAGCAGGGGCCGTGCGCCACGGCGAAGAACACCGTACCTGCCATGGCATAGAAAAGGGGTAGAACCCAAACCTGTCGCGGAAACGCTGTACAACTCCTCCATGAGGCTGAAGCGTATTCGCGAGCGTGCGTGAGTGAGCCAAGGTGACGCAGTCCACTTGGTGGCACCCACGCCTGTGTATGGCCGTTCAGCACCTCTAACGACTCCCTTTCCTCCGTGAACTGGGAAGGGGCGGAGTTGTTGGAGGAGAGAGGTGGTGGTGGTGGTGGTGCCGCGAGGCTGGAGGGGGGCCGTTCCCGACAAAGTCGAGAGAAAGCACCCAGGACGAGAGCCATTATAGCGAAGTGCAGGTAGTGGGCGATGAACCCGGTCCACTGATTGTCCACGACATCGTCGTAACCTTTGGAGCCTAAAGTTTCAAGAAAAGGGTTGGCCACTGAGAGGTCCTCCTCGTACACGTGAAAATGGTCACTGCAGAAGGCCCGCAGCACTGTAAACCCGTACAATAAGATTGTGAAGCATGTTATGGCTGCAATGAGATACTCAACAGAGCACACGCGAGGGTAGGCAGTACTGTAATCGGCGGCTCTCACGTCTACTTCAGTCGTGGGGCTCAAAAAACGGAGTCGAAAGCGCCTGGACGTTGTCGACTCCGTGACTGGCGGCGGTGGAGACGGCGGCGCTTCTGTGTGCGATGCGTTTGGAACCGTTTGCACGCACACCAGTACTTCTGTATCATTTTTAGAGGAGGTGGTGTCGTCCTTTGCAGTGGTCGAGTGGGTCTTGATGGGCTTTAGATACTCAGTGAGGGAAGGGGAGAAAACACGCGGGCTCGGCGAGAGCGGGTGATTCGACATGTCTGCCAAAAGACTAGGATGCCACAGATGAGACTCGGAACACACACACACACACACATACAGAAAACATCCAAGGGAGGGGGGAGGGTGCTATGAGACGCCGGTAGCTTTCGCTTCTTGCAATGACTCGAGAGCGACCGAGCGAGCGAGACTGTGGCGGTCGGGTGCACTTGTACAAGCCGTACCCCTTTTCCCAACAACAACAACAACAAAAAAGAAGAAAAGGAGTGGAGCGGCAGACCGAGGAATGCAGTCAAAGCGGGGGTAAGGCGAGGGGGGTAAGGGGGGTAGTAAAAATGGGAGAACGGCGATTATGGCAATATAAAATGACGGGGAGGAGAAAACAAAAGCAACAAAACAATGGTCTTAGAGAAGAGAGAGACGCACAAGGAATGCCCTACAGGAATAAGGTGGGGCAGATGGTAAGGGAGAGTTTGGGGTGTGTGTGTGTGTGGGGGGAGGGGATGTACGTAAGGTACGCCAAAGGTCGATCACACGTGAGCGTATGTTTCCGTGTGCCTATTTTTGCTACGAGACACACACCCAAAACAAACACAAGCACACACAAAAAAGTGAAAGAGGTGCAGAGTATATACATATATAAAGGCATATATAGTTATATATGCATTGATATATGCTTCTATTTACCGCACACTCACACGACGTCAGTCGGCTGGTGTCCACTGAAGAAAAAGCGAGTACGTTGTTAATGGCGGTGATGGGCTTTAATGAAGGGGAGGGGGGGGAGGTGGAGGGGCAGGAGTGTAGAGAAACAGAAACCAGAAGCAACAGCGGAACAACAGCAAAAAAAAACAAACAAACCGAAAGATGAAAGGGTCTGTTGAGCGAAGGTGGAAGAGTTCAGAAAAAAGATCGACCAGGATGACAAGAGAATGGGAGTTATAGATTGGGGTGGAGGGAGGGAGGGGGAAGGAGGGGAAGATGATCAGAAACACTTTTTTTTACACACAGGCTAATGAGATACACGTGTGTGTGTATATATATCTGTATGTATTAGTGCGCCTTCGACGAGGGGGGGGGAAAGCGTGTGCGTGTGCGTAGAGGAGGGGAAAGAAAAGGAGGGGGATAATTTTTTGACCGAGGGCAACCAAGCATAATTGGAGCGGACCACAAATTAGACACCAAAGTGAGGAGGGAGAAGGGTTTGCCTCAGAGAGTGAGTGGAAAACGATGAGTGTTAGCGTTGTTCGGACTTTTCCTGTCGCAGAAACATAGAGAAATACACACGCTCACACACTCGCGTACGCGCAGCAATGCTACCAACTTGATCAGCAACATTTCGGTGGGTGTTTTTTTTTTTTTTCGATTCGCTTTGTGTGTGTTTGATGAAAACTGCCAAAAGGAGAGCGGAACACGCTGACTGGATGTACACTCTTTTCAACGAAAGAGAAGGCGCACCCAGCGGCGTATGGGGGTCCGTATTGCAAACTCTTCACACCTGAACACAACCACACAGAGGAGCTCATTGACCCCAAACCGGCTCAACTGCAGCTTTGGCTACGGTACTTCACTTGTGCGCTCTGACAAGTTCCATCTCCCAAAATTGTTTTTGCCACACAGACTTGAGCTGCTGTCGCACCCGTTATTATCGCCCCTTGAGACGAGTCCACGTAGTGACATGCGAGCAGAAAATAAATCGCACATTGATGTGGCTAGTGGATATTTGGGCAATGTGGTGTGTGGGGAGGGGGAGAGGGTGGGTGGAAAGAAGTGTGGGGTAAGGTGGTGGTGGTGGTGATGGGGGGTTGTGCTGAAAGACAGGTGGTGGCCGTGGAGAAAAAAATCAGACCCTTTGCACATATTCCCTGGTGGCGGCATCAGTGGGCTTCCATCTCTCCATCGGTTGCCACGTCACACGATTTCTGTTCACCTCCCTCAATGAGGTCAATGTCCCCTCCCTCACCTATTCTCTCACCCCCCCCATTTCCCTCCCTCCGGTGTGTGTGTGTGTGTGTCAGAGAGAAGTAGAAAGCACTCACACGCTGATACACGCGCAGCACGAATGGCAGAGTGGACATCGGAGGAAGAGAAGTGGGAGTGGGGGGGGGGGGAGGAGGGAGAGAGATCTGCAGAGGCTGGTTGCCGTATGACGTCCGTGCGTGATGATGACGCTCGCCATCGTACGGCGTATAATGTAGAGCTTTCAAGTATCACCCAATGTCCAACAAACAAGAGAGAATATAGACCACACCACCATGACATGGAGAACGCATACAACACACAGACACAGAAGAAAACCAATGAGCCGACGGCGTCTCGAGCGATGCAGAGAAGGGGGGGGGGCGCGTAAGTGGAGAAGGCCCGTGGTTTGCCATGCGCTCTCCGTCCCCTCTCCCTGGGTCCTTTTTTTTTCATTCTTTGTAACTTTGTTTTTTGACATATCCTGGCCATTTTCGGAGATCTCGTCGGTGCACCGTGATGACTGAGGCATGATAAAGCCAAAGAAAGCGACAAAGGGGCAGAGTCATTGGTGTCGCGACGCGGCGATGAGGAGGCGATAGCAACAGACACCCTCCCCTCCCCCTCCCCCCGCCCCCCTCGCGAAAGCGTGCGCTCATTTTTGTGTGTATGTACTCTTTTTTTTTTTAAAGTGGATTCAACAACACCCCAGGGTGATGTTTCATTTTCGTTTGCCATGCGGTGCACGTTAGAAATGGAGCGCTGCGTCCCAAGTGCTGGATCGGTAACATAGAGGAGCGCAGCGCCTGGGCGCACCACTCTGTACACGCCGCCGCCACTTCTGCCGATACAAGCTTTCCATCCTGGCTCACCAGTCCCTCCTCTCCACCGAGAGCGGCGCTGCTTCGGCAGAGCGCGTTGAAGGCCAGCCCAGAGCAGAAAGCGCTGTGCTTCCCCTCCACTGCTGCAAGGGGAGCGAGGGAGGGCAGCATGCGCTGGGCCTGGGTCGCGTTTTGGATGTGCATCTTCGCCCACATATGCCGTGGCAGTGGGGCGCTGGCAAAGACACGGCGACCAAACATTTTATAAGGAATGTCAGGTGAAATCTGTGAAGATGTAATCAACGAGCACCAGCGAAGAAAAATAACAACACGAGGGAGAGTGTGTGTATTCTTCACTCGGTTAGCGATTGTGAGTAAGCCCCTCCCCCTACAAAAAAAAAAGTAGGATGGGTGAGTGGGTTCTCTCTGCAAGCACAATGGGCTTCTTTCTCGCTCCTACGCGCCCCGGCAGCTGTTCGCACAACAGTGATGAAGCGCAAAAACAACAGCAAAAGGAAGAGGGAGTGCGTCTGATGATTAATGATGAGGGCTGTCGGGGCGACAAACGCATAAGAACCCCCTAAAAAAATTGTCACGAGCCACGAAGGGCACTGAAGGAGGGAAGCCCAGAGATCCCCCTTTCTTTTTCTTGCGTTATTGTTCAAGTCTAGGATGGTCTCGAAGGTTCCAGCGTCGCAAAAACTCTGCTGCTCCCTTCTCCACCAGAAACAACAACAACCAAACGAATACACAAGAGTTTATGGGCTTGCAGTCTGCTCGGGCAAAGAAAATGAAGCACCCAAAAAGAGGGGAAGAGAAGAGAGAGGAGAGAGATGCAAGGGAACACATAATATATACACATACAAACATATATACATATATATATATATACATATGTCTACAATGTATTACATCCTGTTTCACAAAACTTGAACGCCCCACCTTAAAGACGCTTTGCCATTGCTGAGAGGCATCAACCAGGGTGAGTTCCTGTAAGGAGGACATCCCTGAAGAGAAAAAAAAAAGGGCGGGGCGGGGCAGGGGGGGGGGCTCGTAGCTTCCCTCGCTGTCCACTTTGTATTTCGTGAAGCTCTGATAAAGAAAAAAAATGAGGAGAACGGTAGAGGACAACCACCGAGAGCTGAGCATCGAGTTCTTTCTGCTCGTTGTGCTCTCGTGTTTTAGGGCAGCATGGGCTATGCTCACCCATTTCCAGGGTGGAAGAATAGTTGGCGTTATGCAGGTGGGAGAGGAGGGTGGGGTGAGGGGGGGGGGGGCGCCGGTCGGGAGAGGGATGCGGTATGCACAGGCCTCGCGTGGCTTCACTAGTTTGTAGCACTTTTGAGTTGAAGGTGATTCTTTCGAGTGTTCCATCGATTTCTGTGGGTGACTCCGCCATGATGTACCCAAGATCTCCGTGGTGTGGTCTCTGTGTTCCTGCCCCCCCCCCTCCCCCCTCCTCCTCGTCTCCCTAGCTGTCACCAATCTAAGAGATGAGTACAGCACACACCCGTAGGCTCTGTGAAGAATTGGAGAAGCAAAAAAAGTTAGGTGGATTCAATCGAAGTGTATGCAGCGTATTACTTTTCAGGAGACAGCAGAGAAAAAAAAAACAAACAAAAAAATTGAGCGTCTTGCAAAGAGAGGTTCGCTCATCCTTTGCCAGGTGAGGTAAAACACGGCACCGCACCGTTTCTTTTTTTTTTCCCGTTGTGCAAAAAAAATTCTTCACCGTCTGCAGATGTCAGGTGATTCGACTGTGGTTTAGGTGTGCGTGTGTGTGCGCTGAGAATTGCTTACGTGAAGCATGTTTTTCTACTACCGCCCACGGCTAGTCCTCAAGGCCCACCGAAACAAAGTGAGGACAATCGCATCGATCAAAGTCCCCCGAATTATGTTCGTGGTTCGGTGAACGACTTTCCCATGCTTCAGGGCACTCCTGTTGGCAGCCGTATTGAGTCGCGGATACTCTCAACAGGCCATCAAAAAAAAAAAGGGAGACCCTCCTCCCCCCCTACCCCTCCCCACACCCAAACTTATCACAGATATCCTGGTGAGGAGGAGTTGTGTCGCACAGTGCCTTGAAATCAACTTGGATCACATGCTTTGGCAGGTACCGTAACGCTTGTTTGCGTTCCAGCGTCCTGTGGGGGGGGGGGGGGAAGGGCTTATCACGGCTTGGGAGTTCCGCATTGCCGATGCTTTGGTGGTCGGAGATGAACGAGGGGGTGGGGAGTGAGGTAAGAGAGTCGAACGAGCTCAACTACGTCCACCTCTGATGGTGGACAAGGGACCAGGCAGAGCCGTGGGTGGGGGATGAATGCATGGGAGATCTGCATCTCAAGCGAGGATGGGAGACGTAACATGCGCAGACAGAGAGCATTACATTAGCGCACGTTGATGTGCCTTCGCTGTTTCCCATGCAGCGCATATATATATATATGTATGTATGCTATACAAAAAAAAGTTCATGGCGCCCGATGCCACGTACTCTCGGTTGATACGCTCGTTATTTCTGCAGAGAGATCATCAAGTAGTCCGACACACACACACACACACACATGGGTGTGGGGCGGTCTGCCACCGTTGCCACCCAGGCAGCTCTTGTTCTTCACTTTCGGCAATGTTTTGGCCTCTGATGAGTTGCCTAGCCCTGCCCACGAGATCAACCGCTCGCGCGTATCGTACCTCATCAGATGGGCGCACGCATGCCAGGGAGTGTCTCTGTGATCAGCGCAGGTAAAAAGATTCTCATGAAGAAAAATTCTCTCCGAGATCGCTGACAACACGATCGGCTTGTGTGAGTGACGCGTTGCCGCACCGTTCCCGGGGTCGCTCCTCCTTTCCTTTCTTTTGGCTTGTGTGACAGTTTTGCATTGAAGAGACATCGCCGAGTACACTCCAGAGAGGACAGAAGAGGAGACTCTCGTAGGGGTCTGCCTCCGTTGCGATCCACTCTATAAAGCGCGACGGCGCGGCAGACGGCGTGAGTGTCCACGCCACCTCCTCCGACTGTGCTGGCGGCCGTGCCACTTCGCTGCTTGAGAGGGGGGTAGCTACGAACACTGGCGGGTGCGGTAAGTCTCGTGTCTGCTGGCCGGTCGAGGGCGTCTCCAGTACCAGAGGGGATCCATTTGGTGAGGCTTCTACAGCTGCTTCGCACTCGCTGTTGTGGCTGACACCACCTTGTTGTACTTCAAACAGAGGTGTACTAGCACACCTGCGAGGCCGTGCTACAGCGTAGGCTGTCTTGTACACCTCGGAGACGGCGCCAGACACACTCAGACCTGCCACGATCTCGCTGGTTTCAGAGACGGTCTCCTTGGGTTTCTCCATGTCAATGGTGAGGTACTGTTGTTGGAGTCGAATTCGTTGTTCGGCTTTCTCCTGCGCCCAGCAAAGGAAGCACTGCAGTTCATCATTGGCTTGTTCACTGGGCAGAAGCCTTGACGCGTACTGCATCGACACAGAGGCGTGGTGCTTACGCCATAGAGTGTGGTCCCGATGCAGCAAAGACCCTCTGGCGTCATCTGGTGCAGCAAGCGCCGTGCCATCGACGCCATCGCCGTTACCTTTTTCCCGCAGATTCTTCTGAGGGACGCAGAAGGGAAGGCAGGAAGCGCTCAGTAAGCTTAGGTCTCCGAAAATTTTCGTAAAAGGAGATGCCGTGCCCTCGTGGGAAGACATTCGTTCCGGTTGATCATGGCCGACTTCAGTTTGAGAGGAAGCCTCGTCTCCAATGAGTACCGCCCCTTCAGCTTTATCGTGGTAACCTTCGTTGCTGCTGCTGCTGCTGCTGAGTTCAATGAGTGTCTCGTGAAGGTTATCAGCGCCGCTGCCTGTCATCTTTATCACTTCGCGATGACACCGTGAGGGGCTAAAAAGGGCCGCAGATGGAGACTGCCCGTGCCTTCCCGCATCGAAAGAAAGTGTGCAGGCAAGGGGTGCGTTATTAGGGGTTGTTGCACGACTTCGCTCGGTGTGGCAACCGTCCCAGGGATCATACCGAATCGTGTCACCGCCCTCACCCACACCGTCTTCGCTCTCGTCGGCAAAGAGACGACGATAAACAAAACTAGGCGGCGCCGTGCTGCGCGAATCCTCCTCATCTGCATCTTCCACGAGGGAGCTGTGCAGGGAGCCTGCAGCGACATCAACAAGGCGTGAGTCTTCGCTCATATACTTCCCGCTTGTTCCATCAGCGCGAATCGAACTTGTAGTTGGCTGTGAACGCATCTCGGATCGCTGATGGGCCTCTTGTCGTTGCAGCAGTCGGGCACTGTGGGAGCGCACTCCGTGCTTCTCCACACTCATCCCAACGGTGATTTCTACTGTCAGCTGCTTGTCTACCTTTTTGTCCAGCACTCCAACGCTACGGCATACTGTGGGACCCGTTGGTGTGACTTGCAGGAACGGGTTCTCGACTGCTGTGGATGCACGCATCCGCGTGGACAGCGATGGCGACAAGGCTGCTTCTATGATTCTTGAGTCTGTGTCACTGTCTTGGTCTTTTCTACCGCTCGTTAAGCCGTGCGCTGTTGTCTCCGCACTGAGCGCAGGGCTTTGGATGTTATCGGTGTAACGAGAGTCTTGTTTTTTCTGGGGGTAGGCAAGTGAAAAGGACGAGTCCGCTCCAGGAGGGGCTTTGCTTCCGTGAGAGACGACCAAGCCCCGCCTGTGGTCGGCAGGCGTCTCTGCGCTCCCCAGCGCGGTGTCGTCGGAAAAATTGAGTCCACGTACATCATCACCAGCCTCGGAATCCCCTGCCGTCTGGCTCCCCCTGTCACTCAAAAAAGTATTCCCTGCTGAATGATCGTCCTCACCGCTGGTGTCTGGGCTGTCGTCTGCCATGATGCATTGCCGCCATTCTTCATAGCACTGAGCCGCCTTCACAACGAGGTCATCCGGCGTATAGGAAAGCAGGCCATACTCATGAGCTGCTCCTCTTGCTTGAGTGAGCGGGGGTGCGTACTGGACAAGCGTATTTCTTGCTACACTATAGTGCTGTCGAGGCGAGTCTACAAGGTCGTTGTCCCCAGATGAAGAAGGAAAGTGTTTTTGATGATCGAACGTGTTTGCAGCCGGGCGAGTGTCTTGGACGACTGCGGGATGTCTGTGGGGTGCGTGAATGGAGTCCGCTCGCCTCAAAGTATCCATGTCCTTGTCGCTGCGACTGGGCGCTATATCGAGCGCTGGTGACAGAGGGGTCCTCGACACAGCAGGCGGTGTAGGCAGAGGATATACTCTCGCACTCGGCGGCGTGTGGGTGGGCTGTTCGCCAGGAAGGGCTGCTTCTTTGCCAGTCCGCATCACTTGCTTGATCCACGTTTCTCGTCTTCCCCCTCCTGCATGCTCCGACTTTTTCGTCGTGCAGATGAGGTCTTGCTGCTGCTGCTGCTGCCGCTGCTGAAGTGATCGTTCAGCTTTCTGGGCGCTCGGCGTGAAGTAGAGGTTGAGACGGTACTCACTGGTGGCTGTCAGAGAGGTCGGCGGTAGGTGAGGAGCGAGGGCTGCTGCTGAGGCGGCATTCTTCTGTGTGATTGACGGCTGCACGCGTCGCGATGGCGGCGGGGAGGGTGTAGGGGTTCTCACGATGGGAAGAGGCTCATCGGATTCCTCTTCCACAACGCCATGTTCTGCCCTCACAGTTTCTGCCGTCAGCGCTTGCCAGTATTCCGCGTACGTGGAGGTCGCACTGGTGGGGCCGCTGACGAGGTGGGCATCTCCCGTCTTCGCTACGTTCATCGCACGAGCAAACAATGAGGGTGGTGGTGGTGGTGGTGGTGGATAGAACGCTTGGCCTCAAACACGGTTGAGGTCAGCGCAAAAAAAGATGTGCACCAACCCGTATGGGTGTCGAGGTCGATCTCTGTATATATATATATATTTCTATACGCTTCGACTGTCTATGGTTTATGTTTTGTGCGTCTACGAGTGCGATGGGTGTCTATCTATGCAAATCTGTGATGGCGACACAGAAGATGATGACAAAGAAAGCAGAAATACTCCACCCTTTCCACCCCCCACGAAAAACAACAACAACAACAACAACAACGCTGTTGTGCGTCTATGTGCTTCTGGGCGTGGGGAGGGGGGGGAGGGGGTGCTCACAGGGGTGACACCTTCCGTAGAGAAAGGGACGTGCTACGCCGACAAGATGAGGCACTGTCGCCGTCGCGAGAATGGTGGACACCCACACCGTGGGCTGAGGTGTGTCGGGTGATACGATTGTGGCACGTTTTTTTCCTTGTGTGTGTCTATTTAGGTACAGACGCAGCGGTAGAGAGGGTTCAAGTGATGGCGGTTGCCTGCTTCGGATGGTGAAGAGTGCGTAGGTGCCCGTAGCATAAGAGGCCTTTTACTGGGCATACCCTGCGGTGGTAGAAGAGAGAGCGAGGGAGGTACACTTCAGAGGATAGGTGGGAGAGGCGACAGCAGGAGCAGCAGCATCGGCGGCGGCGGCGGGGTGACTATGGCAGAGCCACACGCAGAACGCGAGACCTTCACGTCTGTCTGCATCTACCTGTGCATATGCATTTTTTTTTTTCAGGTTAGACGCAGACTTTATTAGACATAGGAGGCGGTCGATGCCACACGGAGCGTGTGGAAGCGGTGCGCCGAACGTCATGAGGTGGATTTCACATGACAAAGGGGGGGGGGGATTGATGAACGCGAAAAAAGGAGGGAGGGTCCATGACCCCCCCCCTTCTTCCTCCCTCCCAGTGCCACTTTTTTTTTTTTTTACCATACCGTCCATGACCTCAGGGATTTATTATACACACACACACACTCAAGTGTACGAGTGCAGACCAACAACAACAAAAAAAATATGCAAAAGGGGGAGGGAGGGGATGGGTGGTGAAGCAAAAAAAAAATATCCGAGACGAATCATTGGAGCTGTGTGGTGGCGCCACACAGATGAAGGCGGGGCGTGGTGTGTGTGTGTTTCCCTTGTTGGTGTTTTCCCTTTGTACATATGCGAATTCACAAAAGGGCCCTTTCCTTCCATTTTCTGCAGGAGCCGATTTCCCCTCTCCTTCCACAGCCATGACACCACCCCCACCCCCACCATTCACCACCACCACCAGCAGCAGCAGCAGCACTACTTGGTAGGATGCGATGCCGTTCACGTTCACTTTGAGGTCTCCACCCCCAACCACGCTGTTGCCTCTTCCGTGTGTTTCTCTAGCCTTTTGGCCTTTTTCGCACCTCTTCATCACTTCATTGTTTCCACTCCAGCCTGTGCCACCGCGAGTTCGCCAATCGAGTTTAGCGCGCCCTGGCCCATGTTCGGTATCAGGATGAGCTTGTTTGTCTTCTTTGAACCCACTTCCTTCATGGCGTCGAAGTATTGGTTCAGCAGAAGCAGGTTCATGACCTCCTTTGCAGACATGTTTGGCACGGTGTTCACAAAGGACTCGATGCTGCTCTTTAGGCCCCTCATGATCGCTTTGCGTTCCTCGGCGAGGCCCACCCCGGAGAGTCGCTTCTCTTCGTAGTCCGCCTCGGCTGCCTTCACAGCCGTAATCTTTTTCAGCTCCGCCTCGTGCTCAGCGGCTGTGCGGCGGTACGCGTTGATCTGCATCTGCGAGATAGCTGCCTTGACACTGTGGCTCGGCTCAATGCGTGTGAGCAAGGTGCTCTCAAGGGAGAAGCCATAGCCTCGCAGCTTCTCGGTCAGCTCGCAACTGACCACATTCTTGATCTCGTCGGACATGAGAAACAGCTCATCCAGAGTGTACTTCGGCACCTCACCCCGGATCATGCTGGCGGCGAGGTTTGCAATCTGATATGAGGGATTCGAGAAACGGTAGAGGGCGCTCTCGGCGCGCTCAGGGATGACTTTGAAGTGCAGACGAGCCTCGATATCCACGACAGCATTGTCCCGTGTTTTGGATTCCACATGGACAGTGGCGACGGCAACTTTGAGCGAGACGACGCCGCGCACCGACTCGACGCATGGTGTCACGCAGAAGCAGCCTGGCTCGACAATGCGGTCGAACTTCCCACAGTTTTCGACAACGCCCACCTCCGACGTTGAGATGCATCCTCCGCCACAGCAGGTCATCGCTATCGAAGATCAACGCGCGCGTCGAGAGAGGTATGGAGGAAGAGACAACCTTCAGAAAGGGGGTCCACACCACAACAGATTAAACGGGGGGGGGGGGGCGAGCAGTCCCGTTATGACACAGAAAAAAAAAGAGGGGTTACTTGAAGACCGACACCGGCACCGGCACATACACATACACACACACACGTCTGAGAGGCACGAAAGCAAGAAGAATAAAACTGAAAAACTAAATAGCGAATAAAAGAAGCGTGTGAGGGAAGAGAAAAGGTGTAGACGTGACTAGAAGATGCTAGTACTGTGGTGTGTGTGTGTGTGTGTGTGTGTATGCGTGGAGGCGCGCGCGGGTGTGTATGTCGGGCGCAGTACAAAGGCCGAAGGTGTGCAGCAGCAAAGGAAAACGGCCGATGTCAGTGGACACTCTCACGTCCAGAAGGGGGATGAGTGGAGAAAACAAAAGTATACACGACACATTGCACTCAAATGTAGATATTTTTTTCAACTGGCGACATGCTACCCAGGACCGGTGTTCCTGTGGAGGTATGCGTGAGTTGATGCCCTGCCTCATGGAAGCGCCGGGGGTGGGGGGAGGGGGGGGGGAGGGACAGGGCGTCGACCTCGTCTTCATGCGTCAGGCGGACACCCTCGATCTCACTATGCTCAAATGTGTTTGCCCCTCCTCTCCCCCCTTTTTCCCCTCTACTCGTGCCAACGGGTGCGCGAACTCTCTCTTTCTCTCTCTTACACACACACACACATAAAGGTGATGCCAGCTTTAAAGGAGGGAGGTAGAGGAGCAAGAGATCATAAAAGGTGTAGAGAATGTGTGTGTCCGCAGTTGTGCTCCCCCCTCCCTCACTCTCAGCGCATCATTTGCGTCACGCCTTTGCGCAGCTGTGCCGCAACTTTCTCGAGCCCACCATTTGATTCCAACATAATGACACTGGAGGAGCTGTTGTCAGCGATGGTTTGGATCGTGTCATAGTACTGGTTCATCAGTAGCATGTTCGTCGCGTCCTCAGAGGTCAGGTCGGGCACCTCATTTTGCACGTTTTCGATGGACTGCATCAGGCCAGCGATGATAGCCTTGCGTTGCTCGGCAAGACCTTCGCCAGAGAGGCGACGCGCCTCACATCGTGCCTCAGCCGCGCACACGCGTTTCATTTTTTCCGTCTCAGCAGCATCCACGGCGGCGACGCGCAGTCGCTGGAACATCTGGACTTGGTTCATTGCCTCTGTGATTTCGTTGCCAGGGTCGATATCGGCGATGAGGGCGGACACAATTTCAATGCCGTAGGTGCCAATGACCGAGTCCACCTCCACCTTCAGCTGCTGCGAGATGGTGCCGCGCTCGACGTACAGTGCCTCCAGCTTGTAAAGAGGAATTTTTGCTCGAATGGAGTTCAGGACGTAGTCTCGCATACATGCCACCGATGAGTCGCACGCGTAGTACATCTCGGCTGCCTTGTTGTTAGCCACTTGATATTGTATAACGAGCTTCAGCGTGACAAACACGTTGTCCTTTGTTTTCGAGTCGACAAGCAGCTGACATTCCTGCAAACGGAGCGAGATGGTCGTGACGACGTCGGTACCGCATAACAAACAGTGAATCCCAGGGTCGGCGATGTAGGAGAAGCGGCCGCAGGTCTCGACAATGCCGACCTCGGACTGGGAGATGGAGAAGCACATGCCCATGGTGGGCGTGAAGAAGCAAGACGGTGGGGGGGGGGAGGAAGGGAAGGAGGCGAGAGCTAACCCAGAGTGAAGAACGGCGATGATGACCGCAGGGATAGGTACGCTGCTGCTTTTGTAGACGCTCAACACGCTGCGAACAAACCCACAGAAGGAAGCCGGAAAAGATTTCTGTGTGAGTGTGTGTGTGTGTGTGTATAGATGGATGGGTTAGCCGATTAGGTCGATGCTACATGGATACGAGCGTGCATTTGTGTGTATATGACGTGTGAAGCAGGGAGAGAAAACTACAGAGCGACTTGTTCGGAGCCCCCCCCCCCCCCTCCCCGCCCTCTCACAATGCGAGGATTTGCAGGAGTCTCATGCAAGACTCTTGTGTGTCACCAATGGGCATCCTCCCTATGGCACCGTCACGCCGACAAGCATCGGAGCGTGCTCTTGTGCGTCAGGGTCTGAGGCACCACCTCCATTTTGCTTTTCGTCTCCCGTGGGTTAATACACACACACACACACACGCAAAAAAGTAGCACCAAATGGTCGGCGGGTGCGAGTGCGGGTGGGAAAGAGGGAGCCCCCTCTCACCTTGCACCTACACCCTTATTCGCTCTCCTTACGGTCGCCTTGTTTCAAGACACCAGGGCTGGTCGCCGAATGGTCACACACACACTCACTCACTCTCTATATGTCCATTGCGCGTGCGCGGGCGGGGGCGGTTACATCATCCGCTTGCGTGACACCCACTGTCCATTTTCCATCACCAACTCGTACTCATCACCGTCGTCTTCTTCGGCCTGCGCTTCGCCGTCGATGGCAGTGGGTGACGCCTGACCCTGCTCCGCTCCTACAGCCGAGGGGTCGTAGCCTCCGCCGTAGCTGGTCGCAGTGGCTGCCCCCGAGGTATAGGCCGTGGGGTCAACACCGCCACCAGTGTTCTGCGCATGCGCTGAGCTAGATGCGTCCACATAGCCGCTTCCATCGACCGGTTGACCGACAGCACTGCTCTGAAAGTCGATGCCACTTGCCTGTCCAGCGTAGGCACCGTAGTACAGGTAGTAGTCCTCTTCATTCCACTGCTGCTGTTGCCCCTCTTCGTGCGTACCGTCAGCGCCGCCGCCCCACGCCCCGGACCCCACGGCCTCGCTGTTGCGCATCCAGTGACGGTAGGACTCGAGGAGGTACTGATAATACTGATGATAGGGGTGTTTGGCATTAAGGAAGTCAAAATATGGATTATGCTTCGTGCGCGTGCGAACCTTGTCTTGATATCGCGCCCCGTCACACGACGCGACCACGTACTTGGCTACGTACTGGATGATCTCATCCTGTTTCGCTGTGATGCCTGGTGGCAAGTGATCGTCCACCACCGTCGTGGCGGCGTCTGCTGTGTTGTAGTCCATTTTTTTATAAGGGAAGTCTCTGCCTAACGAGTTGACAGCGCTTTTCTTTCTTTTTAATGTGTTGTTGTGGTTCCCCTAAAATGATGGAGACAGGCGACTACCTTGCGGCCCTTCCTCCCCCTCTCTCTCTCCCCCCCAAAAAAAACACACAACTCTCTGTGTCTATTCTCAAGGCTGTAATGCCTCTCTCTCCCCTTCTGTGTATGTGCAGATGACGACTTATACTTTACAAGAATAAAATGAAGCGGAAAGGGAAAAAAGATGTATGTGTGTGTGTGTATATGTGTGGGGTGAATGATTTACTGGCGATGATCACGAGGTAGTCCAGCCAGAGAGAAAAGAGGGTACCGCTTTCAAAGCCCTCCCCTCCCCCCCAAAAGGAAGAGATCGCCGACTTCGATGTCGCTCTCCTCCCCCCCTCTCTCTCCTTTATTCCCTCTTCTGTTCCTCGCATTCTCCACTTCCTACCCTCCGAAAAGGGGGGGGGAGGGGGAGGATAAAACCCCCCACGAGTTTATCCACAAGGCAATGAAGTACACAAAAGACGCACCACATGTGCGTCCGTCACCGCATCCCAGGCAGAACTTTCGATTCTCCTCAGTCGATTTTTCTTTTTTTAAAAAGCGCAATATCCACACAAGGGGTGTCGGTTACAGTATGTGATGAGACACGGTCGGAGAGCCGGGAGGAGAGAGAGAGAGGGGGGGGGGGGGAAGAGGTCGGGTGGGCGCAGAAAGTTCCCCCCCCTGACCCGATATATATATATATATAGAACAACCATAACAACCGCAACGTACATCCTATGTGTTATTCTCCATCCCGGTCTCCAGAGTCTTTGTGTAGCAGTTGTAGCACATGCGATAGTCCCAGTTATCATCCTTGATGGCGACGAGGGCACTTTTCACAGGGTAGCCACACCGGTAGCACGCAAACGTTTCGCGCTTGCCACCCATCTGGTAGAGCTGCAACGAGCCACGCTTCTTCCAGGCATACATGGCCTTGTCTACCCGTTCACCACCACCACCACGCCCGTGGTAGCCTGAAGAGGTCGAGCGGGAAAAGGTGAAGTCTTCACTTGGTCGCGTTCGAGCATCTCCTGGGAGGTGTGCATAACGCTGGTGCTCTCGTTGATGTGTCGGTGACCCCGTTTGCAGCGCCGGAGCAACGCGACGGTGCAGTTGATGATGGCCACTCGGGAAGTTGAAGGTTTTGCGCTTGTAGAACTGTGGACCAGTGAAGTGCTTCTGGCGAATGCTCTTCGCGGCCGTACGACGGAGAAGGAAGCTGCCAATGCCACCCTTTATGCCGCCCATCATTGCGTTTGATAAACGCTGACACTCCCCCACGACACCAGTTTTGTGTCGTTTTTTTTTTGTTTGCTGCTTGTTTCTGCCGCTGTGGTGTGAGTGCCAACGACGCGTCGACGCGAGGATCAATAAATGTAGGCAGGAAGCGTAACCCCCCAAAAGACAGGGGGAGAGAGAGGAGGGAGTCGCTCGGTATGTCTCCCCCTGCGTGTGTGTGTGTGTGCGCCGTGTGATTGCATTGAGAAGCAGCAGGAAGAGAGCGACGAATTTGCAAGGACTGTGACGGTCATGGGTGGCGTACCTCGGTCGCCTCCCCCCCTCTCTCCCTGGCCACACATGAGATTGACAAGGCAGCCACGGGTGAGTCGATAAACATATACACAGATATATACATATATATATATAAGCCTATTTACATGCCCGGGGGGGGGGAGGTAGATGAACCAAACCAGAGCAGCGCCATCTTCCTGACGGCATCGGTTTCTCGCTCCTTTCCTCCCTCCTTCCTTTTTTATTTGTACGTGGTTGTGCATAAGGGGCCACCCCCGTTACACAGGGTACCTGGCGCATCTCTCTGCAACAGACCCCCCCCTTTTTTTTTTAATTCCCCCCTCCCCACCACGGGGGCACACACAACCCCGGCTCTCTTTCTCTCTCTCACACACACACACCTCTGTGTGCGTTTTTATTTTTGGGGTGGGTGGGTGGTGGTGGGGGGGGGGAGAAAGAGGGAGCGGGGTGACCCCATTGGTACACATCTAGATCGCACAGAACAACTGAACACAAAAAAGATAAATGGCTACCAAACCCACACAAAGAGCGACGAATATTAAAGGGAGAACACTTTCTTTTTTTTTTGGGGGTGGGTGGGTGTGTGTGTGTGTGGGGGTTCAAGACTTACTGGACGTATGTCGAGTAAGCACAAGGGAATAGATGGGAGATCAAGCTGCTTTCGGCTCTCCAGCTCCTTTTCCCCGCACTCGCTGTCGCTTTCCAAGTACCGCTTCGCGCCCGTTCAACACTCAAAAATGCGACGGATTTGCTCCACTCCCATGGACTGCTGGGTTACGGGGCACACGTGCTGCTCTGCGACATACCCCTGCAGGCATGGGTAGCAGCCTACGATGCCGCTGACGAGGCAGACCGCTGCGTTTGTGACGCGCTTATGACAGACAGGGCACTCACCATATTTTGGGAGGCCGCTTCGGTCTTCGGGAAGCGGCACGTCGCAGCCCAGAACTGGCGGTGGTGGAATCGGCAATCCCTCCTCCCGGATATCGCGGGGCGAGGATGCCCCCTCGGCATTCCGTGTGAAGTCGAGCAGCCGGAAGCCACAGAATATGAGCAGCAGCACAACCCGCGCTACGAGTAGCGCACGTTGCGCACGGGGTCTCACCGAGAGCGAGTCCTCGAGGGTGCTCCTACGAAGCACGATGCCAAACACGCGATGCAGCGGCGACGTGTACGGCGTCATCTCCAAAAGGAAGCACATCGTGTACAGCAGCCGAGACCCCTGCTTCATGACGTGGTAGACCGGGTACACATACCGCGCGAGGAAGCGCAAGAGGGCCGCTCGGTGAGGGTAGCGGTGGGCGTACGCGTCCCGCATTGCAACGGCGTCTACGGCGTTGTCGGTGTTGCGCACGTACCACTGCTCCGCCTTGCGCTCCAGGTACGGCTTGAGCGTAAAAAGGAAGAGAGAGATGATCTTGTTGCGTTGGCTGAGTGGCTTGAAGCGCAGGTATCCATACGGAGCTTGCTCAGCCTTGAGAAGCTCAGCAGACTTCAACTGCGAGAGCGCTAGGGTGTCCATCTCGTTCCCCATAGCTACCTTTGCGTCCGGGGTTACGGCATCAGCTAGAGGAGTGGGTGTTGTCAGGTCCGGCGACGCCATCGCCGCGACGGTGGCGTCTACCGGCGCACTGGCGTACACGCGCAGCTGCGGAGAAGCGTCGTCGTTGATAAAATTCATTGCGCGTTCTTCTGGAGTAGTCACCGGCGGCGGCCCGAGCAGCAGCCAGCGAAGGTACCGACCACACGCACTAGGACGCAGCCGTGGTGACGACGGCCCAGTCGCTGCGGCGGATAGTGACGATGATGTTGAGAGTGGCGGGGCGGCAGCGAGCGGCCCGTCTACCTCCGCACGACGCAGGGCAAAGATCATTTCGGAGAAGGTGGTGTCTGCGTGTTCGAGCATCATTCGCTCCAGCATTCCCGATAGAGCCAAGTATATCTCATCACTCCACGGCAGCAGCCTGGCTGCCCGATCACTCTTCTCCGCGAGCAGCGTGTGGGCGAACTGGAAGGCCTTGTAGAGGGACTGACAAATACTGGCTGTGAACTGCACTTCCACCACTGTTGGCAGAGGGGAGGATGTGTTGATCTGGGAAAGGAGGTTACTTTCAAACATGTTGCCCGTGTTGCGCCTTTCCAGTAAATGTGGAATATATGTGCAAAGGTGTGCGCGTCTGCCTGCCTGTCTGTCTGTGTGTGTGTGTGTGTGCTTGTGATGGCTGTAGGAGCGTCCTCATAGATAAATGAAAAGGGGAGGAGAGAGGGAGGGAGGGAGAAATACGAGGATATCGGAGCATATATAAAAGGCATACCAACCGTTCAGAGAGAACTCCCTCTCCACCCCCCACCCCAGGGATGAGGTTGGGTTGTGTAGATGAGTGGGTGGGTAGGTGGGGGGGGGCGGGAGCAGTTATTATTATTATTTCTCATTCTCACCCAGAGGAAAGGCCAAAGGGGTCCTTTGAGAGGGGGAAAAAAGATATAGAGCTCCTCTCACGTTTGAGGTCTATATATATATGTATATGTATAGATCCAATTTTTTTTTTGCCCCTCCCCCCTCCCCCTCCCCCAATGCGCATTTGTTCGTTGGTGGCAGTCGAGGGGAGCGGGCGGACGGCGGTGGTGGTGGTGGTGGGGGTACGGGTGCCAAGGAAGGCGGTGCCACGAATGCCTTCTTTTCATCTTGGAACGTCTGTCTGTCCCAGTCCTGTCCCCACACGTTCCAACTTAATTTTTTTTACTCTCTACGAAGCGATATTCTTCTCTGCCCAGTTCGAGTAGCGGTGAACACAACAGTGGCGCGACGGGTTGAGGGCCTGTGGCCAAGCCCAAGCCCAAGCCTCTCTCTCGCACACGTACGAAGGCATAAATGGAGCATCAACAAGGAGTGAACGTATCCAATGTGACCGCTTTATAAGGTCTGTGTGTGTGTGTGCATCCCCTCAAGCGTGTCAGCCTTCTTTTGCGCTTCCAACAACGGCATCTGAAGCAACAGTGGGCACTACAGCAACATGAGCAAGGTTGGCGAGTGGATCGAGGCCGAAAAAGGGGCAAGAGAGCCACCATAGCAGAGGGAAGCAAAGGAGAGGGAGGGGGGAGGGGGAGATTGTTGAAGCCTTGTGCGGGCTTAGACGTGCCCATGCGCGGGCGACTCCGATGCAAGCACGCGCCCAGCCGGTAACGCAAAAAAAAAAAAAAATAAAATACTACTAGGGTGTAACCAGCGCTCCGTGAAGGTGTGTGAGTGTGTGTGTGTGTGTTTGCGTGCGTACATGTCCTCCATCTGGCCGCCTCTCTTTTTTTTTGTATTGGAACTTCACGAAGAGGGGTAGTCCACCGACCCCGGTAGCCAACTGAACAGAATTCGAAGTCGCCGAACAGCGTTTATATCGTATCCACTGGAACCAATACCCCCACCGCTGTTGCTGCCACATAGGTCGTGCAGAACTTGGTTACCCCACCACTCCTGAAGACGCGCAGCTGTGGAGGACAAGGATTTGGTTTGCTGCTGGTGTGGCTGTTCTGTCGTCGTTCCAGTGGCATCGACACTTTCACTGCCACTGATCGCCGAGGATGTGCAGAGGGAGGCCAGCGCCGTGCAGCTACAGCGCATGGCGAGCTGCAACGCGACCCTTCGCGCCCGGGCTGCGTTATCCATTGCTCCCTCCGGTGACGCGGTGGAGGTGTAGACTGAGCCGGAGGACTCGCTGTGAATGCATCTATCGACGTTAGGCGCAGCGTCCACGTCCAGCGAAGCGTACGTGCTCGCCAGAAGTGCCAGCCCATCGGCGACATAGGGATGAAGAACGCCAAGATACTTTTTTGCGAAGTGTGTGACTTCCTTCAGCTCCCGCACGGCTGCCAGCTCGTCTCTGTCATCGAAGAGAAGAGTGGCCCCGCGCAGAAGGCGGAAGAGGGCGATGTTTTGTGGTGTCCATGCAGCAGATGAGACTCGCTGAGGGGCAGGTGCATCAGCTCCTTTATTCACCGAGGACACGTCCGACGTGGTAAGCGCTGCATGGACGCTGTGTGTCTCATAGTGATGAAGGAGGACAGCGATCATGCGTTGCAGCACGTCGCGAGCGCGGTGCTTCTGCGTGTGCGGCAGCGCTTTCACATGCACACCCGAGGGGCCGGGAGCTTTATCTGCCATGGATGCAGCGCTACCAATGTTTTTGTAGATACTTTGTGTGTTCGTGCTGCCAATACCGGTGTCCGTCTTTCCTGGACCCCTCATGTCGATACAGTTTTTGCTGCGGTTCTGAGGGATGTGGGCGATCTTTCCGTCTGTGTTGTTGTTGACCGCTTTCGCACTCACACACGCGTCACTTTCTTGAGGCCGCTCCACGCCGCTGTCGCCATCTTTATTTTCCTCATCTTTTGCCACTTTAGCTGCCGCTCGTGCAGCGGCGGCGGCGGCGGGGGGAATCATGGCAGGCTCAAGCTGAATGCGGTGCATCTCCATCGGCACAGTGGCGTGCCGGCTGCGCAGGGTTGGGGTGCTGCTGGGTGTTGAGGTCAGGCTGTCCAGTCGCGCCACGCGACGCTGCTGATCCTCAAGGGTGGTGTTGAGCGTTGTGGTGGCATGGGAGGGCGAGGGAAGCGGCATAAGCTGCGGTGATGGTGACGTCGATGCCAGCCCCAGAGATCGCGGAGCCGCTTTTGATAGTGACGGTGACCCATTCACCTTGCGCGCTGACCACTGCTGCTGCAGCGGGGTATGCATCGGTGCCGCCAATGGTGAGACAAAGCTGCCGCTCACCTCTGGCCAGACCAACTCTTCGCCTGCGATCACAAGATGAAAGACCGTCCACGCCTTCAATATGTAGAGGAGTAGCGAGAGGGATGGCGGCGTATGCAAGCTAGTGCAGGTAGCACGTTCAGCGGCGAGCAGGTGCAGGTACGGCAGTCCAACGTCCTGTGCTACAGTAGATTCCTCTTGGGGAAGAATAGCAAAGGCAGTGGTGCCGGTGGCGTTGCTGATGTGGGGCCCGCCCAGCGAGAGCAGCTGCGGCGGCGCTACGGCGTCGCCGTTGGTGGTGTCGACAGAGGCGGCGGCTCGCTCCGTTGAGAGCCACCCTTGTGCAAAGATGTACAGCGCGTCCTGCAGAGTGCCAGGTCTCGCATCAGTGGCCACGTCCCCATCGCCGCTACTCACGGAGTTGCCCCTGCCCTCACTTCCTCTTCTCTTCCTCGCCACCGGTTTTGGGAGCTCAGGGAGTCTCCGCAGGCTCATGCAGGTTGCGACGCACGCCAGAAGAATGTGCATCTCAGGAAGCAACGTCAACTTTCCCTGCCGATGAAAAACACGCGCGAACTGCTGTCCTTCACGGAGGTAATGCACAGCCTGAACCAGGGACAACTGCGTGAGGTGATGGCGCGCCATGGTCACCAGCGCCGCCGCCTTGATCTGTACCAACACACGAAGCTGCGCCGGGGCCGAGCACTGCAGCTGATCCGTCAGTAAAGAAGATTGCTTCAGTTGAGCTTGGCTGGCATCGCTGCTACTCATCTTTCTTCCACTCCTGTCTCGATATTCCGTGACATCTGTAGCGCGTGCGCTTCGGCCTTCCCGCGCACCGGCAGTGGATGGCATACACCCCCACGTATTCCCAGCGAGTTGTACCATTTCTGCGTCGATGGTGAAGAGAAGTCGCGCCATGAGCTGCTCGGCATTTCGTAAACCAAGTCGTATGAGAGGGATCGATAATGTCGTGGAGGATGCTGCTGTCGAAGAGGTGACTGTCACACTTCGCGGATCCTCTGTCCCAGTGGCGGAGGTGGACGCACTGACGTGCGCGGTGGCGGCTGTTCGCATGACCACCGTCACAAGCTCCAAGTACAGCTGCAAGGCGCGGCGGACGCCCGGAAAGACCCAATTCCTCGAAAGCGGCCGCTGCAAACAAGACGTGGACGGTTCAGAGGCTTGATGCACCATCGGCGTCGACGATGGCGAGCGGCTGCGCTTCCGAGTGACCAACAAGGACGCACTCCCCTCAGGATTGGTATACGTTTCTAGGGGGCCGCTCGAGTTGGGTTCACCCGCAGAAGCCTTCCCAGACAGCGGAGCGGCCGCCGCCGCCGCCGCCGGGTCCTTTGATGGTCCTTTATTATTGGGCACTTGTGCAGGGTCGCAAACTCGTGACGGTGCGGAGAAGGGCGACAGGGCGTCCGTCAGCCCCCGCTGGTATCGAATGGCGAAGGGATAGTTATCCCGTAGGCCCAACTCGACGAGGCACCATAACAGAGTGAGTTCGTGGATGATGGTGGCGGTGGTGGGTGCCGTGTCTTCTGTGGCATCTGTGGACGACCGCCAAGTAGGGGGGCACTCCGCCTGAACCGCAGTACACTGACCACAGGCACTACCGCTTTCATCTCCTTCAGTGCTCTCTGTCTTTATTTGCTTCTCCCCCTTGATGTTCGCCCTGGTGAGGGCTGGGGGGCTCGAGGTCTTCGCTACGGCGGCGTCGCTCGTGCGCCACTGACCGAATATGAACGCGTTGATCTTGGCGTGCTCTACCGCTCGGTGCACCAGGTCGCGGGCGATGGCGAGGTCGTCTGTGCTGTCTCCGTCGACTGCAGTGTCGAGGGAGGATGATGTTTGCCGTGTCAGTGGACGAGTTTGGTGATCGCTGATGAAGGTCAAGTAAGCCAAGTCGCTGCGGTAGCGCCGCAGGAACTCCGTTTCCTCTCTCTCGCCTTCAGACACTTCATCTACTCGACTCTCATTCCTGCTCTTCGCTCTCCCCTCCTCTGCAGCTTCGTTGCGCGGTCGCTGCGTTTTGCCGTCACCACCATCACCAGCGGTGATTCGAGCCATGAGCTGGACGACAGAAAAAGAGTCAGGATGCATCACGGAGATCTGATGTGGCGCTGCTGCCACGGCAGACTTCTGATACAAGAGGTAAACGTAGCTCAGGCAGTGATACAAGCCCAACACCTCAGCGGCTAGCCGAATGTCAAAGCCCAGCGCGTAACATCGAGAGACGCTGGCTGCTGCTGTGGTGGTGGTGGTGGTGGTGGCGGTGGCGCTAGCTGCGGCGGGACCAGTTGGCGATACAGGAGGAGATGACTCGAAGGTGTCCTGCAGCGCGCAAAAGCAGAACGGACTCAGTCGACTGCGAACACACCGCAGGGCATCACGCCACGCCACGCCTTGGGCCATCGTGTCTACTTTTCCACTCGGAGGCCGCGCTGCAGCCGAAGTAGCGCCCAGCGCGTCTCCCTGATCTTCTTCTTCTATCCACCGGACTACCGTCATGTAAGCCCGCGACAGAAGATGCAGAAAACGGAGACTCTCTTGATGACGTCGGTAGTGCAGGCGAAGGTCGACGGTGTGAGCGGGTATCTGAGCACTGGCATCAGCGAACGGGGGTGCTGCAGCACTGGAGGGAGAGCGAAGCGGCAGCAGCGCCGGTGGTGGCAGTGCGCCGCATACCTGGAGGATGGCGTAGTGTATTTTGCACTCTTCCATTTGGACCATCGCGGCACAGACACGACCCTCTTCTACAATCAGCCGCTCGATCAGTCGACGAAACCCCGGCAGGGGAGGCAGTTGGATTCTGGCGGGAGTAGTCGCTGGTTGCGACAATGATGCACATGAAGGCGGTCGCAGCTCTTGCTGCTGCTGCAAGATGAGTGGCATCCAGCGCTCTTGCAGGTCTTCCCACAAGAGCCGAACCGCTCGCGTACGGGCGGTGTCATTAAAATGCTGCGCGATCCACTGACGCGCCTCCGCTAGACACTGTAGGGCGCGCTTGTGCTGAGTGCGTCGATGACATACAAGGGCCTGCAGAACATGTGCACGCACGACAAGCGAGAGCGGAATGGTGATGGTCTCATTGGCGGGTCCAAACACTAGAGGGACAGACAGGAGGTGCTGGGCACCGTCTTCCCTGGCAGCATGGGCTTGGTTTAACCCATCCTCAAGTGCATCAGGTATCGGCCATGTCATTGTAAAACTGGACAGCGGCCAGGCCAGTGCTGTGACGGTAGCTTGATTGAGAAAATACATGCTCGCTACCCGTGGCTGCACCGCCACACTGGTGCCGCCAGCTTCCACTGCTAAGGAAGTAGAGGACGAGCGAGCAGCCGCATCGGTGAAGCTTCGGCTCACGTCCGCCACTTCTCGCACCACATCTTCGAGGCAGGAGGAGCCGTTGCGGCTGCCTCTGTTCTTCCCGCTACCCCCAGCAGAACCATTGGAGGTACGACACCCTTGATGCCACGGGGGCGCAGGTGCAGAAGCCTGCTGATACGGCGCAGATCCGAGGACGTTGTCCGTTGACACCAAGACGGACGTCGTTGCGAAGACCGGCGCTAGCACCTGCTCTGCCAGCTCTAGTGCCTCGAGTCCGGCGGTACAACTTAGTGTATGTGGAGACGGCGGGGTACTAGTCGGTGACGTTCCTGAGTGAGCCACAGGCGCGTCAGTGAAAAGAAGATATTCAGCAGCGCGTAGTCGCGTGACGAGCTCCTCACACTTCCACTCTGCGTCAAAGGCGGCAACGTGCAGTGGAAGTGTAGTCTTGGGCGTCGCCCCTGGGGGCGGCTTCGTCGTCGTCGAGGCCACACCACCATCGGGGATCCCATCTTTGCCCACCGTCGTCCCGCTCGCACGGCGTAGAGAAGAGGGTGGCTGCGTCAAGATGTTATGCAGCAAAAGAAACGCATGCAGTGGCTTGCCACACTGGACAGCCATGTCCTCTGCGAGGTTCCACAGACGCCTTATGTAATCTCTACTGTCCTTCATTGTTTTTTTTGTATTTCTTTTCACTTCCTTCTCTATTCGCGCGTCAGCACGGGTTCGTGAATGATCGTGTGTGTGTGCGTGTGTGTGTGTGTATGTGCGTGCGTATTGTATTAGTACAATATAACGTTTACATATCAACGTACCTGTTTGCGGCACACGTTGCAGGGGTGTGTGTGGTGGTGGTGGTGGTGGGTGGGTGGGAGGAAGAGAGGGAGGGAACAGGAGCGTTGCATTTACATAATTGACTCCCCGAACAGTGCGCCATGACCGCAGAGGTACACACACACACACACACATACACACGCACGCACACACACACACACACACACCGCTGCACCCATGTGCAACTTGTTTTTTGAGAAGCTGTACAGAGACCTCTTATCCGAGAAAAGACGCACGCAGAGGCACGTGATGTCATTAAGGATGTTGAAGGGAGGGGTACATCCGTTGCAGTGGCATCGAGTTGCGTGTTGATGTCTGGTTTCCTCCTACCCCCCCCTATTTCTCAGCCACACCACCGCTGCAGGGAATGCCGGTAGTTGTCGCACAAGCAAGATGTGTGGTTCCCTTGGATTGTCGTTGTTTGAGTCGTAATGAAGACGACCACCCCCCCCCCTCTCCCCGCGGGGTTGAACAGAGCAGCACTACTACAGTTGCTGCTGCTGCTGCTTCAGCCAGGGAAAGAGGATAATCCCGGACAAAACAGGAAGAAAGAAGAGGCACAACGGGAAATGAAGAAATTGGGGAGCATCGCGAGAATCAGGAATAAAATATCCCCACCGCTCCCCCCAATATAACAACGTTTCGAAGCGATAACAGGTTCAATCAGTCACCCCCACCAAAGCCTGCTCTCAAGACCACGCATGTTCCCTATCGCACGCAGGTTCCTGCCGTGGTGCTGATGAGGGAAGGGGGTTGGTGGGGGGGGGGGCGGGGAAGCAGACACTGTGCAGGTGATCCTCACTGCCAACGCCGTGTTGCCGTGATTTGCAGCCTTCGCAGATCGAAGGCGTCAACTCAACGTGTTATTATTTGAACGTTAAATCTGTAAGTCGATGTCCAGCACGACCCCACCCGCACATGACACAGAAGGAAAGAGAGAAGGAAGAAAGCGAGAGCTCCAGACATCCGTGCATCCAGTTGAGCTCACAACCAGAGCGACTACTTCAAAAACAACAAACACAGATAGAAGGAAAAAAAATACCACCAAAAAAGGCGCGCGCGCACTCAAACGAATCATTACACACGGATTTATCGCAGTGCCCCCCCCCCCCCCCCAACGTGTACATCTTCGCAGGGTAGAGGGCACCTCTCGGCTGAGAACACCTCCGCTTGCCTGACTTTTTTTTTTGTGTGTGAGGGGAGGGGGGGGGCGGAGGGATGCATAGACTTTTCTAGAAGTAACGATGCGGACGGAACCCGGCCGTCGCTATATCTTGCTGCCAGAGCGAGCGCGACTTTCGTTTCCAACCAAAACCCTTTTGGTCAAGTCGCTCTTGCATGAGCTGCATGTGTGGCCCCCGTACACCACTGCTGCGCGTCGCGGCGCTCCAGTTGTGTCCCATCGGCTTCAGCGTCTGCAACGGCATCCAACGCTGTGAGGACGGTAGGGCGGTGCTACCACTGTGCACACCGTTGCGGCTGGCCGAGGCAGCTACAGCCGCGAAAGGGTGAACCGGGAAGCTCATACGGTCCACATCGGTGGTGCAGGCGGAGCTGCTGGCGCTGTGACCACCGTGGCGGTCGACTGGCCGAGTGAAGATGGAGAGCTCTGACGGAGGCGGGTGAGCTGCGGCGCCGCGAAGATGCGCCGTTTGCGACTCCTCGTTGGTTTCCATTGCCGCAGCATCGTACCGACTTTCTTGTCGCGCACGACGCATTGCCTTGTACTGGCTGCGGTGGCTCAGTGGAAGGGGGTACTCTACCGGCATGCGCATCTTTGAACAGAGATCCGCGTCGCGGAGACGTCTTAAGCAGTCCTCCGTGCGGATCCGAATCGCCTCCGTACGTGCACGCACACCGATGTTGACCGGAAAAATACGCATAGCGAGAACGTTGTTTGTGTCGTACTTGGCATACGGCAAGCAGGAGTTGTGGTGCCGCTCGGGGTGGTGCTGCTCACTAAAAAAAGTGCCCATATCGAAGCCGTCGCTGTCCTTATCCTGCATGTGCTGCTGCTCCCCGTCTAGCATGCTGGCATCGTCCCCGATTTGGCGTTGGACGGCCATGTTGATGTTATTGTAGCCATGCAAATCACGCGGCAGTTGCATCTCGAGGCCGAGGTCTCTTCGTTCCGCGTCGAGGGACGGCGGCGGCAGGTCCTCGCTTCGAATCTTGTGCAACGGAAATGGTGGCTGAACGAGAGACTGCAGGCGAACACCACCGTACAACATTTCACAGGCCGCTGCGCGGCGCAGGGCATATGGCAAAAGTGAGTTGGTACGCAACTGCTTCCCAGCGGTCGGCGCGGAAGTTGACACATCGGCACCCGCCCTCTTCGCCGCTGGACAGAAGCTTCGCTTTAGCATGACGATGCTGCTGGCTAGAAATCAGAGAGCAGAGGTCAAGAGAACCCCCCCTTGAAAAAAAAAGGAACAGAGGGAATTATGAAGAGAGGTGCACTTGGAGACACACACACACACACACACCTCTCTCCCCCTTACCCCCACATACACACTGTTTCGCGTTGGTGCGCTCACCCCTTGGGAGGGAGGGAGGGAGGGGGGGGGAGGGGGGAGAGTCGTAAAAGGAGAAGGGGTGATGTTGATGGAGGAGCTTCAGCGAGACCACCAGTGCGTCGGCGTATTTGTCTCAACCAATCAGACCTGTTGGGGGTATGTGCGACACGGTCACACACACACACACACACACACCGAGGCGTTACATTGGCAGGACCCGAATGCGTTTGCTACAAGAGCCTGGATGCGCGTACGTATGCGGTGTTTTTGTGTGTGAGTGGGTGGGTGGGGGGTATCGGGCCTCGAGACCACATGGAAGAAGGAGATGCCGTGCTGATGCTTTTCAGGGCAACTCGGTTTGTATGGGCTGGTGTTATACTACGACCTGTGCAGAAAGCCATCGTCGGACAGGTTCCTTTCACGGATTTGTGATGGCCATCTTTTTATACTTCCGTTCCCTCAACAAATGAGCTGCGCTGTGTGTGTATGTGTGCGCATTTTGTGTTTGGGGAGGTGTGGGCAGTTGCTCCGCCGAGAGGGTTACCGCGGCAAATCATGGGAGCGCTCACTTGATGCTTCCCCCCCCCCCCCCTCCTCCTCCCCCACCAAAAAAAAAAAGAGCGACCATTTCTGTGAATAGTGGAAAGATCCACAACCAAACGCCCCCCTTCCAAGAATGTGGCTCATCGGCCAGGTGAGGCGGCATATCAATTCCATAGGTTTTGTGGCCCAGCCTCGGCCCCCGCACACGTACACGGGCGCGACAAGATGAAAAGCGCGTGTGTGCATGTTGGGGGGGGGGGGGAAGGGGCTTAGAAGACGATCATACAAACGTTCCCCGCTTGCGTTCTCATCATACGGGGATGCTGGTACGCCTATTTCGTGGGTTTACTTGGGCACGGTCCACCGGCTATCACCACCCGACATTGGCGACGTTCCGCACTGCTGCTTGTAGTAGTGCTTCATTTCCGCGTGCTCCGGCCGCTTCCGTCGATCCTGCCAACGGGGGCCGTACATGTGCGGCATATACTCTTCGTCAACACTGTTGTTGCTACTGTCCTCCGCCCATGTATGGCGGGTGTCGCTGCCTTCGGTGTTTCTTGAGGAGGAGCGCCACCTTTTATCACCCGAGTCGCCGCCGCCCCGCATGAACGCCATGTCAGGGCGATGATACACGCGATGGGCGATGCCGCGGTACCGCTCCGCGTCTGCACGCAGCTTTTTGATGGCGCGCTTCGCGTTGAACACCACGGACGGTGCTGGTGTCAGAGCGGCGGATACTTGACTTTGTTCCTCCTTGCGTTGAAGGTGCGCCTCGTATTCGTTGGCCAGCGCGTCGGCGCATTTAGCGCACGTCGTCGCTGTGAAGTAGATCAGGGAGGACTTGGAGTGATGCACCAGCGCTTTCTGATGCGTGTAGTTGGCCATGTCGCGCGCGCTGATGAAGTCGCCGCGTTGGTAGTGACTCAGCACGAGGTTCAGCAGACTGTGCAGGTAGGCCGCTGTTTCCTTTTTTTCTTCGCTGGCAAGGCGATCCAAGTTTTCCTCAACGCGGCGCCGCGTTGCGTCAGGATCGTCTAGGTTCATGAAGAAGTGATAACTCTTTTCCCGGTAGGCCACACGGAGGGGGGTGCCCCCCTCTGGGGTCGTGAGGGAGGTCGCCGTGATTGAGGAGGAGGCATAGCAGGATCCGGCAACGACACGGCACGCAGTAAAGGCGGCAGGTCGTATGACTAGGCCAGGGCACTGGCCCAGGCTGCTGAAGCGCAACATGCAAGGCTTGCCCCTCTCGCAGCTCACTACGGATTTTTGGGGGTGGGGGGGAGGTAGATGGGGAGGAGTCGGGGAGGGGTGTAGAAAAAACCCCACAGCAGATGCACCTGGCAGTGACGCCGTGGGTGATGATGCGTGTGTGCTAACGGGGGTGGGGGAACAATGAGGAAGGCGGTGTGACACCAAAAGGGAGAAAAAAGAAAATATCGAATGCGGAGTCTCCCCCTCCCCCCTCCTCCGCTCAAGCACCCCCTACGCAGGAGAGCGAGCTATGACCGCCATTTCATGAAGGCAAATAGCGCCAGAAGAAATCCGAGGGCATCGCTCTTCTCACATTTGTCTTCCATTTGGGGAAAGGGATGGTGCCAGAGAAATCGTGTATTTAAAAAAAATCCTTTTCCTGTGCACCTGAAAGAGTGTGTCGTGTCTTTCTGCTTGGTAGCGTGTGCTACGTCCCCCCCCCCCCACACACACACTAGAGTTCGTAGAAGCGTTGATTCCCCATTTGCTGGACTTAAAAAAAAAAAGAGCTTCACCACCATCGCCCACCCGCCGAGTCTTCTGTCTTGTGCAGTTTCATGAACACGCGTGTGTCGCGTCGAATCTGTTCAATGGAGAAGAGTACACGTGCCTGTTCGCGCGTGTGTGCAGGTGTGCCGAATGGGTGTTGATGCTGCTGGAGCGGATTAATGCTTAAACGTTGACCGTCACGACCACACACAAAAAAAAACAAAACAAAATGGATCAAGCCACCTTTGCTCGTAAGAGAATCGGTGTGAGGGGGGAGGGGGGGGTCGAGGTATGCTACAGAGAGCCCAAAGAGACCTCCTCCTTCCTCCTTCCACAGGTGTGCACACACACACACACGAGCGAGGGGTGAAGGAGAGGGCAAAGCGAGAGACGGGACGTGCGAGCAGCGCCTCTTACCGTCGTTGTTTTTTTTTTTCTGTATTCTTCACTCTTGTACCCCCCCCTCAACTTCTCTATTCTACTCTGGGGCACCGTAGGCCTCCGGGAGACGCTCAATGGTGTAGCGGTGCTTCGCAATATACATGATCGGCACGCCGGGCACCTTCCGCAGACGCCGCTTGAGTTCCTGATCGCATGTCGCTACAATGTAAATGGGGTGCTGTGTAACAGTGCGCACAACACAGTCATCTGCGTACTTGCTATCACAAGTCAATCGCTCAAACCGCTGGTCGCGCGCCAGCTTCAGCGCAATGCGGAATTTCTTTCCGAGTTTCTCGAGTTCTGCGAAGACGCAGTCGCAAATACACGGGATAACCTTTGCTAGGAGGCAGTCCATCAGGCCCTGCACGATATCGATCTTGTTCTGCATAGAGAAGTTAATAAAGTTCGTGTCCAGCCAGACGCGGTATGGCGGGCCGAGAGCGGTGTTGTAGGAAAGGAAGTTGGAGGAGTGCGTCGGGGCTGCCTCGGTCACTTGAGCTTTACGGAAAAGAACCGCGGCGTAGTCCTTCGTCGCGTGCTTCGTGATATTCGACTCCGGTGTTTCGTGGTAGCTCTCCGCCTCACGCTTCTTCTTCACAGAGATTGCCTTTTCCTTCATAAGGATCTTCTTGATGGCGTGGTTCGCCTGTTTTTTCACCTTACCCATCTTGGCTGCTGCTCTCCTTTTTTTATTTATTTTTTTTTTTCGTTGATGACTGAACTGAGTAGCATACATACACACACAATATACATGCGTGTTGTAATTGTGTGCCCAGTTTGTGTGTCCGTGCGTTGTGTCAGACAGTGTGTGTGTGTGTGTCAAAGGGGGAGGGGAAGAGGGTGAAGGGGAGAGGGGTTGGTTGGTTCGAGAACAACAGCAAAAAAAAACAAGAGGAAAGAGGCAGCAGAGACAACGCAGAGTGTCAGGGAATGTGATCACCAGAGAGCAGAGGTGGGTGCAGCGTGGACATACAGCAGATTCCCGAATTCGGAGAGGACATCTTTCTCGTATTTATTTGACGCGCGCACGTACTCGCAGTCTTGCATTGGCAAGCGGTGGCGGCCGGGGGAGAGGGGAGGGGTGGTGGTGGTGTTGCTCCGACAGCAGTGAAGTGCAACGTAACAGAGTCCTGCCAGATCCCCCCACTTTTTTTTTTCAAAGGTGTCACGATGAAGCCGTCGTTGTCGTTGCATAGCAGACCAAAAAAAAAACTGACCGATAGAACGCGTGCGTGCGTGCGTGTGTGTGTGTGGAGGTGTGTGGATGGGTGGGAGGGGGATAGACACCCATTTACTTCATGCGCAAAAAAAAAACAAAAAAACACACACACACTTGGACGCTTGTGTGTGTGTGTGTTTGGCCCATCCATTCGGCCCCCCCCCCTCAGGGACTCTTCTCCACGCAGTAATCATGGAGTGCGAGGCCTCATTACAAATACGTGTTTCAGACGTTTCCTCTCAGTTATAATGAGCACGGGATTTGGACAAAGCACTCACTTGCGCACCCGCTTCGCAGGGTGGCCTCAGGCTTCCCCCCCTTGAAACAAAATAAAAAAAATATATGTGTGTGTGTGTGTGTGTATGTGTGTGTATGCAACACATCGTCAGGCTGATGCACAGTAGCGAGCGATGATCGCAGAGGTGCCGCCCTCTTCGTAGGCGCTCCGTGACATCCACATCTCTGGCTGAGACTGCGAGAATTCTGCCAGAATGGCACCACCCATGTACACCATATGTTGTCGCCATTGCGGTTCCTTCACCCGGATCGGACACCTCGCCATGCGTGCGGCGTTGCCTTTGAGTTTCTCCGTCAAGTAGAGAGACTTCATCTCCCGCTGGAGTCGTGCCCCAAACCCTGGCAGCAAAGTTGACCCCCCAGAAAGGAAGATGTTCTCGTAGAAGGAGGTTCTCACGTCGATGCCGGCTGCCTCGATTGATTTCCATAGCGTCATGGCAATGCCATCGCAATCGTAGTCCGCCTCTCGTGGGTCAAAGAGTAGTTCCGGCGCTGCGAATCGCTCTGGCCCCAGGCGGCAGGGGGTGCCATCCGGAAGTACACACTCGCAGTGCAGTGTGCTCGTCTCACGCATCCGTCGATCCCCCACGTCGTCATTCTCAGTCGCCACGTAGCAGCAACGCTCCTTAATTTGTCGGAGTACGTCCATGTCATTGATTGGGCGAGGCGAATGCGGCAGTGCGGTTGGCTCAGCCCCCGTTCGCCCAGAATCCTGGTACCGCCAATGCGGTTGTTGCTGTCCCAGGACTTGTGCAAGGCGTTCGGTTACTGCGCGACCAGCCACGGGGGTGCTACGCTGCGCAGTGGTCAGAAGAAAACCGTCAAAGACCGGCATGCAGTGCGAGAGCCCCTCGCCGCACTCGACAACGACACCACGATCGGCACCGTTGGCGAAAAGCGACAGAAGGCCCTGTTGCATAGGCTGGATTGTGGGAAAGTTGTACTTTTCGAAGAACAGCTCGAGGAGATCGCATCGCTGTCGCAGAGAGATGTTCGTCTGCTCGCACAGCAGCAAGGGCCTGTCCAGCAGCCATGCGAGGCCATCTTCATATTTCCATCTAGTTTTGCTCCCACATGACGGCCTCGCCAGTGATGGCAGCCGCTCGCACAGCGCGTAGTCCCAAATTTCTTGCATAGCGTCCATGTTGTGAATAAATCCATTGCGTATCGGATATGTAAGCTCTACTCCACCGAGCACCCTCGCGGCCGCGAGTTCATCGCCACACAGAACCCCCGCTTGAAGGGGCCGCTCTCGATGGAGCCGCATGTCTTCTCGGTCACGCAGGCCGGTCCGCTCCTTGAGCACAGGGGCATGTTGCGCGGAGTTCAAGATATGCAACGGTAGCAATGACGAGGGCGTCTGTGTTTTTCCCATGAATGAGCGTAGAGCGACGGTCTTCGCTGTCGCTCGGCCCGTGACAGTGGGACAGCGGAGCAGCGGCAGCGGGGAGAGGCCGGTGCAGCCGCATCTCACCATGCCCGTACCGTTATCTACTACCACTGGTGAAGCGGTCATATCTTTTCTCTTTTTTATCACCACCACCACCACCCCATTCTCTGCGAAACTACAAGGGGATCACCCACCTCTTTTTTTTTCGTGTTGGTCTGCTGCCATTAACTGTGCTCCGGCGCCCTTGCTAGACAGATGCAGCGTATTTATTTGCTTCTCCCGTCTGTGTGTGTTTTGTGGGGGGGGGGGGTGCATGAAGGGCCTACGATAAGAAATAGGATGTGTGGTGACGTGTGTGTGTGTAAGGGGGGTGGGGGTGAGCAGGAATCGTGGATCGGCACAAGAGTCTGCTCGAATCCATAAAAAAAAAATGCTGGAGAAGGTGAAGTGTGTGGTGGTGGTGGTCCTTTTTTTGTTTTTGTAATATGAAGCGGCATGGCGGCATTGATGCACGAGGCATGGGACGAGAGTGCACGAGTACTCGTATTCATGTCGACACACACACACACACAGGCAGAGACAGACGCTTGCGGTGTTGTGCGAGCATTTGGTTAGCATCCAAAAAGCTCATGAGAGGAGGATCCACGCTTTCATCTTTTCTGTTTTTTTTTTGTGTAATCAATGTTAGGCTCAAAAATGTGATGTGGCGTGTGTGATCGACCTCAACCCGAAATATCATCGATATTAAACGAGTAGAGAGAGAAGGGGTGATGATGCCCCCCCCCTCCCCCCCAAGACACACATCCACACACACACTCGTGGAGAAACAGAGTGCGAGAGCTACGAAGGCTTATTTGTCTCTTCGATGTGTCCATTCTCTGCCGCACTACACGTGCGTTTAACTCTACACTCTCCATTCTTTGACATGCCCCCCCCACAGATCCATCGGGTTGTGCAAAGAAGCAGTAGACGCGCATTACAGAAATGACAGCCTCAGTCGTCTAAGCACAACCTCTGCCTCGAAAACCCGATCCACCTGTGCCCCTGGTCGCCTCGTAGTGCACCCCCCCCTCTCCTCCCGGTGTGGCTTTAGGACCCCCAACAGGTAGGCAATGAAGGGTTGCATGAGAGAGACGTCCGAGTCAATTACATTTGTTACCAAACGTAGAGATGGTGCGAACGTGTGTTCAATGGCCGAGGTGGATGCCGATGCAGTGCCACTCAAGGGGGGGGGGAGGGGGGGGCTATAACCGCCACACCATCGGTAGCGGTGCATCACACTGGATTCCCTATTTTGCAGACACTCAAGCTTACCACCAACGCATAGGTGCGTGCGTGTGTGTGAGAGAGAGGGGGGGGGGAGGGCCCAAAAATTCAAAGTCCTTTCTCCTTCTCATATCCGTCTGGCATATCTAAGTCATCGCGCATGTAGTTCTCCACCCCCACCACCCCCACCTGATTCATTTTTTGTCTCAAGAACTGCTCTCTCAAGTCGATGCGGTGCTGCTTCGTCGGCACAAACTCTGTTTCGGGGATGCCAAAGCTCTTCACATCTGTCTTTTTCATGAGCCCGCGGTCCATGCGGCACTCCAGATAGTCACGTACCGGATCGCGGCACATGGGCGTCATGTAGTCGTTCTGCTTCAGGCAGATGTAGTACTTCTCAATCTCCTTCTTGCACTCGCGGTAGTGATCCAGTGGAAAGGAGCCCAGGTCTGGCGGCTTTGCCGTCACTCGCATGCTATTGGATGTCACCCCGTTCGACATGGCGCCGTTTTTTGTTTGTCTGGTCCTGGCAGTAAACCCAGAGGACAAAAAAAAATAAAAAAAATTCGGTGTGTCCTCTCCTGTATGTGTGGAGGTGCCACCGTGTGAGAATATGGGGCGGCCTCCCCCCTCTCCCTCGAAAAAAAAAAAGAGTTGAAAGGTATGATCAACCACACACAGGGGTAAAAACGCCAGACAGACAGACAAAAAAAAAGAGAGGAAGAAAGGAAAAAGAAAAATGGAGCGCATGGGACCACCCCTCAGCATTTGTGTCCTGTTAGAAGCCAGTGATGGTGCCGCGAGGACGTCGTGCACAGCGCAGCACGATGTTCTTGTTATGAAAACGAGCCCCTCCGTCCTATCCTGCTGCCCCCCCCCTCCCCTCCCTCCCCCGAAGACCCACATTCTCACACAAAAGTCTCTTTTTTTTTGGAGGAGGAGGGAGGGGAGGGGATGTTCCCGTTTTAATTTTTTTTGGTTGTTGTTGTGCTTTTCTCTCGTAGCCTTCAATTGTGTCAATCTGTATCGCTCAAGTAAACTTCATTGATGGAGAAAAATCCCGTGGTGGCGGTACTCGCCTCAGCATCGTCAGTGTGGTGCAGTACTGGCGCACCAACAACGCCATGAGCGCTACTGTTCGTCAGGTGGTCGACGTGCAGTTCCGTGAGAGTTCTAGCATCTCCTACGAGTGGCGAAGATAAGTGCGCAGGGATTGCAGCGCTGTGGCCGCCTGCTCTTCTAGCCATAGGTGTCATAATGGAAGAAGCACTCACGGCCCTGAGCGCCGAGATCGACACATCAGCAGCCGTGGAGCAAGACTTTGAAGCGTGCACCATAGACAGCGCCTGGGGTTGTACTTTGCGCTGCAGATCTTGACTGCATCGGGAAGGCCCGCTCGGCGTGTGAGTCCACGCAGAGAGAGTTGGGCGCGCCGTGGGCAAGGCGGAGGGCTCATCACATTCCGTTCCGCGGCCCCAGAGCTCGCGCATCCACCGCTCCTGCTGATATTGCTGCTCACGCCTGGAGAAAGCCCTGCCGAGTCCACCGCGACGGCTGCTGTGACGCGGCCGGCGCGGCACGCATGCCGCGTAAGCAGGGCGGCCGCTGCCCGCATCGTCGTCGTCCACACCCTCCGGCTCTGATAAAGAGGAGAAAGAGCTGTTTAGGGGCGTTGTGGATAACGAGGAGGTGACAACACTCAGTGGCATCCCCGATGAGGCGACCTGCGAAGCAGTCGAAGTCTCCAAGCCGCTGGACGCTCTGCCAAAAGCGGTTGTTGTGAAGGCATCGCCGTTCCTGGGGGTTTCTTGTCGGTAGCGCTTGTGCGCGTGACCTGGTTCTCGCGCACACTTAGCAGGGATGGTGCCCATGTGGCGGAGACGTGCAGGGTCTTGCTGCCGTCTTGGAGCCTCATCGCTGCCATATCCCTCACTGATACTATCGTCCTCGGCGTCGCGGTATTGACACGCATGTCGCACAGCATCTTGTTGCGTTCTGCCCCCCAGTTCACCGTCGCCGCCACTCAACGCGAAAAGAACCTCAACAGGAACGTCCCAGTCCGCTGTCGGGCCACGTGGGAAGCCGCCTCCAACTGGATCGCTCACCAGGAGGGGCGCCCCGATTCCTGCGGTCGTTACGCTAGAGATTCCAGGGGCGAGTGTGTCGCTGCCACGGGCCCCAGCATCATATGCGACAACGCTGCCAGGCACACCAGCGGATACCTCAGCTGCGCCGTGTGGGAGATGTCCCTCGATTGGATGCGGCACCATTGGTGGAGGAATCGGCAGTTCCCGGCTTCCACCACCAGCGATCCCACGCCCCGGCTCTTTGCTGAGCACCATTGTTTCGTCTGGGATGTTGGGAGCCAAGCCGTTGGTACCACCGCCCCGGCTGCCGCTCCATCTTTCGTTGGTGCCGGTCAGCGGCAGTGCGGGCATCGCAAGTGGGTCATAAAACCCTTCGACTGAAAGTGAGTCGACACCGGCGGTGCTGGCGCGCACGTAGGACGGGGACAGAGAGGAATGCCCGGGAGGGACCCCGCGTCGTGATCGTGTCTTGGCGTCTGCGGCGTCGATCCCAATGGCAGCCCCAGAGGCCTGCGGTTGCGGTTGTTGTGGGCAGCGAGAGACAGGCAGGTGCGGGTCTGGGGACGCTCCCGCAGGATCGCCGTCGCCCCGCCCCAATGCGGTGGGTGTTCGATTTGTCGCTGGTGTATCGGCAAGGGGTGCTAATGTCTGCGCGCGGGTCGCAGATACTTCTCGGAACGGTGTTCCGTCGTTTTTATCGGGTGCTGTCCAACAGGGCAGCGTCTCTTCCCTTGAGTCCGCATCCTCGCATGGCGATCGCCTGCGGGTCGGACTAAGCCTGCCTTGATGACCACCAGATTCTCCGTAGCCACTCTCAAGTCCGTGTCTGTCAAGCACCGTATACACCGCTGCGCGACCCGCCACTGCCGCGACCCTCGACGATGCATTGGCCTTGGGTGCTCCAACATCGGCAACGCTAAACGCATCGAGCGTGCCCCGTCGTTGCCGTCGCTCTCCTTGTAAGGCTTCTTCTTCAGCCGCACACTGTCTGAGAAGCGCGTCTGTAGTGAAGTTGTAGCTGGAGAGCACCGCCCGAAGCTCGCGGAAGACAGTGTACGGTGGGGCGAGATAGAGGTGCTCCCCAAGTACCATCGGCACTTCCATGAGTGCTGGCTCGGGAACCAGGATAGTCCACCCTCGTTGGCGTGTTGCTGGCGTCGCTCTACTGTCTTCCTCTCGGCCAGTGACACGTGCGGACGAACAGGGGGTTGAGAGGAAAGGATAGTCAAGCCCCATAAGCGCACACGCACTCTCGCTCGCATACGTCAGATCACCCTGCACGGCCACAACGTTAAAGGAGGACTCTATATACTGCACCCTCACCTGCAGTTCGATCCCCTCGTCGCCGATGCTGGCCAGCTCGGCGCGGGTGGCACCGCATGTCTTTCGCTGATGTTTGTTTGGTGCGTCTGTCTGGTGCGTTGCTTCAGTGACGTGACCGGCAATGCCCCTCGAGCTTCTCTGTGACGGCAGGCCTACTGGTGGTACTTGCATGCTGGGTTTATGTGTGTGCCGCCCAACGTTTTCCTTTACATTCGATCTCTGATCGTCGTGTTCATCGCTGCTGGTGGCCGATATTTCATCTCCGATAGTCTCGCTTGCATCTCCCCCAGCATCATTCCGCACCGGATTCTCCGGGAGATGAGTCGGACCACTCTCGTGCTGTGCGTGCGACAGTGACGGCCGCGCTGGCGATGGCGATGCTTCACCAATGCAGGTGCCGCTGCGCAGGTGACGCAGCAATTGCAACCCATACGGCTTCCACGCCTGAAAGCGCTGCCACAGATACTCGACTACTGATACCGCTGTTGCGTTGGAGGAGCGCTGCTGCAGTAAGCGCTTTCTTTCTTTCCAAACCTCGACCAGGGATCGCCGTCCACCGGTGGCAGTCGTCGTCGCCGTCGCTGTGAGGGCACCCCGGGCGTTTTGCCTTCTTGGGTCCATATAGCTCTCAGCCGACCTAACAGCCTCAGTATACGCTGGCCCACCAGCAGTATGCGATCCCGCACTCCGCGTGCGCGTCGTCGTCGATGAGGGGCAGAAGAAGAGCGGCTTTCCCATGAACGCTTGCGATGCGTCTGCAGTTGCTGCCGCTTGCTGTGCACGTGCTTTGTCCGCTGCTGCAACTTTCTCGATAACAGACATGTGTGTCTCGCTGAACGTCGGTGATATCCAGGAGGCTCGCTGCCATTGCCGTTTCTGCTTTTCGGCGAGGCGTTCATGGGTGGCCTCGTGCTGCCGCACCCAGCGCGGCACTTCATCCTCGAGGTCCTCGAGGAGGTTGACGACACCCCTGCCGGAGTACCCTGAGTCGTCTGTGTCGCTGCTTTCCTTTGCTGAGTCTGCTGGGGAGGCGCTGGCGGCCGTGATGTACTGTGTATCTCTCTTTGAGTTTGGAATAGTGGTCGTGCCTCTTGCGCCATGGTGACGGTCGCGGCCGTGGCTGTGGCTATCCGTGAGAAGCTTCAGTTTGCCTGCATGCGATGATGTCGCCGCCCACGTCACTGCCATGAGCACTCGATCCATCTGCGCCCACTTCTTCTCTGACTCTTCAGCCGCCCCTTGCGGTCGCTCTGGCCGTCCCAGTTTGTGTTCCTCATGGCGGGGATTTAGACTCGCGAGTTCCCCGGCGTCGTTGTCGACACGCTCGGAAAGCGCCGTCGGACGTGTGACGGATGGTGTCCACTCCATGCTTAGCGTAGGGGCAGCAGCAGCAGCAGCAGCAGCGGAGCCAGTGACAGCCCGCCTTGTTTCTCGGTGGGGCTGTGGATGTTGCGTTACGACCTTCACCGTATCGTCCTCGTCGCTCCAACTGCTGATGCTGGAGATATCGGATACCTCCGGCACTACCACACCGGTTCGGTGGTCTACGTGCCGAGGTGGCTGTCGATTGGGGATGCCCTGCTGCTCCGTTTGCCGCTTGTGACTATGCGAGTCATCGTCAGCGCTCTGCAATTTACTTGGACCGCCGCGCAAGTGTGCTGGCAGGAGATGGCGCAGGCGGCGGTCCGGCCTCCCCGGCTCAGGCGGCCGTGAAGACGACGGTGAGGACCGTGGGTGGGTGGTGGGCAAGGTGGACCTGAGCGCACTCGTGCTCCCACTTGGCAAAGGTGGCTCAACAGCCGCTGTGTCAGCCGTTTTCGCTTTCATGGCTGTCATCGCAGCTACAGGCGGAGGAGCTGGAGCCACGGTGTGACTTTTGCTGAGCTCTCGCGACGACCCCACCGCAGGGGATGAAGTAGTTGCGGTTGACGACGACAGACGCGCGGCGGCTGCCGCCCGAGGAAAAAGCGTTTGGTATGTAAACTGCCGCGCAGAGGAAGCGGTGTCGGGCGACAATGCCTCTTTGGTTGCGATGTTCTCCTCAGAGACGAGTTTTTTAGCCTCTGTGGACTCCTGCCCTTTGGCCGGCGGCTCTTGACATCCGCGCTGTCTCGCTGCGATAACAGCAAGAACATCAAACATGGTTCGACGCCCCGCACTGAGCAGGGCGGACGGGACGCGGACAGCGTGGTCCATCGTGACCACGTCTGCATCCACAAGACCAATCAATGCAGGCTTCGAGGACGGCGCCGCTGGTGCTGCTGCATTGAGTGGCCTTGACGTGAAGGTGCTGACAGGGAAGGTGTCAGTGCTGCTTTTATGTGCGTTATCCAGGGAGGACGTCAGGGATGTACATGATGCCTGCTTGTCTGGCGGATGCTGCTGCGTATACCCCGAGACTAGTTGGGGAGACTGATATGCAGGATTGTCATCGCCGCGGACGGTGGCTTCTTCTGTCAGATCATGACGCGGAAGATCGCATTGATCGTCGTAAAACACCTCCACCGCTTGGTCGCAGCTGTCATTGCTGTCGGACTGACCGCCGCCCCCTACACCACGCCCCCGAATCTCCGCATCAGAAAGAAAGCTGGAGAACCAGAAAAATTGTTCATGGCTCATGCGAATCGGGAAAGGGACTGTAGCGATGGTAGCGGAGTGACGTGAACTGCAAAGGAATCTGTTAGCGACCTCTGTCGTGGAGACATCTGAACAGCCAACTCAAAAAAACACACGCCGGTTTGCTTCTGTCGTGGGTTCCGCGTCAGACGGACTGACGGCCACCGCTAGTGGAAACCGTGCCACGCGGATGTAGCGTGAGCTCTTCGTGCGTGTACTCGTGTCACTAATGTTTTCTGTTTTTTTTTTGGTGGCGAATATATATTTGAGTATCCGCTTTTGGGTCGTGCTGATCGACTTCACGCTGTGTTTTCCTTCGTTTTTTTTTGTCTCTCCCCCTCTCTCAATCCCAGGAGGACACAGTGCACTGAATCCTTTTTTTTTGTCTGTGTACCTCACCACCCTCTGGGGGGACGTATGTATATATATATATGCACGTGTGTGTTGGGGTTTGGAGGGGTTGGGGGTTTTTCTGAGTCGACAGTGCTCACTCCTACGAGTCTCCGTGTCGTTGGGCCCTACCAGAACAAAATGTGATGCGCTAAAAATGCAGAAACAAAGGCAAACGAAAAACACACAAAAGTGGAGCGGGCAGGCGTGATGAGGTGGTTGGGGTGACTGTACTGTTAGAAAAGCATGGCCCAGACGTGCACATAGTCTGTGGGAGGATGGGAGCACACTCGAAACCCACCGAAGCGGGAATATATGCCTAGATTGGCCGAGTGATGACAGTTGTGCGCGGACGCTTTGTGTGTGTGTGTGTGTACTTCACAACCCCCTCTTTCGCGATGGAGGTGCGGAGTCATCATTTCACTTGGAAGAAAATTTTTTTTTTCTTGATCCCAAATGGACATCCCCCCCTTCCCCGGGAGGGCCATTTGTGTTCATGTCGGTTCTGATCCCCCGAATTGAATATGTATAGGGCGGTGCGCGCAGTGCACTTTTTTTCCCCCCTCTCTCTCCCGATTGCACGCGCGCACGTGTGTGTTCAGAAGCATCGGCGGCAGAGACAGGTAGATGAGTATGGGACAGCGCAAAGTCATTTCGTGGGGTAAAAAGACGGCATGGGGCGGGCCGCAACTCGTCAGTGCAGTGCCCTTCCTGGGAGTCTTTCACACACACCATCAAGAGGCAAACAACAACAAAAATAAATAAATACACATAACCTCCCTTCTTTCTCTTCCCCACCCCCTCCCCTCCCCGTGGAAAGAGAAGTCAACCAACAAAGATAACACCAGTAACAGCTTCTCCCCTCACTCCCCCCTCCATCTTGCAACTCCACAACAACAAACATAAAAACGAGCTCATGTAAGGATAACAAATGTTGCTCTATATGGCAGGGTTGCGGGTGGAGGTGACGGGGGTGCTCGAAGGAGCAGTTGATGCCCCTTCCCCCCCCAAAGTCACCGCTGCACACTGGCTTGGCGTTTGATTTCTGTTTTTCTTTTGTTGTATTGAGAGAATAACATGTAGAATTGGTGTGCTGTGCCCCGCCCCGCCACGCGCTCTCTCGTGCCATGTGCTTACTCAACAACCTCTTGCTTCCCAACTCCTGCACTATGCTGCCCGTTTGGCGTGGAGGAGAGACCGTGTGTGTGCGAATGCAGATGCTTCGATAACAAGAGGCGCTGTTCAGCCACCTGCCGCTCTGCCTCCGCGAGCTCCCGCACCGCAGCTTCGCGGGCGAGCTGTGTAACGTACTGCTGAGCACTGCATGCCTGCTGTTGCGTGTGATCGAGTCCGTCGTAGTAAGGAGACGCGTAGGGGTTGCTAGCCACTTGACCTCCTATGAGTCCAGTGCTCAGGTTTTTCTCACAGGCATATCTGCCGAGACTACCCACACCAGCGGTACTGGATCCACCCATCGGCACTGCCCACGTCGGGGATGCACAGCAGGGGGCAGTGATAACGTTTTGATGCGCAGTACGTGCGTTGCTCATCCCCACTAGAGGCGCGTGTAGTGATTTCCCTCGCGTTTCATTGGCCTGTGCGGCTGCAGCAGCAGACGCCGCCACTGCGTCCTCTGGTCGAGATGGTGGTGGTGGAGTTGCCGCTCCACCTGCCACCTTGGCTGCCGCTTCTGGCTCCGCTTCAGCGCTACCGTTGTCTCTGAGGTTTTTGACGCCTTGCTGGCTCGTCAGGTTGTTAAACAGGATGGAGTCCAGTGCATATGCCGACGTGTATGGGACAGGGGGTGGTGCAGTAGACAGCTTCTGCAGACCGAGTGTAGAGGGCAAGGACAGGGATGCACAGTGCAGGGGTGCTGAGGCAAGTCGAGGCCCCCCGAAACCGCAAGGCACAACATCCCCGACGCCACTGTCTTTCAGCTTTGATGTGGCTGACACGGCGAAGCCGCAGTGCGGACACCAAATCGGTGCGGTCGCCTCGTGTGCGCGCCTCTCTCTCTTGTGGCTGACTTTCTTGTGGTGGCCCCCCCTGGATGCTGCTGCTGCAGGAGTTGTTGCTCCTTCTCCCGTTTGATCCTCCGTGTTGCTCGCCTTTGACTGTGGCATGAGCTTCTGCGTAGATGACGCGTCTCTCGCGCTGGCGACTGCACCGTCACTGCCTGCAGTGACACAGGCGGCTTTGTGGCCTGGTGCGGTGGTGCTAGTCGCATACCAGTCTTCCCACGCTTTTAGTTTCTGGAGAGCAATGCTGAGCTGCTTTTGAAGAGGGTTGGTCGACGGCGGAGGCGTTCCAGGAGAAGAGGTGCTGGTTGGTGGTGCTGCCTGCTGTTGTGGCGGTGGCGGCGCTTGATGCACCTGTTGGCGACACCTGTGCAGCTCAGCGACGACCTGGTGATGCGAGGCTCGAACGTTGCTGAGTTGCGTCTGCGCGGCAAGTAGCTCATCCGCCAAGAGCCGCAGCGCTTCCCGGCTTTGCCGCCGCTCCTCCACTGATTCCGCTATCGCTGTACCGGCGCCTTGACGGTGAGCGTCGCCCTTATTACATCCGTGGTGGAGTTCCAACAGCACGCGATGCAGTAAGGCTTCTCGTTGTGCAAGCGTGTCGCGCAGAGACAACACCTCTGCTTCTAGTTGTGCCACTGTGGTTGGCTCTGAAGCCGAGGACCTTGCAGCTGGGGGCACTGCCGAGGTCCCCAAGGTCGTGGCGGTTGCGGTCACGGAGAGAGACGGGTCCGTGCGACGGGCAAGCGGATGGGTAGCAGCGAGCGCGCTGCTTGGAGCAGGTTGCGAGAGCGCTGGCGGCTTCGGCAGTGGTGCAGCTGCGGAAGGCGTCGCTTCCGTTGCCGGCCTTGCGGTGGGCAGTGTCGGGGGCGCCAAGGATATTGGGAGAGATTTATCGCTGCTCATCGTCACTACAATGGGTGACGCCACAGCGCCATTTGTTTCCACAGGAGCGCAGACGAGCTGCGGACCACTCGTGACAGACGGCTCCGAGGGCATTGGCGTGGGTGTTGCGGCCGGCAAAGAGGTCGGCGTGGTGCGGAACGGATAACAAGAAAGCTGGGATGCACCTGCAAGGGTTCCGGCTGCTGGAGTCGTTACGCGTGGCCACGGCAGATTCGGGTCAGCTGACGCCCACACTGTCGCTGCCGCAGGAGACGTGGAAGAGGCGCCGACAAGTGAGGGGGCGGGGGGATGTGTGTCTCCAGCAACAGGAGAGGCGACTATGGCCCCGGTGGCGGCGCCTTGGAGAGGTATGCCGTTTGTATTGCCTCCACGCAGGGACGCGGGGGCTGGGAAGAGGCGCAACGAGGCGGTGGAGGTGCATGACGTCCTGGAGGACGGGGGCACCGATCCAGACCGCGCGCTTGTGGGGTTGGGGTTGCCAAGGCTGGTAGCGCGCTGTTTACGCAATGAATATGCACGAGGAGGGCCTCCTTGTGGCACGATCCGCGAATGTGTCGGGCTTACGCGCTGCCCAAACACGAGGCGAGGACGATCGTCCACGCCTGTAGCCGCCCTGGAGGATGCGCTTGCTGGCCGTGGCGGGGAGGGGGGAACGACAGTCGACGACGGGGCGAAATGAACTCGCTTTGTTGACGCCGACAACGAGCGTTTCGGGGGCGGCGCAGTCGATGCGGAGATGTGGCGCAAGCGCTCATTCTGCTCTAATCCGGTGCGCAGGAGATGCACTTCCTGCTCGAGGACGCGTACCTGCGCCTCAAGGTTCGCGGTGTAAGCGGCCTGCCGTGGTGCCGTGCCCAGCCCGCCTGCAACCGGCTGCGACACAACAGCAACACTGGGACTGCCACAGGTGTCCACGAGAGGCACAATTTGGCGTCTTTCCGCAGGATTCGGGGGGTTCAGAGACCAGCCAGTTGGGGGAGCACTCGATTGCATTGGAACACGTGCGGCCGCGGCAGTGGATGACTCAGAGCTCACAGTCTGTCCAGCAGCGGCGGGTGCGGTGAGGAGAAGAGGGAAGAAAAGGTGAAACCGCTTTGCAGAGAAGCGTGTCGCTTGGAAATTGGATGACTTTAGTGAGATGGCGTGGCTTGTTCAGAGCGACATATGTGCGCGCGCAAAGCAGCACACACACACACACACACACACACACACACACACACACACACACACACACACACACACACTTAGAGGTCAATGCACAGTGCCCACGGCGAAAGTGTGGATACTCAGCCAGTAAACGAGGAAACGAGAGGTCGTATATTTATGTGATGATGATGTCTATGGTGGTGGATGTTTATGCGTGACTATTGTGGGTGCGTGTAATATCTTGTCGGGTGCGCTGGTTCCGTTGTGAAGGCGCTAGCCAATGCTCTATGTGTGCGTGTGTGATTCTGTATTGATTTATGGAGTATATGACGCGGATGGACCGTCAACGGGGCGTCGAGAGGGTAGTCAGTGAGGTGGGTGTGGGGGAGACCAAGCGGAGGGGGGGGGGCATAACGGGTGCTGGCAAAGCTTGCTGTGTGGTGCTTCCACGACAAACCTCGTATCTGTCAATGCCAGTCGTTTGATCTGGAGACTCCACAACAACACCAAAAAAACGATTTTCCCCTCTCCCCCCGTCTTTCCCCTTGAAGGCAATGATTTGCTTTTCTATATACTGGACAGCTGCAGAAGGGTGCCGCTGTGGTGTGCGCTTTCTCCATGATCCCGCGTCAGACGATGAATGAAGACACCAATGCATCCTCACCACCAAACACCAAACGTGAGAGAGGGAGAGTGAGAGGAGGAGAAAATGATACTGAGTCAGTCTTCCGGGGTTGTACACACAAGATGACGGATGGCCCAGAGGGAGATGTGGAGGGTTGGGGGTTGCGAGGGGGAAGTCTTTCGTGGACACCAGAGAAAAATAAATGTGTCTGTGTGTGGCAGAGAAGGCAGACCGCACAAGCAGACCTGTTGGCTCCCCAGTTTTCAAACCCACATGCCACTCTTTCCTCCCCCTTTGTCTCTTCTGTCTCCCCCCCTCCTATGCACTGGGCCCCCGTTCCTCTACAGACTCTCACGTATACGCAGACAGTCCGCCCTCTGCTGTACCCCTCGATCCCCCCCCCACCTCCCCTCCACAGAGAAAGAAGTGCGAAAGGGGGGAGGAGGGGAGAAGGAGATGTGAAATCAGCATGTGATGACCACCTGAGCCACAGATGCCCCTAAATACTGTCGTGCACATCCGAATACGCACAGGGGGCTTTGGTGTTTCGAAATTGTTTTCCTTTCGATGACTAGAGAAACAAACATATATATATGCACACACACACAGACACAATCACAGGTATACTCTTTCTTTCTCCGAATCCCCCTCCCCCCAACCCTCTCACACACACACACACACACACACACACAATCACCAAACAACAACAATGTTATATTTCCACTCAGTACATGAGGTACACACACACAGAGAAAAAAGAAGACAAGGGGGGCCAAAAAGGACAGCACTAGAATGGGGGAGGGGGGGGGGAGAGGAGAGGAGGAAGGGCAGTACAGGTGACAGATAGAGAAATAAAAGGGAGGTGTGGTGGTGATTGTGGGGAGGGAGGGGCGAGGGAGAAGCGAAAAAACAAACAAACACAGGGGTGGGGGAAGGGGAGAGGAGAAAGATATCTGTGCCATAATTTTCGTTACATTGTTGGGCGTGTCCCCCTCCTCTCCCCCTCTCCAACCGGTGGTGGCTCTACGCATTTTTTCGACAAGGGCGGGAATGCTCGCTTGCGGTTGTCCGTCTTGGCGTGGATGGTTGTCGGGGAAAAGAGGGACAGCTTCGCGTCCCCCCCCTCTCCCCTCCTCCTCCCTGTGCGTTTCGCTGCCTGGGGTCTGTGTGTGTGTGTGTGTATGTGCGCGCGTGCATGTTGATTCGTAGGTATTTTCTAGATAGACACTCCGTTCCGTTGGCGCACCGAGAAATCACCCACATGCGCACACACACACACACACACACACACATACACACACACACACACACACACACACACACACACACACACACAGACGCACAAGAGACGAATGCGTAAAAAAAAATAAAAAATGAACAAACTAAGACAAAGCACAGATTTTTCGGTACAGATGAATTTTCGGACGCCTGCGTCTGCATCTCTTCAGGACACGGGGATGGGGGGGGGCGGGGGGGGCGGGGAAGGTTGACAACAATAACAGCGGCACGCGAGTGAACATGCAGTCACGCCTACTCATGCTCTCCTCAAACGAACCGCTTACCTCCCTCCTCCACGCCGTACTGCACAAGCTTAGACACACGTAAGCGCATGAAGCTTTGGGAGAGAGAGAGGGGGGGGGAGTGGGGACGTGGGGTAGGGTAGGCAAAGTTGATGCTGCAGCAATGGAGGGAATGCAATGTAGATGTCGAGTCGCGAGTTGAGCTCAGATACGAGAAGAGGGGTGAGAAGGAGCTGCTGGTCACAATGCACAGCCGCTCTTGTCCTGCTCTCTTTCTCGCCGCAATCAGGCAAACCTCGCTCACTTACACGCCGTTCCATGACGTATCCTTCAAATTGTACATGTGCATGCGTATCAGTATGCTTGCTTGTTGCTCAATCGATTTTCTTCGTACTCTACTTCTTCATCGGTTGCCTTGGCCGTGGCCTTCTGGAGTGTTTTTCATGACCTTGTCCTGATCCTCCATGCGTCTCGGCCGCGCCACCGGGAGTAGCAGCATCGACGCCCTCCTCAGGCGGGGCCGCGTTTGTGCCTGGTCCAGGGTCTTGCTCCGTGGAAGCCACCATCGGGGGTTGCGCCTTACGGGTTGGTCAGTTGCTTTCCAGTCTCCTCAGCGAAACAGCCTTCCTTTATTGCATCACCCAGCTACTACGCCTCCTCCTCCTCTTCCTTCCCTCAATCACTGCGGCCAGGGCCGGCGTCGCTGCCGCTTAATAGGCGGAGTTACTGTGTGAGCAGAGCGCGGATGCGATGGAATTACCGGTCGATGCAGCCTTCGCATTGTACGCCTTGCGCACACTCTCTGCGCGCTTCTTGGTGGACTCGTAGTTCGAAACCAGGGTAGGCTCATCGGACTCTCCTGGCGCAAGCTGTTGCATTGGGTTGCCGGCGGCGTCTTTTTCGGTTGAGCGGATGCGTGACGAGTAGGTGGGGTCCTGGGTGACACGGAAGGCGTCCAGCTTCTTGCGCGCCTCATCGCGGGCGTTGTTTGCCGCATGCACTTCTGCCAGCGAGTACTCCTCGGCGGCAGGTACGAGAACATTGGTGCCATCCAACGCCTTGATCACTCTCTCGCGAATGGAGGTGTTGTACTCTTCCGTCTGAGGTGCTGAGAGGTGCACGCTGCCGTCGAGGTAGCTGACGTAGCCGTTATCAGTGGAGAAGAGAAGCATTCGGGTTCCCTTCGTAAAACCCTCAGCGGCAGCGTTTATCTCCGTCTGCGTGCGAGGAATAGAGGCGAGGATGGCATTCAACCGCTCCTCCTCCTCCTCACTGTTCCCCATCCGGCGTCTGCGCTCGGCTTCGAGCTGTGCCTCGGCCTCTTCCTGGCGCTTGCGCTCCGCTTCCTCGGAACGGGCCGCTTCTTCGGCTTCCTTCCTCAGACGCTCCTCCTCCTCACGGCGCTTGCGTTCGGCGCGCTTGCGCTCGCGCTCTGCCTCCTCGGCACGCAGCTGCTCCTCGGGGATGAGGTCGAGGTCACGCTTGATCAGGTAAAGGCGCTCCTTCATCTCCAAAATAGCCTGCATGCGATGCGCATAGCTGTAGTTGTCCGAGGGCTTATCGCTGTTGCGCAGATGCTGCGTATCGATCTCCTCCGACTCGGTACCATTGTACCCCATCCAGTTAAACCTTTGAAGAGTGATAAGAGCGGTCATGATTGTCCTGTGTGTGTGTGTGTGGAGGGGGGGGGGCGGGAGACGTTGTTTTTTTTTTTCAAAGCTTCCTTTGCGTGTAAGTGAAAGGGAAGAAAGAGGGAGAGATGAAAGAGGGGGGTAAAAAAAAAAGATGTACGCAGATGATAATGAGATAACAAAAAAGCGCGGTTGGTGTAAACTAGTTAGTTTTGATTGGTGATTGGTGCACGCCCATTACGCATGTGTCAGTGAAAAAAAAAAGATGTAATATATATATGTATATATACATGTGTGTGTGTGTGTGTGTACGCGTGCGTGCAACACATATATATATACACCCATCATGTATGGTAGAGATATCAGACATGCAAAGAGAGAGGAGAGGGAGAAGGACCAATGGAGAGAATGCAGCGACGCATGTTATCGGGGGGGGGGGAAGAGGACAGCACAAAGATAACGATTGCGGAGATCCACGTGCAACCCTTTCAGTGGGTGAGGACTGGGCTCATGGTGCTTGCTTCACGGTAAGCCGAGGCGGGGGAGGGGGGGGGGCATGCATCCATCTGATTCGAAGTTTAACACAGAGGGGTTCGCATAGGTGCACACCCACTGGCCCAGTGAGAGAGAGAGAGAGAGGGAGAGATGCACATGTAAGAACCACTACACCTCCAAAAGGCGCTTTGGTGCCCGTCCGTTGCACCGCGCTGTCGATTTTTCCCTCTTTTTTTTTTGGCGGGGTGGGGAGTAGAGAATGTGGAGAAAAAAGTACTACACGCAGTATGGCGGTGGTGGTGGTGGTGGGGGGATGGAGGAGGGGGGGGGTCTGGAGAACCGAAACAACAGTGGCGAGGGGTTCTGTGCGGACTTAAAACTAACAAGTTAAAACAGCAACCCGCCCTGACCAACCACATCGCAGCCATTCTCGCTACCGTACACCAAACCCGCCACAGGCGGTGCTCTCGCGGACGATAAAGCTCCAGGGAGAGAGGTGGGGCTAGTGGGTCATTGGTCAGCTTCGCCCAGAGCGCGACGAGCACAGTTAGTGGATCGACGTACCTTCAAAACAGCACAGAGCCCGCAAAAGAAAAGTTGAACTCGTCTATGTCGTAGAGAAAGGAGAAGAAGAGAAACAGATAAAAAAAGAGAGGTATTTGAAAGGGGGGGGGGAGGGAGGAGGAGAGGTCTTGCCATTCCCCCCCCGCCCCCTATTCGCTAACATGACGACATACGTACAGGCCCTCACATTGCATGCCACGGATATGGACGTCTCTGCCTGCTCACGTGTGCAGGATACAGTCTATGAGGTTCAAAGCTCTTGGTGGTTGGGGGGGGGGTGGTGGGGTGGTGGTGGTGGCGCGCTCGACACCACAACACGAAAAGGAAGCAAACAAACAAGGAGCGCACTTGACATGATTCACAAAAAGGTGAGTGATGGATTCGGGGGAAGGGGAGAGGGGGGGGGGAGAAGGGGCAGCGGTGTGTGTGTGTGTGTACTCGCATATCTTGGTGTTCGACTGATTTAATCATTGAGAAGGTTATCCAGTTGACCTGCCTCTTTCTTGCCTACGGGCCCCCTGACCTTTTTTTCTCCCCAGGCAGACTCTAACTTGAGTGTCACGAGTGACACGCACACGCACACACACGCACACACACACACACACACACACATCAAACAAAAAAATCGGTTATCTCTCACACAGCGCATCAGCGTGTTTTTTTTTTTGTGAAAGAATCAATCAAAAAGAAGTGCAGCATATTTGAGAAAAAATACTGATGGTAAGAGGAAGCACTTCTGGGCGAGACGGCGTGCGTCGCGACCACCACATTCGCCAATAACGTCAGTGAAAAGGAAAAAAAAAGAAGGGAACCCGACAATATCTAAAGTCACTTTGACGACATGACGCACCCCTGCGATGGTTTCAGATCGGCAAGATGGCACTTATGTGGTGGTGGTGGTGATGGGATGTGAGCACTGTAGTCCACAAATCTGCCTGCTGCACAATGAATGGGCGAGAACGGACTTGATGGAGCTTAATTTGCAGCCGTCGTTGCAGGTGCAGGGTGGTGGAAGGGCAAGCGAGGCTGGCTGATGTCCCACCGCGGTCGCACCGGACTCGAGTTCAGGTCCGTTCGCCATGGTGGTGACACCGTCCGCTGCTGTGGGCGCCGCCCTGTTGCGCTGTTGTGACGTTTCCGCTGCGGTTGTTCTATTTCGCGGGAAGCGTAGGAAGATGCCGGCACAAATATTTCGGTATTGCCGCCAACAGACACGGCCTCGTGGGAGTGCAAAGACACATGTATGCGCTGCTGCTGTTGTTGCTGACGGTGCACGTGCTGCATCTGACGCCGATTGTACTGAGAAGCCTCGTAATCATCCTCAAGCCGTAGTTGCTGCAGACGCCGGTCCAGCTCTGCCAGTGTTGGCACACGGCGATCCACGACCGGGACGGCGTAGGCAGTGCCAGCGGGTACGTGCGACTGTGATGGCGCATAACGGTGGTGCTGTTCTTGTCGAGTATGCGACTGTATCTCGCTTGTCATGCCAGATGAGGTGGTGTACGGATAATACGATTCACTTCGGGATGACAGCGGCTGCTGCTGCTGCTGCTGGAGCTGTTTTGACGAAACATGAGGCTGATATAACGCTTCCACGAAACAGTGGTCCAGTTTGCGGCTGTCCTGGCGCGACTCGAGGTGGTGATGCTCTGCTTCGGCCACGCCGCGTTTGAGGCGGCCCGTGTTTAGGTAGATGTCATGGACGACTCGTGTGGCGGTGGCACTCTGCTCCTGCTGCTGTCTCAAGCGCTTGTCCGACTCCACCTTACGTACGTCCTCGTACACGACCCGAGGGCCGGATTCCCCCATCACGACCATGGGGGCGAGAGAATCGCTGTGGCGCCTACTCGACTTTGTCGCGGCGGTCGCCATATCGTTAACAGGGGCATGCTGCCGCTGCAAGTGAGGCGATGGCGGGTGGTTCGCTGTTCTTCTCCACACGCCTTTGGTGCTCCTTGCGTTTGGAGCTTGTTCGTACGGGCTGGGGAGCCTGTGCAGCTGGCGGCGCTGTCCACCAAAATTGTGGCTTGGGCGGGCGGTCTTGCACAAATTACGTGTACAATTCAACTCGTATGTTTGAAGCGGGGGGGACTTGCGGGGCCGAGGCTGATGACAGATTCCTTGCCCACCACTGCGGCTCTGCGACGTGAGCAGCATGCCAGACGGGGAGAATCTCCGTCGTTGTCTCTTTGGTGGTGGCCCTTTTGCCATATCGGGAGGCATCAACTGACTTGGCACGAAATTCCGCGGAGTTGGCGGCTTCGGCCGTCGCGGCTCTGGAGGAGAGCCGCCGTCGACGTCGCTGCCAAGTGAGACGAAAAACGCTGGGAAGGTTTTCTTCCGTTCCGTCTTTGGCTCCTCGAGTACCCCCCCTGCAGCCGTGGCGCTGGTGGCCATCGCAGAGACGCCGTCGCGGTCGCTTAGTGCAGCAACACCCATCACATCAGGCGATGATTCAGTATTCCCGCGTGTGGTAGTGTCACCTTGCTTCTCCGCCGCGTGACCAGGGCTACTGATGCTTGCTGTGGCAGAACTAGGCACTGCTGCAGCGGGTGGCTTCGCCTCGACACTTGTGCGGCAATCATCCGCCTGTATCGACAGAGACTGCTGCCGCTGCACTTGTGCATCCGGTGTTCCGTCCATAACTGCAGCTGTAGGCGCCGCTGGCTGCCCTGCGGCATCACCTACCGCAGCACCAAGGGTCATAACTTCATTCACTTCCTGGTGTGACCGAGACAGCGCCGAAGGTGGCGGCGGCGATTGGGTTAGTCCTGCAGGCGGAGCGTGAGGAATCCCGGCGACGCTGGCAGCCGTCGGTCGACTCTCAGAGGGGGGCAGTCCATGTGCTTTCCAGGACCCTGGCACCACTGCTGCGGCTTCCTCCTGCTGTTGCAACGGGGTTGAGGTTATAGCTGCTGAGAAGACACTGCCGGGTGCCGCGTTTCCTAGCGCAGCGGTTGCGGCACGAACGGAGTAGCCGAAAGGAGCTTCAGGCTGGGGTTGGCTGAGCGACAGGGTATACGGGTCTAGTGATACAGGTATTGTGTGAGGCGGCAATGGATGCTGCTTCTGGGGCGGTGGTGGGTGCGGATACGCGTAGGGGTAGGCCGCCGCGACTGGTGGGTATCCTAAAGAGTAAGCTAGATGGTGTGGGGATCCCCCGGGCCCTCCCATTGTGAAGCGCGGGTACATGCTAGGGTCGCTCTGCTGGGCGCGTGGTCGCGGTTGTTGCTGCTGTACCCGGTACGCCTGCGGGGGAATCATGCCAGGTTGCGAACGTCCTGAGAGTGGCGACGTGCCCACGTCGAGGCGTGCGACCATCTCATCTGCTAAGGGCTCCGCATGGTGGTATAGAACGCTCTCCGTCGAGGAAACAAAAGAAGTCTGCACCTGCTGCTCTCTGCGACGCTGCTCCTGCTGCTGTTGAGGCGCTGACAGGGGTGGCGGCGCATTGCCGGCTCCGGCGGCGGTAGAAGCGCTGCCGTTTTCGTAGGTTTTGGACCGCATAACATCGCGGAGCTGCGCGCGGTGATGCGCTGTGCAGCACAACATCCGTGCTGAGCCGGGCGGCAGTCCGCAGTGCTGGCAGATAATCTCGCCGCAGCGCCAGCATGGGGATGTAGTATCTGTGCGGTAGCACCGTGGACACATGCGGCTTGGTTCCGGGAGTGCCCCAATGCCACTACCTGCGCCATCGTTAGCGCCTGCAGAGGGCGGATTGTGTTGTTTTTTCGACTCTGCGGCCGGTGCGATGCGTGTGGCACTACGCCTCGCTGGTGGCGAGTAGTCCATCGCCGCCGGTGCTGGCGGGAGCGGTTCGGGTTCGTTGTAGGCATGTGCCACCGAGGAGACTGGTGCGGTGGTGCCTTCAGCATGACGGGGAGGCTGCGGTAGCGGGGCGGCCTCGGTAGCATACCGCTGTTTCTGCAGCGAGGCAGCGCACGGGTAGGCCCGCGCTTGAATATCAGCAGGTGTGCTCCGTGCGTAGTTGTGCTCGCCGTTCTCGGCGGCCCACGCCTTGAATTCCTGTGGTACTACACGAGGCGCAAAGAGGACGCGTGACGCCGCGCTGTATCGCGTGAACGACTTCAGGGTCTGCTTCTGCTCTTGTTCTTGGCCAGCAGGGTGATGGGAGCTGTAGTGGCCGTAAAACGGGTGTGCCGTTCTGAGATTCGCCGCAGTGGGTCGGTAGCTGCTGTCGAAGTACACAGAGGATGCGCTGAGGAGCGCGTTGCTGCCCTCCGAGTCTGGTATAGCGGGCGTTTCCAGGGCGGCGGCAGTGGGTGTGACGGGAGAGAGGGAGCTGCAAGTCCATGGGCTTTCGCTCAATTCGTTCGCGTACCCCCCTCGAGAGGAGCGCCCTGGCTGCAGGCGCTCCTCTGACACGAGAGAGCTGCCGGTGCGGCTGTAGTCCCCGCGACCGCGCAGCGGCTGGTGTGGTCTTGCTTGTTGCTGCTGCTGCTGCTGCTGCTGCTGCCAGGCCCAAGGCCGCCACACCTGCCGCCGCAGCTGGTGTTGGTCTTCACCTTCGTTCATCTCACTCGCCACATACGAGGATTCGATTTCTGCGACGTTGCGTGCGGCACGCACACGATCGACTTGACGGCGGTGATAGCGGCGCTCGCTGAGCTCCACGTGCTGCTCGGCACTATCCTGCAGCGTTTGTGTCCGTTGATGTGCCTCAACGATCTCCTGCACCGCAGAGCGGATTGCTGCACGAATGATATCGACCGGGTTCATCGCCGTGAGGCTGGTTGTGTCTGCAGCGGAAGCGGAGGACGACGGCACAGCGGCTCTATCGCCTCGGGGGCCCGGCGCGACGGCGGCAGACACAGGCGTGTGTTGTGAGTTGAGAATTATCTGTGGTGCCGTGCTAGTCGGGGCCATGAGTGCTGGTGTCTCTGCGGCAGCGCGCGGCGTCGACAATTGATGCGGTATGGCTGAGGAGGTGCGGGACGAGGGAGCCAGCGGTGGGGTCTGCGAAGGTGCTTGTGAAGCGTGTGTCGAGGACTCCGCAAAGAGGCTTGGTACCGCCTCACGACGGCTGCTACTGGCCGGCGGTTTCTGTCCGGAATGCCCTACTTTGGATGGTGTTGTGTGCCACGATGACTGACTGCGCGAGTCAAACTCACGCAGGCTGCGACGTGCATTACGCACGCGCTGCGCCGCAAGCTGGACTTCAGCTTCTCGCGTTTGCTGCCGCCGCTCCATCTCAGCCAGTCGCTCCTGTGCCTCCGTAGAGATCCTCGCAGCCTCCTCGCGCGCCTGTCGCACCGCCTCTACGGCATGCGCTTCGATTTCGGCTAGACGACGAACCGTCTCCTCCTTTTCGCTCTCTTTCTCGGCTAACCGCAGCAAATGATCTGCACGGCAGCGCTCCTGCCACTCGTCCTCGCGGCGCCGGGCTTCGCGGGCAGCTTCGGCAGCTGCCATCGCCGCCGCTTCTTCGCGCGCGCGGCGCAACTCTTCTTGCACGCGCTGTTGCGCCTCCTCCAACTGACGCTGTGCTGCCTGCAGTTTCGCTTCCAGGACCGCTCGCTGCTCTTCTTCAGCGAGGGCCTGCATGGCTACTGCATGCTCAGCGCGGCGGGTGGCCTCGTCGCGCAGGTCCACGAGCTGTGCTTGCAGAAGCTGCTCTGCCGTATCGCGCGCTTCGCGGATGCGCTGCTCGGCTCGCTGCTCGGCCTCCTGTAAGAGACGCACAGACTCGACATGCGCCGCTTGGCGTTCTTTCTCCGCTTGCTTGCGGCTAGCTGCTTCTTCAACAACACGACACTCGGCTTCTCGAAGGCGCTCCAAGGCGGCTCCCAGCTCAGCGGCATACGAAGCTTCGCGCTCGCGCAGCTCCTCTAGCTGCGCCGCCGTACTGAGCGGTGTGCGGGGCTGTGGCGGTGTTGCGGCACCGGCCAAATCAGCGTGGGCATTGTCAGCGTCTCCTCCTTCTGGAATAGCCAGCGGCCCGGCTGTGCGGTGCTCCGGCTGCACGCGTCGGTGCACCTCTGCCGCAGTGATGGTTGGCACGTCGGACACAATAGAGGTCGCCGGGGTTTCTTCAGCAGCAGCAGCGGCGGCAGATACAACGGCTGCGTCCTGCAAAAGTACCTTCTTGCGCTGAATCGCCACCAGCCGCTGGAGAAACAGGAGGTTCAACGTGCGCCGTTCTTCTCTCCACAGTTCGCACAGCATAGCGCGGCCACCAACCTCGTCCGCGTCGAGTTCATCCAGTTCCCACTGACAGCGCTGGCGAAGCGCTGCCTCGCGGCGCGCCGCGGCCTTCTTGAACCCCAAAGCCTCCTGGCGTTGCTGGTCCTCTTCTAGCGCCTGCTGTTGGGCCGCGTAGTGACTATGGAGGAGACTACGCGTCACAGCCTCGTACTCGAGAAACGAGGCACGACCGCTGGCCTCTTCGTGAACGAGCTCTGTCGTATCTTCATGGAGCTGATACCGGGCTCGCTCATAGCGCATCTCTTCGTACTCCCGCTGCACACGGTCGCCCTCTTCCGTTGCCGCCACCACACGCTCAACACGGGCACCAGAGAGAAGCCATGACCACGAGTTGGCCTCGTCCGCAACCACCTCTTCTCGGCCGAGACGTTCTTCTCTCGACAGCTGCGCCTGCTGAGACTTGTACTCGGCTTCCTCATGGGCCAACCGCTGCAACGCCAGTTCATGAGGCAGTACCTTTGTTAGCCATTCCTCGGCGTTGCACCTGTAGTGCTCCCGGACATCCGCTTCAGCACGCACCAGCGCTTCTCGAGCCAGACACTCGCCGTCCTGAAGAGACTGGCAAGCAAAAGCGGCACGCTGCTCGCGCTCCTGGCATTGGCGCATCCTTTCTTCTTGTCGCCATATCTTATCAGCTGCTTCACGCTGCACCAGTCGCTGCCATGCCCGTTCCTCTTCCTCCGCAAGCGCTCTTAGCTCCTCTTCCGCTGCTGCCTCGGCCTCCACTCTGGCTTGTGCCTCCGCTTCCGCTGCTGCTGCTGCAGCTGCCTCGGCCTCCTCATGGGCCCGCCGCTGCAACGCCAGTTCATGAGGCAGTACCTTTGTTAGCCATTCCTCGGCGTTGCACCTGTAGTGCTCTCGGACATCCGCTTCAGCACGCACCAGCGCTTCTCGAGCCAGACACTCGCCGTCCTGAAGAGACTGGCAAGCAAAAGCGGCACGCTGCTCGCGCTCCTGGCATTGGCGCATCCTTTCTTCTTGTCGCCATATCTTATCAGCTGCTTCACGCTGCACCAGTCGCTGCCATGCCCGTTCCTCTTCCTCCACAAGCGCTCTTAGCTCCTCTTCCGCTGCTGCCTCGGCCTCCACTCTGGCTTGTGCCTCCGCTTCCGCTGCTGCTGCTGCTGCTTGGGCTGCTGCTGCTGCTGCAGCTGCCTCGGCCTCCTCATGGGCCCGCCGCTGCAACGCCAGTTCATGAGGCAGTACCTTTGTTAGCCATTCCTCGGCGTTGCACCTGTAGTGCTCCCGGACAGCCGCTTCAGCACGCACCAGCGCTTCTCGAGCCAGACACTCGCCGTCCTGAAGAGACTGGCAAGCAAAAGCGGCACGCTGCTCGCGCTCCTGGCATTGGCGCATCCTTTCTTCTTGTCGCCATATCTTATCAGCTGCTTCACGCTGCACCAGTCGCTGCCATGCCCGTTCCTCTTCCTCCGCAAGCGCTCTTAGCTCCTCTTCCGCTGCTACCTCGGCCCCCACTCTGGCTTGTGCCTCCGCTTCCGCTGCTGCTGCTGCTGCTGCTTGGGCTGCTGCTGCTGCTGCAGCTGCCTCGGCTTCCTCATGGGCCCGCCGCTGCAACGCCAGTTCATGAGGCAGTACCTTTGTTAGCCATTCCTCGGCGTTGCACCTGTAGTGCTCCCGGACAGCCGCTTCAGCACGCACCAGCGCTTCTCGAGCCAGACACTCGCCGTCCTGAAGAGACTGGCAAGCAAAAGCGGCACGCTGCTCGCGCTCCTGGCATTGGCGCATCCTTTCTTCTTGTCGCCATATCTTATCAGCTGCTTCACGCTGCACCAGTCGCTGCCATGCCCGTTCCTCTTCCTCCACAAGCGCTCTTAGCTCCTCTTCCGCTGCTGCCTCGGCCTCCACTCTGGCTTGTGCCTCCGCTTCCGCTGCTGCTGCTGCTGCTTGGGCTGCTGCTGCTGCTGCAGCTGCCTCGGCCTCCTCATGGGCCCGCCGCTGCAACGCCAGTTCATGAGGCAGTACCTTTGTTAGCCATTCCTCGGCGTTGCACCTGTAGTGCTCCCGGACATCCGCTTCAGCACGCACCAGCGCTTCTCGAGCCAGACACTCGCCGTCCTGAAGAGACTGGCAAGCAAAAGCGGCACGCTGCTCGCGCTCCTGGCATTGGCGCATCCTTTCTTCTTGTCGCCATATCTTATCAGCTGCTTCACGCTGCACCAGTCGCTGCCATGCCCGTTCCTCTTCCTCCGCAAGCGCTCTTAGCTCCTCTTCCGCTGCTGCCTCGGCCTCCACTCTGGCTTGTGCCTCCGCTTCCGCTGCTGCTGCTGCTGCTTGGGCTGCTGCTGCTGCTGCAGCTGCCTCGGCCTCCTCATGGGCCCGCCGCTGCAACGCCAGTTCATGAGGCAGTACCTTTGTTAGCCATTCCTCGGCGTTGCACCTGTAGTGCTCCCGGACATCCGCTTCAGCACGCACCAGCGCTTCTCGAGCCAGACACTCGCCGTCCTGAAGAGACTGGCAAGCAAAAGCGGCACGCTGCTCGCGCTCCTGGCATTGGCGCATCCTTTCTTCTTGTCGCCATATCTTATCAGCTGCTTCACGCTGCACCAGTCGCTGCCATGCCCGTTCCTCTTCCTCCGCAAGCGCTCTTAGCTCCTCTTCCGCTGCTGCCTCGGCCCCCACTCTGGCTTGTGCCTCCGCTTCCGCTGCTGCTGCTGCTGCTTGGGCTGCTGCTGCTGCTGCAGCTGCCTCGGCTTCCTCATGGGCCCGCCGCTGCAACGCCAGTTCATGAGGCAGCACCTTTGTTAGCCATTCCTCGGCGTTGCACCTGTAGTGCTCCCGGACATCCGCTTCAGCACGCACCAGCGCTTCTCGAGCCAGACACTCGCCGTCCTGAAGAGACTGGCAAGCAAAAGCGGCACGCTGCTCGCGCTCCTGGCATTGGCGCATCCTTTCTTCTTGTCGCCATATCTTATCAGCTGCTTCACGCTGCACCAGTCGCTGCCATGCCCGTTCCTCTTCCTCCGCAAGCGCTCTTAGCTCCTCTTCCGCTGCTGCCTCGGCCTCCACTCTGGCTTGTGCCTCCGCTTCCGCTGCTGCTGCTGCTGCTTGGGCTGCTGCTGCTGCTGCAGCTGCCTCGGCCTCCTCATGGGCCCGCCGCTGCAACGCCAGTTCATGAGGCAGTACCTTTGTTAGCCATTCCTCGGCGTTGCACCTGTAGTGCTCCCGGACATCCGCTTCAGCACGCACCAGCGCTTCTCGAGCCAGACACTCGCCGTCCTGAAGAGACTGGCAAGCAAAAGCGGCACGCTGCTCGCGCTCCTGGCATTGGCGCATCCTTTCTTCTTGTCGCCATATCTTATCAGCTGCTTCACGCTGCACCAGTCGCTGCCATGCCCGTTCCTCTTCCTCCGCAAGCGCTCTTAGCTCCTCTTCCGCTGCTGCCTCGGCCTCGAGGTAATTCCGGTTCTCTACCCCTGCTTGAGCCGGGCCCTGGTGTGTGAGGGTCAGGAGTGAGAGTGTATCTTCGGCTGAGCGTGGTTCCGTGACGGATTTCGTGACAGTCGAGAGGATACCCGGAGCGGTAGAATGGGCCACCTGATACCGCTCCTCCTCTCGCGCTTCCTGTTCGTCGGCCGTTCTATCAAACGAATGTGTTTGCGGATCGGAGACGACGCTAGCAGATCGACGGTGTCGCCGACGGCTTGTGCTCTTGCTACCAGGGGCCAACCCGTGCGCAAGCGCTCGTTGCGACAGCTCGTCGTCGGACGTGGCGCTCACCTGGTCCGAGAAGTCGCCCGAGGAGAGGGTGTCACCTTGATTGAGATAAGAGTTGTGCTGATACTGGGGAGGCGTGGATTCAAACTCAGGTACGAGTTCTCGGCGTGCGCGCGTGGCCGTGTCTTCCTCCTCCATCTGCCGCTTTAGTAGGGCGAGTTCGTAAACTTCGAGGTCTTGTACCACGCCGCGCTCCTCAGCCTCCGTATATTCGCAGTCGTACAGTAGCTGCTCCGGTGGCGCGAGTTCCTTGGTGATGTCGGTGTATGACTGTGGCGTCACGGCTGCGTGCGAGTGGCCGTCCGATTCCCTCGAGGATTTCTCGATTGCATCCCCCACTGACCCCAATGTTGTCAACGATCTCGACACAGACACCGACGTCGACGGAGTGTTTTCTGGCGCGCCCTTCTGCTCAGCCGTTGCCATGGCGTCTGCCTCGGAGGCTACATTGGACGGCGTCGGTTTTGCGTCGCCTTTGGTGGCGACAGGTGCGGCAGGGGAGTGTGTCGTTTCTTCATCTACCGTATGCAGCACCAGCGGAGGAGGAGTCGGGTACTCCTGCCTCGGTTCCAAGATTGAGTTTGGCATCTTCGGCACAGGCTGTGAGCGCGAGCGTTCCTTCGCCTTCTTCAAACCAGCGCTCGCGGCGGTGCCTGAGGCGGCTGCGACAGATGATGGCGGCGGTGCGGCTGTAATGGCATAGAGGCTTACTGCCCTTTCTGTCTTTGCCGCCGCTTCAGCCGCGCGAAGCTGCAGCTGCAGCTGGTGCTCACGAGCACGCTGGCGTTGTGCTTCGACTGGGTCTATCGGGAGCGCGTCAACGGCGTCTTGTGTCAAGGGCGACGACGCCCGGCGCTCGCGTTTTTCTTCAGCGGATCGGTGACCTTCTAAAGCTGCCGCAGCTGCTTCCTTTGTGCCATCTCCGGGGACGATTGATGTCGTTGGGTTAGCGGGGAACTGGACTGAGTGTGCACGTCTCTTCGAAGTTCCATTCTTGCCCTTTAACGCACTTCTATGTGGTGTGGCGGCGGTGCCGGTACGGCGAGAGCGGGTTGATGACACGCCGTCATCGATGGCCACTCGGACCGCCTCGGCATCGGTGGCCGCCGCGGAGCTGCGCGTGCGCCGCCGACCCGACTGCGCTAACCGGGAGACACAGTTGCACGTGGGGCAAAAAATACAGCGTCCTGCATTATCGCAGTGGACGAGCGCGCACGGCTGACATGCGTAATGCCGGCAGTCGATGAGAGAGAAGAATGGAAACAGCGGTGCATGTGGGTCGGAGGCCGAAGGGGTAGCGCGACGGAGGCAAAACACGCAGATGTTTTTATCCGAGGAGCCCTGCTCGGTAAGCCGAGTGGAGTTCACCGAGATATTTTCGGATTGCAGTCCCGCCATCTTGTTTTCGGACCTCCCTCCCCCCCCCTTCGTGGTGGGAGAAGTTCAGAGACGCTTACAGACAAGTAAACACAAGGGAGGGGGTGGGGCGAAAGTCAAATGTATGTGTGTGACGGGACCACCACTGCGGTCTTCCTTCGAAGTGGTCAGGTGTGACGGTGAGGTACGCACTACCCAGCACACAAGAGTGTCTAGTGAAATCACAGGCGGAGTGTTGGTGAGCAGAACGAGAGGAAGAGGGAGGTGTGTGTGTGTGTGTGTGCGTATGTATATATATATATGTGTGTGGTCCAAACGTATAAGATAAGCTGTCCTAGATCACTTGTGCAGACAGCCAAATCCATATACCCGTGATTTCGCTATGGTGTGTGTATGTGTGTATGTGGGGTGGAGTGGAGTGTGTGTGGGGGTAATATGTGGGGTAAGCAGAGAGGAGGAGCGTTGTATAGGAGGAGGGAAGGAGGGGGAGAGCTCAATCAATACGGATAGTCGTCATCACAGATTTTGCCGGTTTGTTTCGGTGTGGCTGCTCAACCACACGGGGGGCGTATGCACATCCCCAAATTTTCTACCTGCGTGGGGGAGAGAGGGGGAGGGGAGGGGAGGGGAGGGGGAGGGAGGGGTGGGTGGGAGCGGCAGCAGCAGAAGCGCTACCGGGCAGATGCTCGAAGGAATTTGGTTTCTGTGCCTTCACGCTTCTCCCCACCCTTCATCTGCGAGACGTTGGGTGCGGCTCTTGAGCTCGACCGGGGACTACTCATCCTTTACGCGGTGGCAATGACGGCGTGCCCTATTGGGGGGGGGGGAGGGGAGGGGGTTGGAGGGAGGGGTCCCCCCCTTTTGGAAAAAAACAAACAAATAAACATAAAAAAAGTTGACTGATCATAATGAAGCAAAGTGAACTCATCTGACTTTCTGTGGCGTTTTTTTTTTGTATTCCATTTATGGATTGTGGTGCCTTATGCCGCGTCATATATGGAGGGGGGGGGCGTGCACATCCATAAGACCAGCGGTGTGTCTACGTGCATGTGTGTGTGTGTAGATGTGGGTAGACAGAAGGAGAGGCATCTCCTTCCCTTGGAAATGAGAAGGGGAAAAGCGAAGGGAGGGAACATTCTGTTTTGCCGTTTTTTTTTTTCCGTGGCCCGTGTCACGTGATGTACTTATGCCCCCCCCCTCCCCCTATATGTATACATGCCTACATAAATGATGCGGTACACAGCTGCAAGAAATATTATATATAGAAAAAGAAATCACCGCGAAGTGTAGGGCGGACCAGAGTACACAATGCGAGTTAGGCCATACCTAAACATGGGACGAGACACGCAGCGAAAGAGAGGGTGAGCGTTACTGGGAGACTAAACCACACGTGCACACAGACACACACACACAAACGTGCATTCAAGAGCGTACCAACACTAGAGCGCCATCTCTTGTGCTTTGCCTCCCCCCCCCCATAGATTCACGACTGTATGGGGGAGAAGGGGGGGGTGGGGTGGGGGGGGGGAGGGGGAGGGCGGCGGGGACAGGTGGCCCCATGCCCTGTCTTCCGCCTAGACGCTACACTTATACGAATCCTTCATCTGGCCCTCGCGCTTTACCTGCTCTGCATTTAAAGCGGCCAACACCTGCTGCAGCCTAAGTTTTGCCACCTCTAGCTGCGCTCCGTCCAGCTGTCGAATGGCCTCCTCGACATCCCCGCGAAAGCAGGTAAAGGAAGGTGCGCCAGTCACAACACGACTCCTTGTTGACTCCACCGCTCCCGGGCGCAGTGAAGGTGTGCTTGAGTCTGCCACATACTCGAAGGATTTGTCCCCGCCAAGCAACGATGCGTCTCCAGCAGCGGTAGTTCTTGCTGCTAGCGCGATGTCGGTCGATGGCACAGGCGTGGTGGTGAGAAAAGGGGCGCTGAAGGTTGGCAACACCAGACGCCACAGCGCCTCTGAAAGACTGATCGTGTTCCATTTGTCCTTGCGTGCTATGATTATTCGCTTCACCGTGGACGATAGGGGGACGCGTGTGAGGATCTGCGCTGAGGTATCTACATCGTTCGACCTCTGTACACACACGCGACCGTTTTCAGGGGCCCCTGTGCCAGCGTCTTCGTCGCTCTCCACTTCTGCGCGCGGTCGTTGAATAACGAGGCCATCGTCATCCTCTGCTGTCGTGTACGCATCCTCTTCGTCTGGGGCTGCGAATATCCAGCTTGGCTGCCCACTAGAGCCCGAGGAGGCGCCGTTGGAGTCTTCGGGTGCACCGCCTTCGGTGCACGTCGATGACGACCTCCTGTTTGTCGTGGGATCGGAGGCGGACTTCAAGTGACCAAGCACGTGGCCGCTTCTCGGCTGCGACGTCTCTCCGAGTTCGCGAAGAGGGCAGCTTGGACGACAGGATTTTCGACACCGACAGTGGGGACACGAGATCCACCTTGCTCGCGCCTGTACGGAGTCAATGGCGGGGGTGCTGCTGCTGTGATGGCTGCATGCCACCGTGCCCTCTTCAGGGTCGTGCTCAAATACACGATAGCTTCTCAAGTACATCTTGGGCAGCACCGGTGACAGGGGGTGGAAGCCGCGTATGGCTGCCAGCACGAAGGCTCCCGCTCTCCACAGGAGTTGCGCGAGGTGAGCGGCAAGGGCGAGGGTCCCAGAGCGAGTCTTTGTGCGAGACGTTGCCTGCAGTGGTGTCTGCTGCTGTTCTTGATGGCGCTGATCAAGTAGAGGCGCCCGCGACGGCAGCGAGCGCCACGACTCGTCGTCAGTGCAGAGCGACTTTGAGATGGAGGGGCCGAACTCGGCTCCTGCGTTCCAATTGCCGTCACTAATGTCGTCTGTGCTACAGCAGCCGCCGATCCATGGCGCCGTCCAATCTTTGTACTGCGGATCCACCGCGGCTTGTGCAGCTGCCATAACCTCGTCACCCTTTCTCCCCGTATACAAGGCTTTCCCCACTCCCCTTTCTAGCAGCGACGAGCGCAGCACCTCTGCTGCGGTTCGTATCTCGGCGCACCGGACTTCACCGCAGCAGAGGCAGAAGCGCATCTCCCGACTGCCGATCAGGTGTTCCTCGATGAGTCGCACTGACGGGCAGTCCATCACATTCTCTTCCTGGTGCCCAAAACGTGACCGCTCCCCGGAAACCTTTTGGGCGCCGGTGACGTCCGCGTTTCTCCAGAGGGACGGGGGTAATGATGCCGAGAGCGTAGGGGGATTGTCCACAACCGATGCGCGCGCATTCACTGCGAGGGCATCGCTTTTATCGCAGGTGGCTCCTAGAGGTTGTGAAAACTGTAGCATAGCGGGTGGTGTGACCGTCATGGGTGCACGTCGTCGGCGGTTCGACGAGATGGCACCACCTCCCGAGAAATCATCAGCAGCGAAGACTTCTTCATCCGCGTGAGAGTTGGACACATTTTCAGAGAGCGACATCTTATCGCACCGTTTTTGCTTGTCTCCGGCACTGTCAACACTCCTGCGTTGACTTGTGTCACCAACGGTAGCACCCATGGTACGACCAGTCACGCTCGATGGACGCTGGTGCTGCTGTTGTTCTCTACGGCTGGATGAGGGAGCCTGAGGGACGTACAGGGCTGTAGGCACCGATCCAGCTGCAACCGGTGCCATAGATGTATTGACGCAGTCCCCAGAAGAGGAGTAGACGGCATGATGCGAGATGTCGTAGCTGTGCTCGACACTACCGTACGGCTGATGTCTGGAGTGATGTTGTGTCGCCGTCGAAGAAGAGGATGGGTAAGTTTTTGGGGCGACGTCCTGCTTGCCAATCGCAGCGTTGCTGGCGTCACAGTCACCGGGAATGGTGTCGATGACAGGTGAGGCTTTTCTTTGAGGGTCTTCAAGGCCTTCGGCGCTGTACATCCAGTCAGGGGGGTCTCCCTGATACGGGGAAATATGACCGCATGCCAGACAGACCCACACCGGAGCGGTAATGCAGGGGTGTGGGGACGGCGAAGAAAAGAAGTGCTGCGTCTGCAATTCCATTACGCCGACTCAAGGAGCTGACAGGGAGACACTGGATTAAGCAAAACAAAGGGGAGCGGGAGGGGGAGGGGGAGGAGGTTGTCGTGGCGGTGAAGCCCTGGTAGGCGATTTTCACAGGGGAGGCGCGCGCGCGTGTGTGTGTGTGTGTGTACGTTCCTGGGCAGCAACACGAGCGGTTTTGCGCACAATACTCAGCCTGCTCCCACCACCCCCCTTTTCCCCTAGTAGAAAAGGAAGGTGAAAATCAGAGAAGGATGAGTGTCTTGTAGATACGGCGGTGGTGTGGTGAACGATGACGTGAAGCGTGAGAAAAAAGGCGCAGTTGAGACGAGACGCCTTCCGGTGTGCTGACAAAGTTTGGGCGTGGATGCCCCTCCCTCCCCCACTCCCACTCCCTCCCAATCAGACGATCCGAAATAATAATCCACGAAAAAAACAAACAAAAAACAAGATTGAGGACAAAAATATTGGGAAGAGGGGAGGGAGTGTACATATAAGCGGTGAAGTCCACAATGCACACACTTACACGCACACGCACACAACGCTATGAAGTAATTATTCAATTGCCCTCCCCCTTTTTTCTTCGCCCCCCCCCCTCTCTTCCCTTCCTCCACGAGATAAAGGGGCAAAAAAAAACAGCGATAAAAATGATTGGGGATGTCACTGGAGCAGACGTGGACAAATAAGTGTGTAGTAAAACCAGACGATTTATGTATAGTTTACTGTAGAGTGGTGGGAGATGACAACGAGTCTTTTTATTTGTGTGTGTGTGTGTGTGTGTGTGTGTGTGGGAAGGGGGAGGAGGGGGGTCGTGGGTGTGGACCAGTGGTGTGGGGGAAAGCCGTAATGGCGGACTTTCTACACGCCCTTGCTAGCTGCCGCAATTTGTGTAATGTGGGGTCCCACGTATGTGCTTAATACACCAACACGTTTGCCCGCAACTCCTCTCCTCCCCCTCAAAATATATGGCGTCTTGACAAGAGGGGAAAGACCACGTTGCTGTGATAGTCGCAATCGGGTTGAGAGACTGACAAGAGAAGCCGAAAAGTGAGGACAGCTGAGCAGCGGTTGCAGGAAGGAGGAGGAGGAGGAGGATCACCACGTGATTCGTACCCACCGGTGTGCGCGCGCGGGTGTACGGGGTAGGCAATACACAGAGCCGAAGGAGCACAAAACAATGGGGTGCGAAGACGACAGGGAGAGGGAGTGGAGAGTCCCTGCAGACTTGCGACGTGACGCTGTTCTATCGCTCTCGTGCTTGCCCATATATATATATATATGTACATATACCTCGGGCGAATCGCAATGGCGGACACATGTGATCTCCTCTTGCACTACACGAGCGCCGGCGCACATTGTGAAGGTGTGCTGTGAACTTATTGTCGATATGGTCTGCGTGTGTATATGAAAACGAAAACCTATCCTTACATAGCGAACCACTGAGGAGGTGTGGGGTGGGGGTGGGGTGGGGGAAGAAAGAGGGGGGCGATATAATAGGGACACGGCTTTCTCGGCCGTGCTGCGCGCCACCGCCGCTCTCCCCCCCTCCCCCTCCATCCGGTTCTTTCTCGTGTTTACTCCTAGGAAAGCTAAAATGTATTTACATGTGGAAATCTAATTAGTAAACGGTTGGTCTAGTGGTGATGAGAAGGGGGGGGGGAGATGTCTCTCCCTCCCTCCCCCCCCCTTCTGGGGAGTGGGGCGATCGCTTTCGAACGGGACGCAGACATCGTCGTCTTCTGCTACTCTTCCTATCGCGTGGCAAAACGATGCGATATCCATGAACAACAAAACACATAGCATGACTCAAGATGACCAAAGATGATCACCACCATCACTACTACTTCCCTCCCTTTGCGCCGACACGCATGCACAGAGAAGCCACATTTCGTGCTTCTCAGTGACGTTTTGCCTGCACCCGCGGAGGTTTGGGGGTCTTCGTTTCCGTGGCCCGCAGTGCTGCCGCTGTGTCACCAGCCTCCACGACATCGTAGTTGGGGGTGATGATCAACCCCATCTGCTCAGAGAGCTGTGCACCTGTGGCGGCGGTGAAGCTCTTGAGCAGTGCCCGCATGAGGACTTGCTGGGCTGCTGTGGCTACTCCACCGACTGGTGCTATTTGGTCGAGTACGGAGGGAGGCACCTCGTCGTCGTCGTTGTCGTTGTCGTTGTCGCGGTTGTAGTCGTTCATACCAGATTCGCTACCACCCTGAGAGGTCTTCTTGCTGCTTTCCTGCGTGCGCGCTGTCGTCGTACTTCTGAGAGACTGCCGCGAGGATTTGCCGTCGACTTGTCCTTCCCGCGGCCAACGACGTGCCACCCACTCTTCTAATCGGGCCGCCATGACAATTGGCATGCTTCCCGCGGCAGGGCCCAGTGCCGTTGTCAGTGTCCCTTGCCCGCGCTCATCGGATGCAGTTCCGATTGATGACGCTGCTCTCTGGGACGTGGAGTCCGCCGGAATGAATGGGGGCACGTTCAGCAGCGCCACAGCACCCGTTGAGGTGACCGAGACGCCGGCGCCAGAGGCAACGGGCCGGCTGCCGAACTGTTTCCATCTCGTGTCCTTCAGCCGCCCCGCCAAGTTCTTCATCTTCGCGCTAGCCGACATGCGAGCCGTGCCAGTGCTACGTCCGCCAATGCCAGCCAATGCCATTGGGGTGAGGGATACCATGAGGGCCGCGTTGTAGCGACGTGCTGATACGTCTATCAGCTCCGATGACAGATCCTCGGCAGCCCTGCGCTCCAGGAGAGAGTGTAAAAGAGGCACATCGCTCGCTGGCATATCACACACACCTCTAGACGGATTTCCCGGCGAGGATCGTGTGCGCGGCGCAGGATAGGCACCAGTGCACCGCTGGATCACCGCGGGCAACTCACTGATAGCGGCTGTGCCCCCCCCAAGAAGTGAGCGAGGGCGCGCGCTATTTTCTCTATTCATGATTGAGGAGCGGCCAATGCCATTCATTCCGGCTCCGTGCCCATCACCGTCTCTTGCATAGATGTGGTTGTTCTTGTTCTCGTCGCCCTTGGGGTTATCACCACCCTCGGTGAGTGACTCCCCTTCGTTATCTAGGCTGGGCATTGAGAGGGGATAAACAACAAATTGCTGAGCCTCGAGAAGAAACACCACATCCATCTGCGACAGCCGGGGCGGCATTGCAGGGCCCCCTCCGCTCGTTTCGGGGGCATGGGGGGTTTGACGGCCGTGCTGTGCTGACAGCGGTGCTCTGCCCATCGCCCCATCTTGAGCCGAGACATGGGGCAGCGCAGTACCGCCAGTGCGACTGGCGTTCCACTCGGATGTGCTCTTCGGCTGGCCGATCTCCGGTAAAGCGCTTCCCATCGCACTACAGGGGCCCCACTTTCCCTCCTCACGGTCTCCTCCCTGCTGCTGTTGCGGTTGTATTGCGGGTCTGCCAGTGACAGAGGGCGGTAGTAGCAGACGGCTGTAGGTGCTCAGGCCGGGGCCAGCGTCGTTGCCGTCGCTGTTGACCTCCTCCTCACCGTTGCCCGTGTGATGAGCACACGGGTCGCGGCTGGCGGCTGCAAACTCCGTTCGAAGCTCTCCGTAGAGGCGCACAAGCTCATCCTCGAAGGAGCAGAGACCGAGGTGCAACAAGCTCACTTCCTCCGTGAGTAGGATAGGAAGAACATTCGTGACGCCGCCGCCGCCGCTGCCGCTTTTGCCTTGTCGCTTTGTTTGAACGCGCGAGGCCGAAAGCCGCTGTGCTTCAAGGGCATTGCACAAGAGAGTCGTCATGTTGCAAAGTGGGTGCCGCTGCTCCTCCCACTGCTTACGTATTTGGGCGGTCACGGCCCGTGTCAGGTACGACAGCGCAGAACACTTCGCTTGCGTCCCTGCTCCCCCGTCTTTACCACCGCCGCGGGCAACCAATACTTTGGACTGAGCGGCGACCTGGTCAAAGAGAAGTGCCTTGGCGCGCTCTTGCTGGTGGTGGCGCCGCTGAGTGGCCTGCAGTTGTCGCTGCTCCGCCGTGACCATCAGAGCGAGGCGACGACTGTTGGGTTGTTGTTGGTGTTGCGTGAGGTTTAGCCTTACCGAGCCACCCTTGGAGGACTTCTCGTCCACGTCACTATTGGTGTTGTGACTCTTTCGATTTGCGGTGCCTGCGACAGGGGCGTGCGCCAGGCCATCCGCCACGGAACCCACTGTGGACGCCAGCTCTTTGCCGGTGGGGTCCATTAAGGCTACAAAGTTGTCGGACGCTAGAACCAGATGAGGCACAGGAAAGAAGCGGAACAACTCCCGCTTGCGAGGCACCATTGTGGACATCGCTGCTCCTCCTACGGACTGCAGCCGGGCAGTAGTATCGGCGCCATCGCGGTCGGCCCTGTCGTCCGCCAACGTGTACGCCTCCCTCATATCACGCTGTTCCTTGCGGTCGCCTCTGTTGAAGAAGACAACGCGTCGGAAGGCACGCGGGTTCGGCCGGTATGTTGGCGGCACACATCCGTACCACATGAGCAACTGAAGCATCGCCGGTGAATGGGCGTAGTCGAAGGCAGTGAGTCCGTGCGCGTTCACTCGAAGCATGCAGCGCAAAAACTCGCGCGGCACCGTCCCAAAATTCCACGAGGAAGGCGTCTCTCGAGTCTGCCTACCACGGCCGAGATAACCGCCACCGTTGCCGAGGCAGGTGTCCTCATCGCTGTCGAGGTCATCCTCGTTGGAATCGTACATTGATGACCCAGCCGATTCGTCTATTGGAAAGCGGCCCGGGCACCCGCTCTCAGGGATCGGATCAAACCCGTTCGACACGAGCCAGAGGTAGCAGTATTCGAGGTAGTACTCAGCTAGTTGGCACTGGTCGTGAAGGACGAGCAGGTGAAGTAGCGTATCTTGATGCTCTCGGGTCTGGTAGCGCAGGCTGATGGCAAGCTCCTGCGGTGTGGCGCCGCTGGGGGCAACGCTTCCAGCCAGGAAGAGGTCGAGCACCGGCACCGAGAGGGCCACTCTTTGATCTAGCAGGAAGAGGATTGTGTCAATGGTGGCGCCAGAGGGGCGAGGCGAGCGAAGCAAGAGAGTCGAGTGCAGCGCCCAATCCAGCTGGAGGTACATGAAGTAGACTGGATCTGGCACCACCACCGACGGAGTCGGTGGTACGACGGAAAGGGATTGGACCTCAGTTTCCTTGGACACCGTCAAAGTATTAGTGCGCGGCGGGCTCTGTTTTCCCGTGCGCCGCTGTGCAGCCGCCCGCTGCGAAAGAGAAAATTCAGCTTTGGTGGTTTTCATCGAACTGTTTTTGGCTGAGTCGACATTGGCGGTCTTGTCGTCTGGGAATGAGACCTTCGCACCGCCTTTGGCGTCTTTTCCCGTAGCGCGGTGTAGAGCAGACATCCGTTTCACTTGTGGTGGTGCCGGTGTCCGGCCAGGCTGGACGTCTGCTGGTGTCAATGGCGCTATGGCCACCACCTCAGGCATGACTGCGTTGGCGGGGACCGAAGTGACTGAGCTCAAGCGAGTCGCCGGCAGCTTCACGGGGCAGGCAGCAGCGCCTAGGCCCCATGTCACAGCTGTCACGCGCCGCCGCCGCTCTTCGCGCGCGGCGAGGGGACGGCGTCCATTCCTCACGCAGCTTTCCATGAAGCGCAGTTCAGCATTTGCACCCACATCGACGTTCTCTTCGTCGTGGCTGTCTTGGTTTGCCATGCCGTTCTGCAGCCGCGACACACTTGTGGATGGTGAATCACCGCTTCGCTCGCACGAGGCCTTGAGAGTTTCTGGCGTCAGTTCGGTAGACCAAGACTCGCCAACCTCTGTAAGCGTGATGGAGATAGCGCCAGGAGAGAGAGAGCTCTTCGTAAGCTGAGCTGCGGCTGTGACATCTGTCTCCCCCCCTTTTGGCAAGCGAAGCAGCCGTGGCAGCTGCGACACGATTTCGCCGCCACCGCAGGCGTGCTGCCCCGGCGGCGACGTGCCTCGCGGTCTTCCGTCATGACTTGATTTCTCGACACTCTGCAGTGTCACCGTGAGCTCCCCAGCCGCCCCTGTCGATGCCCCGACGGGGGCCATCAAGTCCGGTTTGTGGGCCATGTCCTCTGGCATCCCGCTGTTCATGTCGACACGGTCGTAGCGCATAGGAGCCATTTGCGCACGTACTTCGGGGTGTGCGAACGTGTACAGAAACCGCAGCGTGGAGGCGCTTCCCGCAGCGACGGCGAGCAGGTCGATACGATGCTTCTGCACAGCCTCCTTCCAGAGCAGACGCTGCAGCCGCTCGAGCACACAAGTCGCCTGCGACGTGGTGCTCACGCCGGCGAAGGACGGATAGCTTCCGAGAATCGTTGCCAAGGCCGCCTCCATCGCACGCGTAGTCGCGGCTTGAGGCGCGTTCGTCCCACCAGCGGTCCCGCTTGACGACAGCGCTTGCTGCTGCTGCTGCTGTTGGATGTTGTTGATGTGCTTGAGCACCACGTCCGGTAGGCGAAGCTGCAACAGGTGCCACAGCACGTCTTTGTCGTCGTAGCGTACCGCAAGCTCGATGGTATCCCACAGCAGCGTGCCTGCCAGCCCCTCCACCGAATGCTGGACACTGTCCACCAGCGTCGTCGAGGTTTCCTTTTTGTTAGGCTCTGGCAACGCAGTCGCTGAGGTGGCCCTGGGGCGTTGCCCACTCCTGGCGCCTGCCATGGATGCCGTGGCAGGGGCGATTGCATCGACTGAGAGGGACTGCGATGGCGAATTGCCCTTGTTTACAATCGTCTCGGCCACCGACATGGACATGAGCTGCAGGAAGACGCTTGTGCAGCGTACGACGTGGGACCAGTTCGACTGATTTGATGGGCTGCACAACGACTTTGGCCGCTTCTTTGACGCGCTAGACGGTTTCGTGCCGTCAACGAGGGGCTGCTCCCGTTGCGGCGGCAGCTCTACCTGCAAACTTTGTCCGCTTGCCTCCTCCTGCACGGCGGCGCGCATGATGAGATAAATCGGGACTGCCGGTGCCCCGGGGAGCACGACCCGAAGAAGGCTGTTCCACGCCTTCGCCGTCGCCGACACTGCAGTGTCCAGCCGGCCAGTGAAGCGCGCGTAGAGCAGATTCGCCCAGAGCGCATTCATGCAATGAGAGCTTTTCAGGAAGTGCGCCGCGACGTCGACGTTGTCCATCGTGATCTGCAGCGCCGGTATCGGGTGGATGTTCGGGTACACCCACCGAAGAAAGGAGCGCCGTGCAGCTTCGTTGGGCATGTGTGTGAGCAAGATGCGCAGGCTGCCGATTTCATGCGCAGGGTAGTAGACGCGAGTGGCGAGTAGCCGACGGAGCACGACGTCCTCCAGATTCGTGCGCAAGGAGTAGTGAGTTGGGCGGGATAGCTCCGCGACGTCGTACAGATCCACAGCATCCTCGCTCGCCCCCTCGCTGTCGTCTTGCCGAAGCGCGTTGTGCGGGCTGTGCCATGATTCGTTTCGGCTCCGGCTGTGAGAGTCCCAGGCCCGTGAAGCAGCTGCTCCGCTCTCCAGCAAGACAGATATCAGCGGCGTGTGAGCGATGCGCGCGGCCAAGGAGAGCGGAGTCTCGCCGTCACACGAGGGCTGGAAAAGTACGGAGCACAGTACATGCCCAGTCGCTGCACCCTCCATCGAGAGCGCTTTCGACTCGGACGCTGACGGGAGTTCAAGACAGGGGTCTGTAGTCACTCGAAGTAGGTGCACCAGCGCCACGCACGTATCGACCAAGGCACGCGTCTCTAGTTCGGCGCCTGGGCTGCCGATGCATGGTGGTTCTTCCAGCACACTCATTGACAGCCTTGGCGCGTCGTTGGGGTCGGACACGATCAGCGATGCACGCGGATTCTCGTGCGTCCCCGGCAAAAAATTACTCGTCTTGGCACTCCCGCCTCTTCTGGCACTGGCTCCGGCGAGCAAGCGTGCGTGTGCCTTGCGCAGTAGTCGTGTGGCGACACTGTCACCACTCAGAGGATGATGCACATTCACTGGGATTCCCGTCGTGCCGAAAGCGTGCACCAGTCGGAGAAGCTGCAGTGGGGTGTACTCAACACACGTGTAGAGGAGGACAACGCGGTAGCACAGCCGCAGCGCCGCAATGAGCCGTTCCCTGAGTGGCTCGGCCGATAAGGACACCATTGATTGGGGAGTCACAGGACGGCCGTTGGCAGCACTGTCTGCCCCCACAGCTCGTTTGCCCTCCACCGCATTACCGTGTGCTTTCATTGTGTCTCGTCGAGCGGTGGTGGGGAGAAAGCTGACGTCTCTCTCCGCTGAGGTGAAGGTCAGCATAGACGTGAAGGGCGCCTCTGCGGCGTGCAGCATCAGTGTCTGTGGCTTGGTAGGGTGCAACGGCATCTGACTAGTATCACATGCAGTGGCCACATCTGCATTCGCGCGCCTATATAGCTGCTGCTCTTCCGCGTACCGTACCCAGAGGGCCTGCGCTTGCTCGAACACTGTGCCAACCTGACCCATGGTGCTGCCATCTTTTTCGCCCGAATCGTCATCTCCTTCGCTGCCACTGTCATCGTGCGTGTCGTCATGGGTGCCTGCGGCTTGCTGAACCCTTCGCATAAGCCTCGCTAACGTCGTCGCAGCAGGCGCGAGGCGCATGCAAGGCAGGCGTCGCCACTGGTACAAGAGACGGGGCGCGTTCTTTAGAATCTGCTCGTCGAAGTTCCCACTCTCGGTGCTCTTCCGCGCACGAGCGAGGGGCCTGTCATCGAGGTGCGTTCCCAAGCGCTGCTGCGATTCTGGCGCACATCCCAGTAGCGGTGCGCCGAAGCGAAGGAGCGAGTCGACACACCGCTGTCCAGTCGCTTCACTGACATTCGTCCCGACGGACGTCAACGGTGCTGCGGTAGACGCCGAGGCCTTTGAAGGAGAGGGCAGGGGGAGGGGCGATCGGAGGCTAACGTTTCCCGGTCTGCGTCCTGTTGTCCTGGTGCCCTTGAGATTTGCTGCGTAGCTCTTGTACGTGACAGGAAGGTCAGCGGCTCCGCTGCCGGCTAAGGCAAGCAGCCACGCATCGCTGCCAGTGCTGTCGAAGAGCCCGTTCGGCTGAGCACCATACTGAAGCAACAGATTCACCATCGCCAAAGAGGCTGGTAGCAGGGGGGCCGTTGGCATCGCGGCTCTGGAAGATGGGGGGGTCGCAGGCCTGAGAAAGTCCGCAGTCGTGTTGCTGGCCGAGGCGCTGTTGCCGGACCTTGTCGCTGCCACGATGCACTCCTGGAGCGCTGTCCGCTGATACGGGTTGAGCCACGCCGGCTCCTTGTAGTCCACAAGAGTCGATGGAGGTCGCCTCGCCGTCGAGACAGTGGTGTCTCCGCATTGAGCTGCAGCACCGTCTTTGACGTTCCCTTCGGAGGGAAAAAGGCGGGCCTTGGCGCCAGCTGAAGTCACAACGCCACCCGCAAGGAGGAGCGTCTTTACAGTTTGTGTGCTGCCGGTGTGAACGGCCAGCCAGTACGGAGTCCAGTAAAACCACCCGCCATTGTCATCACGGCTGGTGGATTGTGCAGCCACTTTGACAAGGGCACATACAGTGTGCGCGACGACATCACGCACCAGCACCTCCTCCTCCTCTTCTCGTGCTTCTCCGCGGGATGTGTCGGTCTGCTGGGACGTCCTCGATAGGCTAGCTCTGGTATACAGGTCTTGTGCCGGTGCGTACAAGGGGCTCAGGTTGTAGGTCTTCACGAGGAAGTCAACGACCTCCGGGAGACCGAGGGTGGCCGCCAGCTGCAACACGGTGAAGCCGATCGGCGTCGTGAAGAGTTCTTCGTTACCGACAACGTCGATGGGGCTGTTGTGAGGGTCCCCGTTCCACGAGGCATCGGGCTCCCCAACATACCGCATTGTCTGCGCGTTCAGCATAGTGGATGCTGCCAATGATTCGTCCGGTGCGGTGGTCGTTGCCCGTCCCAGGTGTCGCGCACGTTCGTTGGCCTTTGCCTTCACGTACGCCTGCACGAGGCTCTTGATCTCCTCGATGGCCCTTGCACCGCCCTGAGAGCGGCCGTAGAGGCGAACCATACGTGATATGTCAAGACTCAAGTTTTTGCGTTTTAGAGCCGCGTCCAAGGCGTTGCGGTAGCCGGCCGCCTGCTTTTCCACATCAACTGTATCCGAAAACGCTGCCGACGAGGTCATCGTGCGAACCGCTGAGATCAACTGATGTTGGGCAGACTTGCCGCGTGCGCCACCGGCTGCAGGTGCTCCAGGGTCCAACAACACAAGGCACAGCCAGCTCATCGGCACCTCGTTGAGTTCGCCTCGCTGTTTTTGCTTGTGTTCGTCACTTGCTTGAGTGCCCAGAGGCAATTGCGAGCGGGCGGTGTCATTTTTTCCATTTCGTGAGGCACGGCGACGCTTCGATGCCTCCACGCGTTCGTGCGCAGCAGACGCCTCACTCCACATCCATTGCTGGAGGCATCGTAACACGTCGCGGCAGAACATGACCACCCGCGTCGGCGCCACCACTGTGCCTGCGTGCTCTTGGAGGTAACCAATCAAGAGCTCCGACTGTGCCATGGCTGTGCTGCCCTGCACCCCCAACGCGGCACTCTCCGAAGCCACTTTACTGAGATACATGTAAAGCTCGGGTAGTGCGAAACCGCGCAGCAGGACGCGCAGGGCGTCGTTTGGCGAGGTCATGGGACCAGTGGCGCACGTGAGCAGGAGGCGCACGAATGAGCCTCGATCCTGTTCCATCGAAGGATCGTGTAGCGACTGTCCTTCGTTCAGGTTAGTCGCCCGTATTTTGTCACTACGACTCACCACGAAGGAGGGATCACCACCACCACCACCACCATCACCACCACCACAACTTGGCGGCCTGCTGCTCAGCAGCGCTGTGTGGCGCCGTCGGTCTGCCTGCTGCCGTTCGAACAGCTGCACCGTCGCACAAAATTCGGCCGTGCGAGGGAAGAGGCTGGGTGGGGCGGATAGCATCAGCTGGACGACGGTATTGAGACGCTTCTTGTGTGCCTGGTGTAGGGCTATGCACGTACCCTCAATAAGGGTGCCACCAAACTGTGAGTGCTCAGGCGTCGTCGGCAAAGGCATCGATGCAGGAGTGTTGGCAGTTGCACTGCATAATGCCCCCTGAGAACCTCTTCTTGGCGAGGTAGACGACTCGAGATCACCTTTACTCTCGATCACCACCGCGGCGTCCTCCATCTCTGGAGCGTCTTTGGTGTCGATTAGCATGCTCACTAAAAGCTCCGCGGTCTCTGCTTGGTCATATTGCACGGCGACGAGCAGGGCCGTTTTACCGTGCTTGTTCACAGCATGCACGGGGACGACACATGACGCGGACTTGTACGCGCTTGATGCAGCGAACGCAGGGTGCAGGGCTGCCAGCCGCGCTATCTCTTCCTCGCTGAACTGAACCAGCATGTACTCCAGCGCAAGAGCCAGTCCGTGACGCGCGGCCAGGTGCAGCGCGGTGTTGCCCTGCTGATCAATCGCGCACAGGTTCAGTACTGCGCGGCCTCGGCGGAGTTGGTCCTTGGCGTACTCGAGGACGCGAAGCGCCGCCTCCTCCCGCCCGTGCGCCAGTGCGGTGAGAAGCGGGGTATAATTTGTGTAAGAGGCCGCGATGTTCAGTTGGGCATTCCATGACTGTAGAAGAACACGAATGATGTTCAACTGACCACGCTTGCAGGCGAGGTGCAGCGGCGTGCAGTGGGTGCGCCCGTGAAGTATGTTCACATCCATGAAGGGCTTTTCGTGCGTGTTCGCAGCAGGGACGACTGTCTTCAGCCCCAGCGTTGACGCACAAGGTGTCGCGGTGGCGGTCGCGGGAGGAGCGGTTTGTCGTTTCTCTGCCTCACCGCTCTGTTTGTTGAGAATTCTGGTCGTGCCCCCGCCGCCCCTCCTCGGTTGGGTCCCGCGGAGCAGCGTTAGCGCAGCCTCCTCGCTGTCAAATGCAATGGCAAGGTGCAGTGGGGAGCTTCCCTCGAAGCCGCTCTCCACGTCGATCCCGTCGCATTCGAGGAGACGCTGCATGACGGCAGGCATGTTATTGATGGCGCACCAGCACAGCGCCGTTGCGATGCCGGCATGATTTAGCAAGACGGGCGACGCGGCGTAGACGGAGGTGCTGGCAGTTGATTCAGCACCACCGCTGCTGCTACGGGGCCGCAGCAGAGCCTCTGCGATTGGGGTGCAGCGGTTTGCACACGCAAGCTCGAGGCTGAGCAACCGCGTGACGCGATCCATACAGGCCGCTTCAACGCCCAGGGACAGCAGTCGCAGCGCCACAGGCACGTTGTTGTGGCGGACCGCCAGCAGTAAAGCAGTCTCACCCGTTCTACTGTGCAAGTCCAGTGCGTCAACAAGGAGTTCACGACCCGTGGTCGGAAACCGCTTTACTTGCGTCCTGCCCGCCAGCTCAGCCGACTCCTGCTGGCTCGGCTTCCATGTCGTCCCGTTCGACCGCGGTGCCACACACAGCAGATCGTAGAGGCAGTTGAGCAACACTGTTACGCACGCCGTTTGCCTGCTGAGGCGCGCCTTGAGCGCGAGCATAGAAGCCTTCTCGACGTCGAGGCCGGCGTAGCCACCTTCGTCGACACCGTCGTGCTCTGGATCTCCGTTGTCGAGTACCACGCCAAGAAACGCCACGTGCAGTGGCGTGTACATTGGCTGCGAAGAGAAGTACATGGTCGAGAGGTCGAGAAGGGATCGCTGCGTATCATTCGTCAAGTATGGCACTGCTGCCGGCGCCGAGGGCCCGGTGGCGACGTTAGCATCTTTCTCAGCGGTGTTGCTGTCAGTATAGGCGGCGTTGCCTGACAGAGACAAGGACTGAGTTTTCAGTAAGCGGAGTCGGCAGTTGCGCAAGAACACCGCATTCGCCTTCGCGTAGGAGCGCTTCAGTGTTGTACGTGCCTCGTTCTCAATGACAACCCCAAAGTACGAGAGTAGCTCCTCCACGGGGATGCGCTCCAGAAGAACTTGCACGACTTGTGCATAGCCGAGGGCACACGCTGCGTAGAGCGCGGTGCGGCGTTGGTGATGCTGTTGTTGCCAGATGTGACTAGAACCGGTCTTCTTCTCACCCAGAACGGGGTCACAGAAGCTCGTCAACGGATGTGTTGCGATGACGTAAGCCATGTTCGGCTGCCGCGACGCCAGTGCAGCGCAGAGTGGTGTGAGGGGCGCATTTTCGGGAATGATATCGTGCCAAAACATGTTGGCCGAGGCGAGCGATGGTGTTCCACCGGTCCCCTCAAGACCGATCCGACGGTTTCCTTGACGCCATCGGCGCTGCTGTTGCTGCCGCCGCTGTCTGGACTCCTTCGCCTCGTCGCCGCTGGCCGCATCGGGGGAGGGCAGCAGCGGATAGAGCTCTTGAGGGGGAAGGTGGCAACTGTGCCGGTAGATACGCACGGGAGGGTAGAAGATATTTGGGGGGTCTGTGCTGTCCAAGACCGCGCCGCCTCCGGGAGTATTGAGCAGACGATGCACTTGCCTAATCGCAGCGCGTATGCGGCGTTCGCGCGAGCCGATCAAGGACACCGATGAATGTGCCGCATGCGGTACGGCACTCCATTGCGTTGTTGTGTCAGCATCGTCGTCATCGGTTTCCTCGTCCTCGACTTCAGCATGATCACCAAAGTCGAGGCGGGAGGACTGCAGCTCTTCCTGTGGCTCATCTCGGCTTTGCTTCACCCCTGCGCAAAGCGAAACGTCTGTGAGCACAGATAACATCTGAGTGAATTTGAGGGTGCTGTCGAGAAGTGCGATGGGCTCGGACGGCTGGTGCGACAGAGTGTTTGATTCCCTTTCTCCCACGCCGGTTGGGGCTCTGACTCGCCCCCCCAGTGGTTGCCGTTGTGACAGGTGCGTGATTTCCATGGCAGGTTGCATCGCATCAGTCGACGTGGCGATTATCGTCTTATGGGGCGGCGGCGGCGGCGGTGCAAACAGCAGCTCGGTCATGTCGAAGCGGAAGTGCAGAACAGCACTGGATTCGGGCTGTTTCGAGAATGATGCCGAGGGTAGCGGTGCGCCGTGCTGGACCTGCACGCGCGCGCTTTCCCTTTCGCTAGGCCCCAGCTCCCATCGCTGAGCGTCCTGCTCGTGTAGCTCTGCCCACTCGCGCGTTTGATGGTCATGCCAGCTCCTCCACCCATCGTCGTTCAGCGACAGGGTTGCAGCTGGGTAGAGGAAAATCGGAAGCGCCGGTGGTGATGGTGACGACGACGGCGCCGTCGTCGATTCGGTGGCGTTGGTGGCCTTCGCCTCACTGCCGAGCGGCGTGCCCAGCACGATTTCTTCCAAGTCCGTGTAGTTGTTCAGCCGAAGACGCAGTGTGCCGGCCGATGAGTCGAACAACACCCCAAGGACGAGTGTGGCAGGGACCTCATACAGGACACGAGGGAGCAAAGTCCGAGATGGTGCGGTGCCCGGGGCACTGGGCGCACCACTCGCGATACTTTTAGCGCTCCCTTTACCCTCATCTACCATGACCCTCTGCGTCGTGCCACTTTGCTGCTGCTGCTGCTGCTTCTGGCGCGCCTTCAGCAAGGCCCTTGCCACGTCATCTCGGGATGCTCGTGTGATGGTCGGCAGCCACAGGTTGGCTTTCGCAGGCATAGGCGCAGCAGCGTTTGCATCGGATCTGTTCATCAGATTTTCACTCGTCGCTGCAACGCGAATGTTTGGTACGTCTTGCGTTGTTTCCGCCTTTGCGGGCGCTCGAGTAGACCGGCGGGGCAGCTCCAGGCGAAGGTATACTGGATCGGTGCTTTCAGAGGCGTGAGGGTCATCTTGGCTTGTGTGGTGGACTTGTGCCTGCATCGACGTGAGAGCGCGAACACTGTTCTGCTGATGTTTCCAGAGACTCAAATAGAACACATCTGTCTCGACTTCGCTGTCCCTCGGTGGTGCCCGTACCTGGTTGGGAGACGGTGCGCCGCCATCAGCGCAGGGCGACGGCACACGCGGAGGCGTCAATTCTTCATGTGCAATCACGGACACGGAAACACCCGCAGACCAGGCGCCCTTTTCGTCTTGGATGTGGCCGCGATCAGATTTCGGTCCCAAGAGACCGATCATCCCATCACTTCCCATATCCTCGGCTATGTCCCCTGCGTCATGTTTGTGGCCCAGATGCGCGACCAGATACGGGTGTGTGAGGCCGCGCGTGGACCCGTTCGCCTGCGCAGCCGTGATCGAGTCGCACAGGCCAACTACCACACAGTTCTTACACAGTCGGCGCGCGACGTTCTGGGAGAGGGGGCCACGTGTGCCGTGTGCAAGCGCGTCGTCCCCGATGGCAGGTGACGTTGTACCCAGGTTATCGGCCACGTACAGTGCTATAAGATACTCCAGTGAGAGCTGCGCTTCATAGTAGAAACTGGGTTTGGTTGGCGGCGGCAGAGTAGCAGGCCCGGCGTAGAGATTGGCGAGGTTTGAGTCGATGGTACCATCTCCACTGAATAGGCTGTAGTTCTCGAACTCACTCCCGTCATGGCATTGGTCGAGGATGTTTTTGTTCCCACCGCTGGGGGCAGAGCCACCGTACAAAGTGCGCATCGCCCGCCGCTGTTTGGCGTCTTGCGCTGCTCGACGTACATCTTCCAGGGGCGCAGAAAGTGAGTAGCGGAACGGCAAACTGGAAATCAGCGATCCTGTAATGTTGCACGACTGCCATGGGCTCACGAGCCGGCGAGAGCGATCTCTGAGAGCGGTTTGGCGGTCGAGGCTGCACTTGATCACATGGTGCGAGTTGGCGCTGAGTGCACTACTGTGGCTTTTGCAGTCATCGCCGTCACGTTCGTCCACGAAAGCGACCTGGCGGACAGAGGGGAAGATGTACGACGAGCTGGCCGTCGTGTCAATGGCGGTGTCAGATCGCATGAGTAGCGCCAAGATAGGCGGGCTGTGCGAGGGCGACTGGCACCAAGAGCCGTCGGGTTCGTTACACACGCCCTGCAGGCTGGACCGCTTCGCATGTTTCCCCTTGTCGGTGTCGAGTGAGATATCAAAGGCGGTTGTAAACGCTGTGGTCGCCTGCAGTGGTGCGTAGCTCCACGCATCTACCCGTTGCAGCTGCGGCGTGGTGAAGGCGGGGCACATTTGGCAGCGCAGTGGGCATAATGCAGCAGCAGTGAAGGCGTCTAGCTGCTGTTGTCGCCGTTGCAACACGCTCGCAAAGGTGGAGGGAGCCGTGATGACAGAGACGACGGATTCCTCTGTGTCTTCGGGGCGTGCATTGGCGGTCGCCGGGCCTTGGGGAGTCTGCGGTCGGCTGTTGTGCACCCCGGATGAAGCCTGGAGATTGCTCAGGGATCCGTGCGTGTCGGTCAGGGTCAAAGAGGCGTCGGCGCTGCTGGCGTTCATCGATAGCTTTATGTGGCTCAAAAGTGAGCCCCACTGCATGTTCTGCTGCTGCCGTTCATACATCAGCATGGCGTGGCGTGCTGCGAGGAAGAGTCTTAGGCGCCCAAGAGCTCCATTGAGAAATGCCGGTGGGGGCGCGGTGACTGGTTGGGAGACGTACGACATTGTCCGCGGACCTGAAGCAACGTCATTACCGGAGCGGGTGCTCTCGGCGTCGTCGGTGTCCGCATCGCCGGCGTCTTCCTTCCTACTTCTCGCCTGGGACCAGCGTAGGGGGTCGTCGTTAATGGGCGTCGACGACGCGGCTGTGGCCAGGAGACGATTCAGAATGATCAACACCTTTTCTCCTTGTGCCTCCATGTCGATGAGGTGAGCCGCGCGCAGGGCTTTGAGGGCGGAGTTCTCGGTTGCGTAGTCGACGCTGGTGTTTACGCTGACCGTACTTGTGGCACTCTCCTCGAGGACGTGGGACGACCCGTATGTGAGTGTCTCGGTACCCGCAGCCAAAGCCCGCTTTGCCACAGTGAGGAACGTCTGCACACGCCCAATGAGCGCTTGCTGGTATGCGTAGCACCCGCGTGACATGAGCGTCGCGGCAGTGGCAGTATTCCATGGGGCGTTCATGAAGAGCAGTACATGCAGCGCGTCCGCGCTCCAGCTCTGGTGCTTCACCAACCGTCGTACCACGTCCAGCTGACCGACGAGGAGTCCCGCGAAGAAGCATGTGTGGCAGTCTGTTGCGCTGGAAAGAGCACTACCGTAGGAGACACTCGAGGAGAGCAGCAGCTGCGCCACGGCTTCGGTGCGTCCTTCGGCCACAGCACACAGCAACACGGTTCCCAGATCAGGCAGTGCGCGGGACGAGCATAAGGAGGCATGCGCTTCGCATGCGTAGACGAGGCGGCAGGTGGTGGTCACCAGATATTCACGCGGGACGATGCTGAGAAGCTGCGAAATGGCGAGCGGGTCCATGATGTGTTCAACGTACCACTCAACAAATGCACTTATCGAATGCGGGCTGTGATGGTGCTGATCCGCGACGACCGGTGGCTGCGGAGGAGCGTCTGCGGAATGCGTCCCCGGCGACGACGCGGCGGGGGCGGTGGCAGTGATGTAGGCATCGGATGGGAACGGTGCTAGCTCCCGAAGTGCTAGAACACGCGCGGAGAAGGAGAGAATGAGTTCATTTCGAAGGCGAGACGTCACCTCCGACGCAGGAAGTGGCAGCTGCAGTTGGTGACGCAGATGACGCACTCGTTGCTCCCATGCGGCAAGCCGTCGCGACATCATCGTCGTCGGTTTATTCATCCTTGTTCCACGTTCTCCCTCTGCGCTTGCGCCTCTGCTGCTATGGCGAGTGGCCGCAAGAGCACCCTGCGAACCAGCCTCGTGCCCGGCGTATATACCATCTCTCCCCACGCTTTGGCGCGAGTCCTGGTTTGTTAGCGATAGGGGCTGTCCTTCGAATAGAATCGAGTTGTTCACCCCTTCCAGCTCCTCGAGCTTCGTCAGCACGTAGTAGACTTTTTCCAGACGGGTATGCAGTTTCTGCTGCTCCTCAGTGTAGTGCTGAAGGGGTACACCACGCTTGTACATGCGAAGGTGGTAGTGGAACGGGGAGTACTTATGTTGCTCCGGTGGCAGCAGCATCTGGGGCTGCGTGCTGTGATCTGCTTCCTCTGCAGCTGTCACTGTCAAGCTACCTGTTGCGTGCTGGTAGATGTCTTCCTCGAGTGCATCGTAGTACGCGTGCAGAAGACGGTCTTGGCTGCGAGCGAGCACAGCACGCCGCTGCAGTAAGCGAGCAGCCGTCTCGAGCAGCTCTAGTGCTATGCAAATGGCCTGCTCACGCGTCACCCGCGCAGCATTGCCAGACTTCCCCCGGCTATGATTGTTGGAAGAAAAATGGCAATCCCTTTGTTGTCCCGAGCGAGCCGCTGCCGTTGGCGCAGGGATGACCTGCACCACTGCGCGGAGCCACGCGTCAAACGCGGCAGTGGTGCACGTGCACGGGTTCAGCTTTTCCAGAGTTGTGGGGCGGGGGTCTTTTACGGCGGTGGCGCTGCCACTAATGATAGGCGGCGGTGCCATGTTGGGTGGGTACCCGACTCGCTCACCGTCTTCTAGCGCAATCAGGAGCTCACGGGGCACCGGTTGTTGTCCCTGGAGTAACGCCAAGGGAAGTGAGTCGCCCTTTGGCAGCCCGGCTGCCGCCTCAGCGACGCGCTCGTGCCTAAGGTATTCCGCCGCCTCAACCTGGAAAGCCTCGTTGAGCGGTCCATGTGCAGCACACTGCCCCCTGCCAGGTTGGTTCAACGCTGACGTTGTTTGCTTGGCGGCTGCCAGCGTAGAGGCGCTCATCTCGCCGACAGAGCCAGGGCTCACTCACGCAGTCCCTTGAGCAGCAACACAGAGGCAGAGCGCACTGCCCAGTCAGCGTAAACTTTTTTTTTTGCCTGGGGTGGGGGTGGGGGGTGGGGAGGGCGTGATAGCCGCAGAGAGAAAAGAGTGTTTCCGCAAAGACAAGCGAGAAAAGATGCTAATGTACATGCAGTGAGGGGAGACACGGGGTGTCTTGAGCCGGGGGAGGAGGGGAGGGAGGGGGAGGGGGAAGGGGGAGGAGGAGGAGGGGAAGGGAGGGGGGGGGGTACAGGCTGCCGCAGATGAGCGTATGAACGGCTTTCCTTACCTCCGAGACAACCTACAGATACACGCGCGCACACGCAGAGAGGGGAGGGTAGCGAGAGAAAGAGAGAGAGAGAGGGGGGGGGGCGGGTACACACGTAACGAGGTAGATTATCACAGCAGCAGCGAACACATCCACCCACGCGCCAGTGGCCCAATTAAGAACGACAATTGAGACGAAGGGAGCACTCACCGAAGAACGCCACCTGTAGTGGTGAACGAGGCCACACCACCACTACGGCAAGAGGCGGACGACAGACGCAAAAAAAAAAGGAGCTGTAGTCTAACAGGGACGACACACACACACACACACACAGAGAAAAGATATCTTCACGTAGGAAGAGGGCGTTTTTTTTTTTGCGTGCGTGCGTGCGTCGTCTATGCGTGTGTGATTGTTGGGGGGGGGGGGTTGCACGGCTGCTATAAAAAAAAAAATTCGCTCAGCGTAGGGGTGCCGAGGTTCAATCAATCAGTAGAAAGAAGCTCCAAGGACACCCAAATACACCCGTTTAGCTACACACACGCGAAAGAGAGTCACCGAGATGAAGTCGGAGACCGGGAGTATCTGCATGCGTTTTTCGAGAGACGACGGTGGTGGTCGTGGTCCTGGAGTTCAAGTCCTGGTGGGGAGCGTGGTGGGGTAGCATGTCAGTCAAGAGAGAGGCCAAAAGAGGGGAGGAGACGTACAGAGGAAGTACACACCGCTGTCAAGGCGACGGCATTTCTGGGGGGGGGGGGGGGGGGTGGCGACAGCGCAACGTCGGCGTGCCCAAAGCCACGTGTGCTTGCCTTGTGTTTTTTTTTTTCCATGCCCGCAATCGTGTGTGCGAGGAGGGTGGGTGGGTGAGTGGGCTACCGATATCATTCAAGCCGTCCGCAGGTGTATTGAGACACTTTGAAAAACAAGAGTCCCGTTGGGGGTTCTGCTTTCCTTGATTGGGGGGGGGGGAGGGGGGGGGGGAAGGGGAAGGAAAGGGGGCACCAGGAGACCGCATCACACTGCAGCCTTCTTTTCTGGTTGTTGCACTACTTCCTCCCGGTTCTAATCTTTTTTTTTGTTTTTTTCCATTGCTTCCCTTTTGATTCAGCTACACACACACAGAGACACGCAGACGAGTACACGTTGCCAAGGACGGGGGATGGTCCGAATTGCATGAGAACTTTTTTTTTTGTGGTGGCGGTGGTGGTGGTGAACTGGAGGTCACGGAGTGGAGACAAAGGCGGCGGATCTGAGTGGCGGAGATGGCTTGGCGCGCACACTAGTTCTGTCTGCTGCCTCCATTGGCATGGATTCTGTACACTCGCCACCACCACCACCACCACCACCTTCCTCCTCCCCCCCTGTCCACATGTGTGAAAAAACATGGATGCACATCTACATATATTTCACATGTGGGTTGCATCATTCCCTCCCCCTCCCCTCCCCTCCCCCCTCCCCCCAAACGCGCCGGTCCGCATAAAGTGAACGCGCTGCGCACAATAGGCCCTCAAAACTCCACCGAGACACACACGCAAGGAAAAGCCCCCAGAATAGAGAAGGGAAGGGAGGGGAGGGAAGGGGAGGGGAGGGGAGGGGGGGTATAACACTATAACGTACGTCGGCTCAGCCCACCCACCCCCTCCCTCCCCTCCCTCTTCTCCTTTGGTCATCCCCGCAGGCGTAAGTCCACCTGCTGCAATTTTTTTTAAATCTTTTTTTGTGTGTCCTCCGCGTGTTCTCTACTGCGGAATCTTTTTTGTCATCTCTTTCACTGAGTCCGTGAGCCCCACGACCTGCTCTCGCCACTTTGCCACATGCTGCGCCAACGCCTTCACCTCCTCGAGGCCCAGCACACGCGGCTCTACCCACGTGACGTGCACTTCCTCCTTCAATCCGTCCATGCGCCCTTTGATGAGGCCCTGGGCAAGCGCCTCCAGCAGCAGCGGCTCTGCACCGCTGTCCGGCAAACTGCATCGCTGTGCCACCGCATGGAAAGTAAAAGTGCGCTCACTCAAAGGAGTGTAAAAAATGAGGTGTAGGAGCGCCATCAGCCGCACCTTTCGATGCAGTGTCGCCGACGCGCTCACGAGCTGGGGCTCCTGGGCAATCTGTTGCCGGTGCTGATCAAAGAAGACCTCGAAGCTAGCCACATCGCCTTCGTTACACAGCCGCATCATCTCCAGTGCCCAGCGCTGCGGGCACGACTCCCGCTGCAGTCGTGACACGAATTGGTCGAAGTTGAGAAATTTTCCGAAGTTGAAGATTCTGTCAGACAGGAGGCCGGCCATCACCGTCTTGTACGCCAGCGTCGTGACATCCTCCTCGCGCATGGGCAGGTCCGCCTTCTCCAAAAAGATGACGATATCGAAGGCGTTTCTGTAGTAACTCGTGTACTGGCGCCGGATCTCGTAGTCGCGACCGCGTGCCATGCCGTAGAGCGCGACCAGCACCGGCTCCACCTCGTGCATCTTGAGGCCGTGCAGGTACGTTTCTGTTTGCTCCAGCAACTTGCGTGCCGTGTGCGGCGGCGACCCATGCACTGCCGCCAGCGCCACGCTCTCCTCAGCGCTTGTGCTCTCGAGGAGGAGGAGTGCCCGGATGCACAGGGCAGCGCAGTGCCCTTGTTCGGAGCTGTTATTAATGAGAGAGGCGCATGCGCCCTCGACAAGCTCGAGCGCTTTCTGCGTCGTGCTGTGCGGGGAAAAGCAAATGGATCGAACAATCATGACATATGCGATAGGCGAGAGATCAGCCCGCACAGCAAGAATAACGTCAGCATACAGCTCGTATGCGACCTCCAACACCATCGGGTCACGGATTAGCAGCAGCAGCTCGTTGGAGAGCTCATACCAGAAGTGTCGCTCGAAGTAGTCCAGCGCACGCGAAACTATAGCCGCCGCGCTTGCATTGTTCTTCGCCTCTAGCTCACTGCGGAGGTTGACCAGGTAGATCCGCGCGCGGGCTTCTGGGGTCGACATGGCTCTGTCAGGATTTGTGGCTTGACACGAGGGTTGTCTCGAGAGGCTTAGGGCCAATGATAATAAAGAAATTCGGGGAGGGGGGGGGGGGAGACAGACAGACAATAATACGAGGGGAGGCGCGTCCGTGCAAAGCTCACAGGTCCGCTGTCAAGGGAGGTACTTACGCGTCAGCGTGTATGGGAGCTGCTGGTATGCGATGTGTGATGCTTGGAGGGTGGGGTGGGGTGGGGTGGGGGGAGAAAGAAGAGGAGTCAAGTGAGGGCGAGGCAAGACTCTGAAGGCTTAATAATCGCGCACGTGCTTGTGTGTGTGTGTGTGTGTAGTTGGGACGTGACACACTTGCTTTGCCTTTCGCTTGTATTTCCTTTGCTTGGTCATCTGAGCGAGAGGTTGTTTGGGGCAGCAGCAGCAGGAGCGCGGTGTAGGGAAGAGAGGGGGAGGGCGGGGGCCGGGCGAGCATACATACACACTCATCATCTACCAAGAGAAGACAGGAAAGAAAAGCAGCTGAAGACTCTACAGCTGACTGAATGAGGATAGCTCATGCGCATCGTGGCGTGTGTCTCTCTCCAAAAAAGGGCCAGAGACAGCCCCCCGCAGCCCCCCAAAAATCCACTTCGCACACGGCACACACACACACACACACACACACACACACACACACGCTTCCGTGAGACTTCTGAATTGAAAGAGAGTGAGTCACAGAAGAGAACACAATTTGACATCCTTCGCTTGTCTTTCGCGCCCGCCTTCACACTAAATATGTACGCACCCAAGGAGATGTGTACACACATATACATATACGTATATATATATACATATATACATTTGACACGCACATGCAGACACTCCTAACACGGACATGACAACGGCGGCGGATGCTCGTGTTTCTGCTGCTGCTTTATTGTCTTCTTCCCCTTTCAGGCCCTTACCCACTGATGAAGAATCTTGTTTTCTTTTTCTTCTCCAAAGCAGTGTTACGCGTGTGTGTATGTGTGTGTGTGTGTACATTCAAATTGGAGGTGGGGTGGATACGAAGAAGTCGTGTGGGACGGGGGGGGGTGTCGCTGATATGCCTGCACTCAAGGGGCTGCCTTCACTGTTGCTGCTTCTTTCGTGGTGGATGATACCCTTCCGTATGGGGACAGCTCTCGTTGGATGGTCTCGATGAACATCCACATGAGGATCACTTGCGGCACACACCGCACCGCCTCAACCAAAGCCCCGGCGTAGCAACCACGAATTCCCTCCTTGGCGTATATCCGCTTCAGGCAGTCACCGACGCCGCGGTAGACCGTTTTATCGGTGCCTTGGCCAGACATGCCAATGCGCCGCTTCGCGACGTCGAGCGGGAAAGCGACGGCGATGGAGGCGATTGCTGCCGCGGAGCCGCCAACTACCGTCGACAGCACATTGCGCGCTGCATAATTTTCCGTGAAGAAAGGCAGGGTTGGGCTGTCTAGAATGGCGTACTTGACCGTCTCGTAGGTGGCGAAGCTGATCAGGATGTCCGGCACGCGCTGCATGAGCGAAGCCCCGAGACCACGGTAGAAATTTCGAAGTGAGTGCGTTTCTCGATACACAAGCCGGCACGTGTGGGCAATACCGGTGAACTTCTTTTCGCCTGACATCAGACGAAGACGGACAACCTCGCCCGGGTAGACAGCAGCACCGGCGATCGTGGCGGACAAGCCTCCGGCGCCGCACTTCATGATGAATTTTTCCATCACCTCCTTCGAGGTCACGGCACCGGATTCTCGGCCGGCGTCGTTGTCGTTGTCGCCTTTGGCCCCGTGGCCAGACAACGCCGCGGTGGAATTACGACGATCTAGCCAGTCCTGGAAAAGAAACTTGAGCTGCGTGTAGAGAAGAAATTGGATACCGCTGTACGGCACTCGAATAATCACCGAGGTGAGGTTGCCGCGCCAGAAGCTTTTCAAGCCGTCGTGTGCATAGATATGCCGCACCAGCTGATTGATGCTGTGGTTCTTATGCTGCCCGAGTTGCTGCAATACAACAATGCGTTGGAAAGGGCTGAGGAGAGACTTGGCAAGGGCCCCTCCAAAACCGCCGGCGACCACATCCACCCAGGCGGCGTGCTTCTTTTCACTACTGGCCATCGAAGGCTCCTGGAGCGGTAGCGGTGTGCGCGTTAGGATCAGATGAAGGGTGGGGATAACGTCAAGGCAGCTGCACTAGAGGGGTGCGTGCGCGCCAAGGACAACGTCTCAAGTACACACACACACACACACAGAGAGAGAGAAGAAAAAAGAAAGCTAGCCAGCCAACCCCCCACCGGCGTAGCAATAAGAATGGGAGAAGGATGCGGGGAGGGAGGGGGGGGGGTAGAGATTGAGGCGAGGGACTAGTCGCGATTCACGGCACCGCTAGTCATCCCGTATTTTTCCTTTTCCTCCCTTCTGTTTGTTTGAAGGGAAGAACAACTAAAGTTGAGTGACGAGTGGACGCTGAGGTATGTGGAAGAAGAGGTGAGTGTGTGTGAGTAGAGTGGGACACGCAAGTACGAAGACGGGGAGGGGGGGGGGGGGGTGAGATGGACGGGGGGTTTCCCTTCTTTTCTTTGTTTTTTTTCCCTCGCTACAAACGTATTTGTTGACGGGCAATGGATGAAGTACAAACCGTGTATATTTATATGTATCTATCTATGTAGCTGTGTGCGTGCGTAGGCTGGCAAGTGATTGCTTCTGTGCCGCGAACACCAAGTGCGATTGAGGTTATGGGGTTGTTATGGAGGTGGTGCAGGGGGTGTGGTGGGGGTGGGGAGGAGGGGAGGGGGTGTGGGTAGTGGTTTGGACTCTACTTGACGCCTCCTCCAGCGCTATTGTTTCTATTATGAGAAAAGATTTTGTGCAGCGACAACAACCACGTGGTGCACGCTGCTGGAGGAATGAGAGAGAATGAGCCGTGTGGGTGTGGGTGAAAAGGAGCGGGGGTGGGGGCGGGGGGATATTGCTGGCGCCAGGAAGAGCACGTGTGAGGGTAATTGGGGGTGGGGGAGTGGGGGAGGGGAGAGAAACAATGAGTCTTTGGCAGCACCGGGTGCTCGAGCTAAAATGAAAAATAGAATTCTTTACTGTGTGTGCGTCTGCGCCTCGACACGTTCGACCATTGTCAAGGGAACGCACGCCAGTAAGAATATGCTGCCAGGTTTTGTGACAGGGTTGACGCTTCTGCACCCCCCCCCCCAAGCCTCCTCCTGATTCACCAAGTCTGCAGTTTGCCTTGTGGCACCGGTGTGTGTATGGAGCGGGGGGAGGGGAGTAGGGAGGATAAAAACTGGCGGCAGTTGTTCAACAAGAGTAGATATTTGCAAACCTCTCATCGGGAGTAACGTTGGCAGAAGGCGCATGAACACCCACGTATAAAGTGCGCATATGATGCATGTAGGCAAATGCAAAAATACACACCGGTATATACATGGGAACATCAAAAAAAAAATATATATATAAAAAACAAACGTGCGCGTGTATGCCGGGAAAAAAAAAACATACTGTCAGCAAAGTGTAATGCAACCCAGAAAACTGGAGCAAGGGAATAAAATCGAAAAAGGAAAGAAAAAAGAGTGCGGACTTCGAGCGTTACGAAGACATGTACCCACACCCAGACACACCGCTGCACCATGACCTTGCCCTACCTCCCCCCCCTCTTCACCCATTTCTCTCTTCATTCTCTTCTGCCCCCCTCCCCCCCCTCTTCCCTCCAAAAACATAAAAGCCTGGCTTGGAACGGGATGAAGCGAAGAGTGGGGGTGGGGGTGTGGAGATTGTGAAGAGGAAGAGGCGAGGCGATGCTTTCTACACTGGCAGTACCTTCACCTAAACGTAAAGTGCCCAAGCAGGTGCACAGTATAATAGGAGCGGCTCCAGCCTCAGGAGGAGCCGCATGCGAAATGGGGGGGGGGGAGGGTGGTGGTGGAAAAAGACGGGTGTGTGTGTGTGTGTGTACGGGGCAGTATAACACGAGAAAAGAGCACGGGCGAGAGAGCAGCAGCAACTTTAAGTCCACATACACGTTCCCACGGGTAGGCGCACAGTCGTCCAAGATAGCGGCGAATACAGAGACCTGGATTGAGATTTTCCCTCCCCATTCCTTCTCTCTCTTTTTGGGTTTAGTTCGCCTAATACAAAACACTTCAATCCAAGAAGTCGTACTCCAGAGCATAAACACCGGCTACCCGTTTTCATTTCTGTGTACGCGCGCTCTCTCTCTCCTTCCCTCAGACACACACACACACACACACACAACAACAACAACAACAAGAATTAGACACCATGGCGATGGGTTGCCGTGGGCGCAGAGGACATCGTGGAGAGGGGGAGGAGGGGGTGGTGCTGGGAAGGATCGGTGGATCCTACCCGTGTGATGACGACTGCTTTGAGGGCAGGATGCAGTAAATGTGTTGGTGCACGGATCAGGTGGGGGGGGGCGGGGGGGGGGTGGGTGAGTGGGAGTTGAGCGACGCGACAGCATGCCAGCTAGTCTCCCCGCAGCCACAGAGGCGTTGACCTCCCAGATCCGTCACTCGGGTCGGTGCATATACTCTCCTCGATTTCCGTCGACGACTCGAGCGACTCTCTTGTGTCGTACACTTCATGCAGACCCGCTTCACCAGCGAAGCCCCCGTCCTCACTTCCTCGTGACTCCTCCAAGGTGTGCTTCTCCGCACACACGTGGTCACTACTGCCGGCACTGTTCTCCATCGTCGTCATGTCAACATTACCGAGGTCACTCAAGTGAGCCGTTTGAGGCGCTGCTTCGCTGTTCTTTTGCCAACCCATATCATGAATGAGTCGAGTTTCTTTGTCGTCCACCCAGTTCAGCATTACATCAAGGCTATCGCAGAGGTCAGCGGCATCCTTCGTCTCTTCACCAATCAAAGCGGTGCTCACCATACTTCCCGGTTGCTTCACGGAGGGGCCCTCCGACGGTCTCGGGGGAGACCCAAGTGACCGATACTTGGCGCATGCGGTGCGCCTGCTGTTCTTCCTCTGCGCCGGAGGCGAGCTGCCGTCGCGGGGCGGAGCACTCACGTTTTCGCTTGCATTGTCCCGTCTGCTCTCACGCGCAGCGGTGCCGACACCCGCCACACAATTCTTCGTTTTGCTGACCCCGACTTCGGCACCTGAAGCGGTCTTCGGTGGATTTGTTGGGCACTTCACAGGAGAGGTGAGGACCTCTCGAATCGACCTCTTGCGCTTTTTCGCAGCGTCGCTCTCCGACACCATGGGGCTCATATTCCGTGTAGACGTCTTCGGTACCATCGCGCGCGTCGAGGGGTCCTCACGAGCGCCACTGACGGGGCAGGGAGAGACTTTTGTAGAAGCGGCTTCGGGGGCGAGATGTGATGCACAGCTCTCATCTTCAATGTAGTTGAGCCCAGCTGCTATGTGGTTCACCTTGATCTGTTCGTTGCGCTTACGCACGCGGCGCAAGAGGTCCTCGATCAGCACCTGTAGCTCCTGCTTACGGTCCACCAACCTCTTTTGTTCCACTACGAGGCTCGCCTTATTCGCCTCGTACTCAGCAACTGCTTGCTGCTGCAGGCTCTCTCGAATTCTCACCCCTCCCACAAGGGAGGGGAGCCTCACCGGCGACGTCGCGGGGGAGCTGCTCCTCAATGGCGTAGCACCGCCATCAATCGCTGTATTTTTCACGTTGTTTCGGAAACTCTGTGCCACGGCGACGGTGTACACCGAGATGGCGGTCTTGTGCTTCTCAATTGTCTTCTCATTAGCGTCATGTTTGGCGCAGAGGGCCTCGTACTCTTTGCGCGTGATGGAGGAGAGATTCTTGCGCTGAACCTTCGCGTCGAGCTGACTGCACATGGCCGCCATCATATTGATAGCTGCGCGTGTGTGGTTCACATTTTCCTTGAGCTCCTCGACGGTGCGTTGCAGACCCATGCGCGAGGAGATGATATCGTTCAGCTGCCGCTCCTCTAGTTCATCAGCTGTAGGCATGCGACGGTGCACCGCTTCAATGGTGTGCGCCGCGCGCTTGTCGCGGTTTTCGAGAGCTCGACGCGCGGCCGCGACTTCCTTGAGCTGCTGTTGTGCCCTTTTAAGCTGTTTTTCCGCCCTCAGCACGAGCGCCTGCACGCCCATCCCCTGCGCACCACCGCTGTGGCGTGCGTAGAGGGCCTCGAGTCGCTTGTTTTCGTGCCGCAGCTTCACGAGTCGTGCGCTGACAGAAGGGCTGCTGTCTTCAGCGTCACCCTGGGTGCGCTGGGGTGCCTCTACTGAGTTGGAGCGCCGCTCAACTTTGCTCGGGATCAAACGTCTTTTCGCCCCAGTTCCAGCGTTGGCGGAGTGACGTTGGAGAGGAGAAGCCCGCACGTCGTGAGGTTTTCCCCCGAGCACGGACCCCGAGGGGATCCTCTGTGCAATACGGCTGTCCAATAAGGCAATTTCTTCTCGGAGCTGCGCTAGTCGAGCCAGCAGTGCCGTCCGCTCATCCCGCCCAGGCGCATCGGCAACCTCCGAAGCGGTGGTCGACGTCGTCGCGTTGCGTACTCGAATGAGAGGGACACTTGCATACTTGGCGTTTGTATACTGGGGGCCGATCGACCGCGAGGGCTGCCGCGGCGACCGTCTTGGCGTGGAATTTCTCTGCGACTTGGTTTTTAAGTGGCCAGTGTTGTGATTGTCATCGTCGTCGTCAGGGGTGGTGGCGGTGGCGGCGGCGCTGGCCCTCCACAGGGTGTCCCCGTCGTGTCCGACGGCCCCACCAGCGTGGCTAAGCCTGTCCGGCAGAGGCGATGACGGCGCTGTGAAATTGGTGGACAGCGAGGAGTGTGGGGGCCTGGTGACCGACTCTTGTGGAGGGGTGGGCGTGGTGTTGTCCATGAGGGATTGCGAGCGGGCGTCCGACGAGGGGGAGCTCCACCGTTGAGGCTTCCCTATTGCGTTTCCACCGATTGCGTGATGGTTCTCCTCGTTGACGTCCTGGTCATCCACTTCCGCCGCCGCAGCGTCTATTTCCGCCGAGGTACGGCGATAGCCGCCCGCGTCGACGTGATCATTAAATATTTCCAATGATGTGTAGTTGGACCGGTGAACAGAATTTTCCGAACTGACCGCTCTGGGTGAGCGGCTTTCTGAGGGCTGTTGGTGAGGCTCCGTGGACACCTTGCGCCAGATCGTATGCACATCCCCACATGCCACTGCGCTGGCCGGTGCCGCAACCGCAGAGTGAAATGCCAACTTATCACTCTGTGGAGGGTGCTCACCGTCTCTGAGTTCATCAGACCTCTTGCTACTCGAATTGCTGAGAATGGAGCTAGATGTTGTTGTTGTGTTGGTGGTAGCCGAGGCCTCAGGATCGCACATTTGCATAGCCTCTTTCGTTGCCACACCGGTGATCTTCTGCATTCCGTCGTTGGGTTTTCTTCCCGGCGTCGGTGTTCCCATGCCACTAGACAGGGGCCCTACCGCGTTATTGCCCCCGACGGTGATTGTGGCTCCATGCCCTCCAGCGGAATTTGCGGCGGGCTGAGTGCTGCCGGTGTCCTTGGTGGGGTGTCTAGAGCCACAGTGAGACTGAGGCGACGGTGTTGTCGAGTCGGAGGAGGAAGAGCAGAGCTCGCGTGTGGACGGTAGCGGGACGTCAGCTGTAGATGATTGATAGCTGGAGAAGCTAGAGCCGAAGTTGCAGCCAGCTCGTTCCTGGGCATCTTGTGTTCCCCACTTCTTCTCTAAGGCATCTGCCACTGTGCCACCGGAGCCCTTCTCGCGTATCGGGAATGCGAGCTTTGATGAATCTATAGGGGGAGTCGTGAAGCGGGACGCCGACGCCGACTTTCCGGCCATCACAGACTCTTCGTCATCTTCGAAGTCGTCATCGTAGACCTCGTCGTGATCGCTCATCACGAAAGAACGGCCGTAGAGCACCGTTATATACAGAGGAGTGTGTGTGTGTGTGTGTGTTTTTATGTGAATGCGCTTTTTTTTTGCTTACGCACCCGGCTAAACCGTTTGCAGGCAGCCAAACTTCTCGAATCGTTTTTTTTTTTTTGGAGGGGGGGGGGCGGGCGGGCGGGCGGAGAACTGGATTAGAGCAACGCGCTCAAGTTTCAGAAAGGGGATTTTGTGATAGGCGTAGGGAGTTATGCGTTCCGTGCGTTGGTATTGACCTTCGCAAGTCCTCCTCTTTCCTCTTTCCTCCTCCTCCCCCTCTTCTCTCTCTCTCTTTCTTTTTCTGTGTGTGTGTGTGTGTGTGTAGATGTACGTATGGTGGTGGTGGTGGTGGGTTACGTGCAGAACAATGGGACAACACAACACACAACACAACAGGGGGAATTAAGAGGAAGGGAAGAGGAGGAGTTGGGGGGGGGGGGAGGGGAGGAGAGGATCGGAGAGGCGCGAGGGAAGCACGGACAAGGCGATCGGTGTATTATTATTATTATTATGGTTCTTGAGTATCGGTAAGTCATTTGACACCCCTAGTTCATGAACACACACACAGACACACACACAGACATGTAGATAGAATGGAGTGTGTATATGTGAGAGAGCCTACTTTATCCAATCCGTAAACCACAGTACATAAAACAAGAAGAGGGCCCCCGCCACCAATAATCCCAGCCCCAGGTTCACCCACTTGCCACCGAATTCAGGATCCTTGAAGTCGAGGTAGTCCCCTGTCAAGGAGGCGGACTTCATCGCAGACCGTGCGCTATGAGCCGCCACGGAGGTGCGGTGGGCAGTGCGCTTCAGGAGAGTCTGCAGCTTCTCCGCGTTCGCCTCACGGAGCTGCTCGTAGGTGTCGAAGGCACCGCCGCAGGCGTCCATTCGCTGATGCATGACTACTTGTACAGGATGTGGTGCACGCGCGGAGGCGGAGGCGAATCAGCAAAACACAAACAAAAAAAGAAACACGGAAGGGAGAGAACAGTCATTGACGTGAAACGTGAAGAAGTAAGCGCATTCAAGTGTACAGACCGGCCGTGACGGTGCGATGCCGCACAAGGGGTCAAGCAGCGCACGATAAATCGTACCACGTACAACGCGTGTGTGCACGATGCCCCCCCCCCCCCTCCTCCCTCCTCCGCATTGTCTAGACGACAACACGTGCAACGTCACAATATTGTAGTTCACTTCTTTATTTCTCTCTCTGTGCCGCCAGGCCAGAATCTTCACTCCCCCATACCGCACCGCACACAAACACAGCGCCTTCCCTTCCCCCCCCGCATCCCGCATCCTGATTGGAGGTGGGGGGGGGGGGACAATGCGATCCGTCTGGATGCCAGACTGTCATCAAGTACAGATAGGAGTTCCCATCGGTTGGACGCACAGAGCTGATGCGCGGTGAGATGACGGAGGAGGAGAACAACGGTGTACTCAAAGGAAGAAAAGCCAAACCCACCAAAGAATATCGAATAGATGGTTAGACAACAATTGGCCCCATCATCACACAGTGAGGAGAGGTCGCCTTGCCAGTGCGTCGTCGTGAGTCAGCACACGCCAGACCCGCTTCCACAGCCACCGGTACGGAGACCACGGCATACAGACCGTGACAACGTAGGCCAACACCAGGAACCACAGCACGCCGGGGTCTGCCGCTGCGAAACCCTGCCTCTTGTTGGGGCAAGCATGCGGGACGCTGCTGCTTGCACGGACAGACGCTGATGTTGATCCCGCCTTGTTGGTGGAATAGGTCTCCCACACAGACGGCCGAAAGTGGCCGCCGCCACCATCACCGTCACTCTTGCCATCTGGAGCCACGTGATGACTGGGCCACTCACTAGGCGAACGCACATCGCACGAGGACAGCGGCAGTTCCTGTGGCTGCGTTTGTGCGAATGGATGCGCGTAGTGAGCTCTAGATGTGGTGCCCGTACTATGTGCAGCAGAGGCGGAGACCCCTGCTTCCGGTTCCGCCCACGCAGGAGGATCGGGGGTGTACGCATAATACTTGCCGTTTTGGTAAAAGTAGGAGGGGTTGCTGTGGTCATGATGAGCCGAGCCCTTCCCTGCACGATCGCTGCCGCTTTGCGCTGCCGCTACCGGGTCGCCGTCACTAGAAAGCTGCGCCCCCGCAGCGACTGCTGCACCGCTGCCCTCTACGACCGTCTGTAGCCTCTGAGCGAGAAGATTCCGAACAGGCTGGATAACTTGACGCCAGGCGGCCTGCGCGATGCTCAACAGTGGCTCTACCGAGGTCACTCCCGCTCCCCTGGACGCATACGGTGGCGACTCACAGAGCCTGAATGATGTCACCCGTGTAAAATGAGTGTCCGTCCATACAGCAAGCAGCAACTCCCTCGTTACTTGCCATACCGGTGATAATATTTTATTGCCCATGTGGCCACCACCACCACCACCACCACCTGCTGGCCAAAGAGAACTTCGTTGTGCCACACGCACTGCTTCGAGGTACACCACATACAAAAAAGCGTAAGCAAGTAGCAGCAATGCGACCCACAGAGACAGCGCTGTGGAGTAGCCGCAATAAAATAGTTCCAGCCGACTCAGGAGTGAGGCTGCCAAGCTCTGGAGGCACAACACGTGCACAAGAACCCTCTGCGATGCAAAGTGAACCCGCCGCCGCTCGAGCAGGTCATGCGTCGTGGACTCGCCGAGGGAGTAGAGAAGGCTAACACGGTGGTCGATGGGCGGGGCTTCGTCGTCTCCCGCCACAGGAAAAGGTTGATGCACTAGTCGAGAGGCACAGCGGCAGTGCTCTCTGGAACGCACATCCGCTGCACTGGTGCTCCGAGCACCCCCCCACCACCACCACCGCCGCCGCTGTAGTAGTGGCAGTGGTAGCCATCCGCGACGGCGGCGACTGCTGCTGTTCCCACCACGGTGTGAAGGCAGCCGCGTGAGCAAGCCAACAGCCACGCCATTGAAGACGAAGTAGCCGAAGCAACAAAAAAAACCCCACAGAATGCACCACGCTGAGTTTCCTGCTGCGACGGTGAGGAGCGCGATGAGCAGGAAAATGCGCCATCGATTATGATGGTGCGATACCGACATGCAAAAGTAGCTCCACCAAGAGGAGGCTTTGGTCGAAGCCGGCCGATGATGTCGGCTGCGTCGGCTCGCTTCGTAGTCAATCGGCATCAGCCACGACCACCGCAGCAGGTGCAGCAGCAGTTCGCGCGCCAGCGGCGACACCGCGTAGGACGGCGACGCGGCAAAGGACCGCTCACTCAACACACCACGCTTCACCGGGCCCGCGTTCTCTGGGGATGCCCAGGACTTGAGGGAAGCATCCACTTCTGTGCAACCGGTTGCGGCGCCAGCGAAGAGAGGCACCGGCATCAGCGTGTAGCAGTGTTGATGATGCTCCCATTGCCACTGCAGCAACTGCTTCACCTGCGCAATGGAGATGTTAAATGGGTGAGCAGGGTGCTGATGCAACTCCAACGATGTCGGAATAACATCGGCGTGCAGTGGTGCGTTGGACAGCACCGTTGTCAGTGGCGGTGAAATGTTTGTGGCGTGGTGCTCGGCCAGACGAGCGAGCGCGCTGGCCAACACGTCGTCTCGGTTGACGCGCAGGTCAACATCCAAGTCGGCGGACGCCGCGGCCGCCCTCTGCGCAAGACTAGAGGCAGCGGTAGATGAGGGGAGCGCGCTCTGTGCGTCGCTCGATACATAAGCGGCAGCCTTTGCGTTTGACGACGGCGCAAGAGAGGCCCTACTAGCGTAGGGTGCCACGGTGGACGAGGCGGATGCCAACAAACCGTAATACGCAGACGAAGCGGCGCTCGACGCATGGCTCTGATGACCTGCAACCTTTGCCGAACTGGGAACGTTACGCACCACCCCACTCAAGTCGTCAGCATCGCACGGGCGACTGCCACCCCTCACGTCGCAGTGGAGACTAGCCGGTGCGATGCCAGGCACCACGGCGTCTTCGCGCGTGTGTGCGCGGTTCCAAGCGATGTCAGTCTCCCAATTGTCACCGTTGGGGTACCGCTTCGAGGCAGAGCAAGAGCCGAAGCCACTGCCCCATCGGGGCTGCGGAGGTGTGGGCAGGCCATTAGGAGGCCGGTGGGAAGGGGGGGCGAGGCTGCACCGCGATGGCAGATCAAGCGCGTGGCTGAAGCGTTCATGATTGCCGAATGTCAAGCGACCTCTTCCAGGCAACGATGCATACGTGGAGTGGCGTAGGGAGGACACCGGCGCGTCACCGGCGGCCACACGCTGGTTAGCGGCAAGTCGTAGCCGCATTGAGTGTGTCGTGCGCGGCAGTGGCTGCGGCGCTGCCTCCTTGAGGTGTGAGAGGAGGTTGGGTTGTTGCAGGGGGAGATGAGTTCGTGCGACGCCTCCGTTTGTGGATAATCGAGGAGGTCTCGGAGTTCCTGCCTGCTGTTGCTGCTGGTCGTTACCGCGGTATTGTATCCCCTGCTTTTCGCTCTCAAAGTTGTCCCGGTTAAAAGGTGACGCTGAAGCCCACGCAGCAAGGGGAGGCGTGCGCAATCTTTTGGACGGTGTGTCAATAGCGAGAGGGACTCCGCCCTGCCCGACTTGCAAGTCTCCTGAGCTTTCTTCAGTGCTGCTGAGGTCATCGAAAAGGCTTGTCCTGAATGTTGGACCAGTCGCTCTGCCCCACGTCGCTGGAAAGCGGCTTTGGTGCACCGTGTCATGAATTCTTTCATCGCCGACAGAATTTGTCCACCGACGCGGTTGCAGGGGCACAGGTGCGAGCCGCTGCCACGAAGTGCACAGCGTGTGTGTGTGTGCCACCCGACTGCTGCTGCTGTTTTCATTAGACTCACCAAGTTGAGGCCCACGTGTTGTCGCGGGATGAGTCCGGCCACATAGTTCCAGAACCCGCTCCCGCGATATTTCTATTGCTCGCGTCTGGAGGTAAGACTGTCGAATAGCCTTGAGAGTTTCGAGGCGGTGATGCGCCCCGGCGTAGGCGGCGATGCGGTCGCACAGCAGCGCACAGCGCGCTTTGCACGCGACCGGGTCGACCAAGAGCGGCGATGTGCACGCCGGGAGTGCAAGGCAGTCCCACCCAGCCCGCAGCAGCGCATACCACAACCGGGCTCGATGGCGCCATGTGAGGCATAACCCGTTCGCGTGATACGCACGACACAGCTGACGGCACTTTGCCGGTCGTGTTCGGTCGTCGTCTTTCAGCGATGGGAGCGGCTTGTGAGCTTCGCGTGGGGCCGGTGAGCCGGTGGCGGGGACCAGTCGCCGAGTTGTCCAGAGCCCGAAAAGCCACCGCCGCTCTTCGACAACGATCGCCGCACCCTCCTGGCGTCCGCTTGCGTCATCGCCCGCGTCTTCGAATCCGTACTTGCGCTGCCGCATCCACACCTCCTCAGCTGACGGCAAAGTGCGCGCCACTGGTGTGCGACACACAAGCGCCAAAAGGTCATCGATGTTGTGGATGGCGATGCACACCTTCAGCGTTGGGACGTGCGGGACGGGCAAGACGAGCACGAACGCCTGATCACGCAACAAGAAGGGCTGCTGGTAGGGGTTGATGCGCTCCACATAGCTCGCGCATCCTCCCCACAGCTGTGTCGGCTTGCGGGAGAGGAAGCACGAAATCCCTTCGGTGCGCCAAACGGCGTCACAAATATCGAGCACCTCAAGCCCTGCGCCCCCGCTGACATGCTGGGAGTCCGACCCCGGCGTCCGTGGCGTTGGCACAGAGGTTCTTGGAAGTCGAAGAAAGACAGTGGCGACATCGCGCAGCGTGAAGCTCACGTTGGCCCCGGACACGAGTCGCGATGCAACGGCGCCATCAGCGAGCTTCTCCATCTGTCGATGAGTTTCCGAATGTTCCTGCGGCTCTGCCTGCTGACGAAGGTGTTTCTCAGCTTGGTGCACGCGCGCTACATTGACAGACAGTCCGCTGGCTCCTGATGTGTTGGGTGCAGAGGTGGTTGGCGGTTTCAGGGGAGGCAAATTTGTGTCGCGCGACGCCGCCGCCGCTGCCGCCGTCGGCGCGGACGGGGGCAGGCCGAGGCTGAGGTGACGCGCATCCCTTCGCACTTCTGACCTCGCTGCTGTGTCATGCGCCAGAAGCGGCGCAGCTGTGGTCGTTGGTGTCCAGGCTGCGTGACTGACGGTGGTAGACGACGGCAGCACCTGACTGCTCCCTGCCGCGCAACTGGCTCGCGTCATTCCATCGCTCAAGCTAGTTGGCGCCGTGTCAGATACGACATCGCCTACCTGTCGCTCGAAGCAGAATTGTTTTGGCCACCGCTCACAGAAATGTTCGTCCTGGGGGTGTGCACGATAGCTGGGCAGTCGATTTTCCTCTTCGATCTCACACCGGCGCTGCCAAACTTTCTCCCGGAGCGACAAGCGATCGCGCCACGACGCCGCTGCCGCTGCCGCCGAAGGCACGGCAACTCTGTAACCGGGGAGAGGCTCACGGTGCTCATTCGCCCTCGCACAGGAAAAAGATGAGCGACACGCCGCATCGCCACGAACACTACGCGGTGCGGTGTAGTCATCGCCGGTGGACGCTGGCGTAGGGGTGGTGATCGCGGTGCTCCCACAGACATCCCGCATTTCACGCGTTGTGCATAAACCAACGGGGTTACTGGAGAGGCACTCTTGCGGCGACCACGGCGTGGATGCGTGTTGCTCAAGAGATGGCCAAACACTGAGTGACTCGCTGATGCTGCTAACCGACACACCGGAGTCGTGGGGTTTGTTCAACGTCCATGACGAGGCACGCGTGTGCAGTGGAAATTGCGGCTCTGGGTTCAGCGCAGATAGTCGGGAACACAGATCCGCATCTTGACCAAATGGCATACCGAATCCAGAAAATCTGTGTGTAGGCGGTGGCGTTGCGCTGACGCCTTGGGGGCGATCAGGGGGGAGTGAGGTACTGTACGCGAGGGGGCGTGGAAGCGGCGAGGGTAGTGGCGGGGTGCACGTATCTAGGTGGTAGGCCCTCTTACTATTTGCAGCTGAGGTGTCGCGCGTGTGCAAAGGAAAAGGGTTGGTGCGGGTAGGTGGGAAGGCAACTTCAGGTGGGCCAATGCTCCTCTTGTTAGGGTTATTACTACTGCAGATGCCGAACGCTTGGGCATGGCATTCCGACGCGCCGCGTATGCCTAGGCGGCGGTTCACATCCACCTGTTTCTCGTCTGCGATCCCACTGCCCTCCATTCTGGTGGTCAGCACCGAGGAGGCGTACTTATTGCCAACACCGTGATGGCCGTCTTTCGTGGCAGCTAGACTCGAAGGAAATTCGTCTGCCCAGCCGATCTTCTTGGTGAGCGTCTGCTGCCGTCTTCGATCTCCAGCGGCATCGTTTGAAAACATCGCTGTTGTTGCGCTGATGCCCCGCATCCAGCCGCCACTGACGTCGACGCCACCACCCCCACCATCTTTGTCCCTCAAGATGGCGTCATTTATATCATAAAGGTCCGCGGTCGCCTTGACAGGCACTTCGTCGTCGTCGTCTCGACGTTTCACTGTACTGTCCTCATGCCTGTCGTGGGCCCGGGAGGCGCTGTGGTGTCTAAACATCTCCGCGGAGCACCGCATGCTCACAGTAGTCGAAGTGGCGCGACGCCGACGTATTGCTGATGTGCCGCCGACTGAGGACGAGGACTGCGGTCTTGGCCGCTGCGCGGGCCCGGCGTCGAACGTTAGCGCCACCCCCCCACGCGTCATCTGCACCGACGTGGCTGTCGCGAGAGGAGGATCGGCACTCACGTATTCCTCCTCTTCATTATCTAAATCGTAATGCGCGTTGCTTCCCTGAATATTATCGACAGGCGCTGTGGCTGGGAGTAGCAGTCCAGTATGAGGCCTGCGGCTTGACGAAGAAATCCGTGTGATGGGTGGTGATGATGTGGCGGCGAGGGGGTAGGGCTCCGTGCAAGACTGGGGGCCACCAGTTGCAGCAAAAGGGGGCACACCGGCTTTCTGGTGAAGGGTGCTGGGGGAGGCCGGCAGCGGGTAGGCGTGACCTGATCGATCCTCGACGTGCGATGTGCGCGGCCAAGCTGGTGCGATAGTAGTAGCCGGAGTAACGGTTGCTTCCCTTTCGTACTCTGCTGTTCCCTTTGACAACAGAGCGCTCCCCAGCAAGTTTGCCTGAGGGGCCGCAGCTTTGGCGGCAGTTGTGTACGGCCGGCTCGCTGTCGCTGCAGCAGGGCTAGCAGCAGCAGCAGTCGCACCGTCATTGGCACAGTTGACAGGAAGGGTTTGCAGTGGTGCTAGTGGTGGTCTCGCTTTGTTCGTGCCCTCTTTTGTAGACGAGTTGGCACGAGCGTCGGCGCAGTCGGCAGAGCCGGTGGGGTCACTGCGAGCGGTTTGCTTCACTATGCTAGTAGTGGAGTCCATCCTCTTCTTCAGTTGCGACGGCTTCTGGGCGGACGGTTTCTTTTCATGTGTTGGCAGCACGCCGACTAACTGGTCCAACAACGTGGGCGGGCTTGAAGGCGTGAGGCTGCTAGAGGCCCTACTCGCATCGCGTGACTCTGACGACGCACACGGGAAGATGCCCAGGTGCACGGCTGTCCGCAGCCCGACATCGCTCACACAGTCTGTGGACCCGAATAGCACTGGCATCCACTCGATTGCTTCCTGTTCCGCCGGCGTGCGCTGCACGGGTATGACAAACCACGTGTGGTCGACGAGACCACGGCAGCAGTAGTGCTGACTCACCTGTAGCTGGGTCGCCCCCCGGGTGCCATACCGTCGCGCCTCGTCCGGGTTGTTGACGCCGGTCCTCCCGAGAGAGGGGCTGGCGTCCGAAATTCCCTGCGGGCTTTCCAGGACCGCGACAGAAACCACAGAGCGTATGGAGCCGTGGCGAAGCTTGTGCTGCGCCAGTGAGGACTGCGCGAGTGCTTTGAAGAGGTTCACCACGTCTGCAGAGGCGCCTCGATCAACTGAAGCGGTGTCACAGGAGCTTCGGCAGCTCGAATCTGCGCGTGTGTCGCCACCCCGCGCGCGCTCGCCATTAGGCAGGAGGAGGTTGGGGACGTGCACTCCCTTCTCCGCAAGGCTTTGCAGTTTCGTTTGGGGGTTGCCGGAGATGCTGTTGCACACCAGAGACGCTGACACACGAAGGACGCCGTCCGTGGCCGAGACACGGTTGCCAGATGCCCGCGACAACGTTGCCGAGGGCAAGGGACGCGCCACGCCATGGGCTGTCGTGCCCGCCCCTGCCGGTGTCAAAGTAGACGATCGGGCAGAGCGCGCGGGCAAAGGCGCGCGAGGCGGGAGGGGTGTACAGACGAGGCCGTCCCGGCAACTTACAGAGGTCGCACCGCCGGCACCGTTAGAGACTACGAATTTGTCAGTGCTCGACCCTGGCGCCGCCCGGCCTAGCGGCCAGGCTTCTTCTGAAGTAGCCGTCAACGGCAACGGCGCGCGTGGTTGCGTCTGCTCGATGTGTTGTTCACCTCCTTGACTGTGCTGTGCTTCCGAGGTGGAGGTGAGGACTGCTGTTGCACGTGGCGACGAATTCGACCGCAGTTGTGCTGGCCGCAGCACGCCACCGCCGCCGCCGGCGCTACCTCTCTGGTGTTGCGGTGAGGCAGAGGCATTCGTCTCCGGTGAGAGGTCCGAGACGAGGCAGAGAGCAACTGTCTGCATCTCGTACGTAGCGCGGCTCGATTGGGCATAGTAGAGAGTATTGCGGTCCTTCATCACCAAATGGTAGCAGTCGCACGGGGACTGTGAGTAGAGAAGGCGTGTCACACCAGCGTAGGAGACGCCGGGGAATCGACGCGGGAACCACGACGGTCGCGGATGACACTGCTCGTCTCGATGGGGAGGTGTCTCGATTGTTGCGGCGGGCAACAACGGGACAGATGCGTTGTCCACTGACTCTTTATTTTCCTCAGGCCCCGCGGCCGCGTACGGCGAATGCGCAATGGCGTAGTTGGTCAGCACTTCATGGCATCTGTGAAAGAAGCGGCAGGCGTCACGTTGCTCCGCGACTGAGGTCTGTTCTGCCACACCGCTGACCTCGTCACCCTCGCCGCTGAAGAGTCGGTCGATGGCATCCCCTACCACACAAGTGTGCTGCGACTGGGCACTGGATAGGGGAGAGGCCGCCTTTCCAGCTATACCGACATTCCCGTCCCAGGTTTCCTCCTCCTCCTCGCTTTCACCGTTGTTGCTGCTGCTGCTGCTGCTTGAAGCAGACGCGTCATGAGGATTGTCACCACTGCGCCTGTTGCTCTCATTCCGAGGGTGATGCCTGGGGCCACTCGACGGCCGCCCGGAGGCACTCAACACCTCGGCATGCCTGCCCTTTCGTTGCCATGTGCGGCGGCGGTGTCGCTGACGCCACCGAAGCTCCTCGCGTTGAGTGGTGTAGTACTGCTGCTCGGCAGGGCGAAAGCGGCTGAGGGGAATACGGTAGACGGAGAAGTAGAGCGAGCGGGTCTCTGGCAAAGATGCCAGCTGCGAGGCCATTTGAACAGGCCCGTCGCCGTTGGGTGCGGTGGTGCTGGCCGCTTTCGTTGCCGGGTGGTCGCCACGACTCCTGTCCAATGGCACGTAGTGAATGAAGCGACCCTGAACCACGGAGAAGGACTCCATGTGTGTGCCGCTGCCCTCGGTGTCCTCCTCCTCAGCCGTCGCTGAGGCTTGGCGAGCGGCTTCAAAGCCTACGGGGCGGCGGCCGCTGCGCTGTATCTCGTCATACAATGTCTGCTGTTCTGGTGTCAGGGCGCGCGTGAGCAGAAAGATAGAGTCGTAGAAGCGAGGTCCAGTAGGAACATGGTGCGGTACCTGTGCCATGGCGCGAGCGGTGCTCTCCTTAGCTTGCGCGGTGCGGGCGGCTGCATCGTCGTCCGCCACGCGGATAGAAGGGTGGGCCGCCGAGGCAGGGTCCGCTGCTGTCTCACCGGCTGTCGGGGATGGTACCGGCTTGACAGCGGTCGTTGCAACAGAGGCAACCGACGCCGGATCGAGAATGGCGTTAAGGTGGGAGGGGAAAGTGCGACAGCGGAGCTCCTCTGGAATGAGGTCGCTGAGGGAGGTGAGGCAGCGCAGGTCGTCAGCGCTGAGGTCCAGGCTGGCAAGCGACGGTATGGCGTGGTGCGTGACCACAAGGACATAAACATGCTCGAGCGTGTCCAGAGTTTCGTAGGGGAAGCGAGCATGCAGGGTGCTCAACAGCGCTCGATGCACAGCGTCGGCGCGTTCTTGGATGGTAATCTTGGCGTAAGAGGGCGCTTCATCGGCAAAAATATTGTCACGGCCTGCACTGTCACTATTGCGGAAGCATGTGTCCCGCTGCGACGCTGCCAAGGTCTCTGAGAAATCAGTGGAGGAAGAGACCGAGAGTGCGGCAGGCCCAGAGCATCTAGCATCCACCGTTTCCTTTGCCGTTGCCGCGGACTCCGAAGCTGTGGCGACGGCATTTGGGCTTTGCCGGAGCACTGGTATGGGCACGCGTACGTCACGCAGGTGCAGCTGGAAGTAGTCCACATCCGGTTCGATGAAGATCATCATGCAAACGTCAAGTCGCGGTTTAGTCGGCGCGGTGTTGGAATAGGGTCGTCTGAGATAACGCAGAAGGGGTGGAGGGGGCGAGTGACCTTCACAGCGACGTCCGCGGAAGCGCCTCCCTCCTCCTTCCCCTCACACACACACACACACACACACAGAGGGACGCCAAGCTGCCGCCTGTAAGGGGAGCACCACACGTCCAAAAAGAAGCGCTGGAGCGTCAGCAAAAGACTCTAAAAAACGTGTGTATATATATATATATATGTATATATTTATACTTGTATTGATTTATTCACCCCCCCCTTGTGATGTGCCTGTATCTGAGTGTATGTGCGTCTGAGGAAGACTGTCCGAAGAGGGTGTAGGAGACTTTTTCTATGTGTTTGTGTGTGTGTGTGTGTGGAGACACCGGATGGGCAAACTTCGAAGTCGGTGCTGCTGGCGGTGTGCGGGTTACATCTTTTTTTTTGTGGTTTTTCTTCTACTCCCTCCCTTCTTTGGGTGATGTGGCGTAAAAGGGGGAGGGGTCCGAGTTTTATGTAGCGACTCTAATCGATGGCGTGTGCCGTCTTTTGCGGCAGCTCTGTTGTCGAATACAGTTGCGGGAGGGGGAGGGAAGAGGAACATACAGTGGCTGGTTCGAGAGGTTCAAGCGAGGCCACCAGACGGGGGAGGGAGCGAGGGAGTCGCGGATATGCACGCGCGCGAGCGGCAACGTCACAAGGCGGCGCGCAACAGCCACAATAACCAAGAGGACGGTGTGTAGGGGAAGCGTTACCTGCAACGAAATACACCCAGTCTTGTTCTATTATCTTTGGTATACAGATTTATATGTAGTTCCAATAGGGTTGTGTGCGCGTCAGCCACCCCACCCATCGTTGTACACTCATCATGGCGCGCTTGGCTGTGCGTGGATGCATGCGCGCACGCTTGTTTGTACATGCGTGCTCTCTGCATGTATGTGGGACCATCAGTGTTGTCTCATTCTTTTGCGTGTTGCCCACAAAGAGCTCAGCCAAGACCACGGAGAGGCGAGCGAAGAAAAGAGGGCAGACCTGGGTCAGGCGTACACAAGCAATGGAAGGCCCTCCTTTGAATCCACTTTTCTTTTTCTGTGCGTCATACCTGTGCGGAAGGGGAGGGGGGGGGAGAGAGGGGTGCGCGTGCGGTGTGCGGCTGTCTCTCTGCATATGCAACAAGAGGCATCTAGTATGCACGCAAACTGTTGGCGACACGAGCTCACTTCCCCATTTTCTTTTTTTTTCTTCACACCACACATCAAAGCGGGGGAGGGAGCGGATAGAAGGGAGTGCTACGAGAACAGAAGCACAAATATACGCACGCAGATAATAAGGAAATGGGGAAAGGGGGCGGGGAGGAGGAGGAGGACAGGCTCGCACCTGTCATTGATGATCAGTACGACCAACGGCGCCCCCAAAAAAAAAGCAAGAGGCGACGCTGTTCGACCCAGTGTCATGCACTACACGAAGACAGTTGCAAGAGATCGAGACCATCTCAGGACTTCGCCTGTACGCCGTTGACCTCGCTGACGGCGCAAGCGGCGATTATCTTTGCCGAGGGAGCCTCATCCCCCCCTCCCCTCCCTTCTCCACTTGAGCATCCAGTGGAGATCCCTGGTTCCAAATATAAGAGACGATCCTACCGCAATCGGACCTATACACATATATATATATATATATATATATATAAATATATAACCCGCGCAATCACAGCTACTGTTCTCACGGCTGTGGAGTGGCACAACTCGCGCGCGTTGTGCCAGGGGCTGGACTTCCAAGGCGCAACGAAGCTGCACTGGGTACGAGAAAGGTGAGCTTACCGCTGAGCTCAACAATGGCCGGAGCGGCCTCGAGCACCTGGCCATCCGCCTCAATGTACAGCGGCTCACCTGCGTCAAGCGACGCGTCTGCTGAGGAGACCAGAGACGCCTTGGTAGCCCCAACCGAGGAGAAGGGTGACACATTCGTGATGAGAAACCGCTCACCGTCAAACGCGCTCGTGCTTCTCCAGCGCACGTGCCGCCCTGTGTAGAGGAAGGGGGCACCGAGGACAAAGGGCAGCATCTTCGCCACCCAGTTTGTGCAGCTGATCAGTCCGTCCGTTGGACTTGCGTGCGGTGCGACGAGCATGCCACCGCCGTACCAACGGCCGTTCGCGAAGGCAAACATAGACGATAAAGTCTCCACCCACGTCACCAACGAAAGATCGTCGTCTCTGGCGCTGTGTGACCACGCGTCGTCGCCCATGCAGCTATGGGCTTTCACATTGGCGCCGTCAGCGCTTCTCCTGGCCATCGAGTCACCGTAGCAGTCCCCGCTGTTGATTGGAGAGTGAGAGTAGTTCAGGCTGTCACTGTCACCCATCTGCGTTATCACTTCGTGTCTCGTGTTACCGAGGCGCTCCTCGCCCGTCCCCGTGTGCGTAACCGCCGCGGGGCCGTGGTGAATAATGTCTTTCTTCCCTACAGCCTTCGTCGAGGTGGCCGCAGCCACGCTGTTACGACGCTGCGCTTGCTGCATACGCTGCATCTCCAGTTCGCTGGGGGTGATATCCAGGAGTCGCAGGACATCATGGGCGTGCGTGCGTGCGTGCATGTTGTACGACGCCGCACTGTTTCTGCACAGAGTCCGCGTCCCTGCACGTTGAGTGAAACAACTTGCGGTTGTGTGGGCGAGGTCACCTGACGGGTGACCAGAGGTCGATGTGCTCGCCGTCATGCGCGCACTCCACCGGAGTTGTGCAAATAGCCGGTCCAACTGCCCGCTGAGGCGGGCAAAGGGGGCGAGCGAAACCAGGGAGTGTGGCCACGCCGAAAGCGATTCTGGGACCGTATCGGGGCACGGGCCTGCAGAGATCGGCTTGCGGCCTGTGCCGCTCCGGCACATCGCAACTGCGCCGTCATCGTAGTTGCCATTGCATTTCTGGTTCCGCTGATGTCTATTGGTGTCTTCCTCGGTTGTCCCGCCGTCTGCCTTGTCGTTTTCTATCCGGGCTGTCGAGGCAGCGACGAGCGGCACCCGCGACGGCAGCTTGCAGATGTACAGCGGCTTAGGGGTCATGTGCAGCAGAGAGATGAAGGATGCAATAGCGAACAGCAGTACGCCGCCAAGCTTGGATATCCACCAACTGTGCTTAAACCGCTCTACACGTTGGATGACGTCGGTGGACATGCCAACGGAGCACTCATTGATGAAGAAGTGTCGAGTGCCCGTGCGCAGAAATTCGATCCGCCCGATATCCACCGCGTGCGCTACACAAACCTCTGACGCGGGTTGGGAAGGCTGGCTTCGTTGCGCAGCGGGCGACTTCGAAAACATAGATCTCCAACCTTTTTTGCCACGGTGGGCGCGGCTGCCATCGCCGCCGCCGCCGTCACTGCCGCTGCTGGCTGCTGGAAAGAGCTGCGGGATGAGTCCGTCACGCACCACACGCAAAGCTTCCTCTGGAGTGCGGCAGCATAATCCCATCCTGGCAAAGTCAGAGCCCGTTCCCCCCGGAACATACAAAATGGCAGGTAGAAGGTGTGACAACACGGTCGCCTCGCGCTCAACGTATGCATGCGATGTGTTTGCCGCAGTGTCAGCACACCCGCCATCGCTTGACAGCGTCAGTTGCTCAAACACAGAGAGCGCCCCTTCACACAACCCGTTCGTGACCTCGCTCAGTGTCCCATCGCCACCAACTACAAGAAGAATGTGGTGCGTCAACGACTGAGGTGAACTGCTACTTGGGCCAGAGTGCGTGGCGGATGTGCTGCTGGTGGGCTGCAGCGGCGACGCTCGCAGGTGATTGTCTTGCTCTACAACTACAGTAGCGTTGATGCCGTTTTGAGCTGTAGACAGACCCTGAACTTGTGCATGCCGCTCGTCATCGTCGAGACGTGAGGACAATATGAGCTGACTGAGCGCATGGCTCACCGCCTTCGCGTGTCCGCTTTGATCCGTTCGAATCATGAGCATCTGCAGCGCGACACCACCCAGGGTATATTCCTCCGAGGACAACAAGCGCCCGGCTGGATGCACCGGCGGGGTTACTGCGGCGGCATTCCAGTTCACACTCGCATTTGCCGAGTTTGGCGCTACTGCTGGGCTGCATCGGTGTGTCCCTTCCCCTTCTGTGCTTGGCGTTGGCGACTCGAGCACGGGTTTATGCGGGGAGAGACTACTCAAGAAGCTGCTGCTACTGGTTGTGCGCACCGAAAATATGCCAAAAGACTTGCAAAATAGTGTCTGTATTCGATCCAGCACCACTGCCCCTCGTTTGCCACCGCTTGTCGGGTTGCCCACTACCCACACTTGCAAGCAGCAACGCGGAGAGGACATGGCAGGCGAAGTTTGACGCATGACGGCCGCGTTGGTCATCGTCGCTGAGGTACCCTACACCCGTCTCTGCTGAGAGGTAACGTGAACGCAATGAATTGAGGAAGGTAGTTTTGAAAGGTGTGTGTGTGTGTGTGTGTGGATGCGAATGGGAAATGGAGTGGAGGGGAAGTGCAATCTTTTTTTTTTTGGGAGTGACACAGTGGTGGCTAGTCGTAGCGGCCTTAAACTGGTGTTACACGCGGGTGCGAGACACAAAAATAGAAAGCCAAGAGAGCAGAGCAGAAGAAAGGTGGGGGGGGCGTCAGCGTCACAGATGATCCCCCCCCCTGCTCCATTACCTCCTTCACAGCACTGAACCGCTACGTTCGTGTCCTCAAAGAGGAGGGGGTAGGGGCCCTGGAAAGCACGCGCCGCCACTTCGCTTTTTTTTTTCGTTGTTTGTTTTGGTTCACCTATTCTTCTCCCGCTCCTCATCACCAGTGAGGGGGGACAAAACCCAAAATAACACTCTTATTACTCTTTCATCTCCCAGACCCACACACCAGACCGAGAAAGCGTGGATGCGGGGGCCGCATCGAGACGAGAGGGAGCCTGGACGGGGGAAATCAGGGCTATCCTTCCTTTCTTCGTTTTCACTAAGCTGTTCAAGATTTTCATCATAAAAATGCGCACCTTCACAGACAGACACAGACACAGACACAGACACACACGCAGACACACAGGGAGATCCCAACCGTTCAAAGCACGGGAGTCGTAGCGGAGAGAGAGAGCCATGAGACGTCCATGAAGGTACACGCTGCTGTGTGTGTGTGTGTGTATCCACCAAACCACGCAGACAAATAAATCATGGAGACAAAGCCACTGTCTGGAGTCGAGGATGAGCGGTCTCAAGGTGTGAAGGGGCTCTTCCCTCTCGTGTATACTTTTGCCGGTGCAGACCCCAAGTCTAACCCACAACACACGTGCGGCATTTTCTCACCTATTCCCTCCCCCCCTTCCCCTCTCTCCCCTCTCTCCGCCCCGCCCGGCCCCGCCCCGCCCCCCTCCCCGCATTGCTGCCCACCTTTTTTTCTCACCTCTTACGCAGAACTTGCTTTGACAACACGAAAAGAAAAACTTATGAAGGAAAAAAAAAAGAGGGGGAGGGGGGAGAAAGAGACGTGCCACAGCAAACCCCTTCATGACCACTTGAAGTTTGTTTTCGGACATCTTCATGCGTCTAGCGAGTCAGCCTGATGGAGAAAAACAATAAAACAAAAACAAAAGCTAAATAGATGAACCAAATCCAACCATATATATAAATATATATATGTGTGTGTGTGTGCGCAGGTGTGTCCCCCCCCCCCCACCCGAATAGGGAAATCCCACCACACTGTGGATTGCCAGCGTCACACACCCACACCCACACATCGGCCGCTTAATAAATCCATGCTTGTCGATCTCCCCTGTTTATATATGTGTTTGTACAGATACATATTCTTTTTGACCAGAGGGGGACGTGATGGTCTGCGTGTCGGGAGCACCGTTGCCACACCCCTCCGCTGACATGTTTTTTTTTCTGTTTATTTCTCTCGAAAAAGTTGACGGGATCTCCCCTTACGGTGACGGTGGAGGGGAGGCAGCGATAAAGGGGATGATGATGAAGAAGCGTTTATATTCTGGAGCTCAACACCCTCAACACAGGGAGGCCGTCGTCGTCGTCGTTTTTTTTTTTTTTTGGGGGGGGGGGGGGGGAAGGGAGAATGGAGGGAGGGGCGACGGTACATTCATCCTCCCCTCCCCTCCTCTCCTCTCCCCTCCCCTCCCCCCCCAATCCGCCCCTCACCGATTCAAGTGGACGTGAAACGAGTGCCATTAATACGAAGACCATCGGCCATCGTAAGGGATGTTTCTCCTACCGCCCCTTCTTCGCCAGTCCATCGCTACTCTCCGTTTTTCCCCCTCTCTCTCTCTCTTGGCGACCACCACACATCTACACATTTCCTCTCCATCTCTCTATGCCGATGTTTGCTGCTGAACGAGCAGCCGAATGCCCGTAATCGCGGTGCTCCTCTCTAACGTTCTTCGTTGCGCAATGGCGCTGTAAAGGCGATCACATTACCCTTCCCTCCACCCCCACCCCTCCCGCTCCGCATCTTAGTTCAACAGTGGATTTCTTTACTGCGAGGTGCGTCACGGCTTTGCACGCGGGGGTACCCCTGTCGGCCAAGAAAAATAACAACGATATATATATTATACAGGGATGTTGTGGGTGCTGGATGCGTTTACCTTGGCAGAGGCAGCAGCTGAAGCTACAGTGGCCTGCATCTGCATCATGTACGGGTGCATGACGGTACGCATGGCTTCCTCTAGAGCCACATATGACAGCGAGGTCGCCGGTAGTGTGACGGACGCCAGCTCAGTTGTTGGGCGACCACCAGCCGCGCTCCGCTGCAGGTGGTGATGGCGACGGAAGAGGCGCAGCAGTTGGTGATTGTGCTGCGATAGCTTTGCCGCTTCCACCTCAGCTGCCTCCGCCCGCACCTGTGCCCAGAGACCCTCAAGCGCGGCCTTCAACGCCTCGTCGGGCTCTGTTGCACTTTTCGTGGATGCCGCCACCGTCAGAGAGGCAGGGCTGGCTGCCAGCTCGTTTCGGAGAGCTTTTTCCATGGCGGCCTGCACGTGGCCTCGTACTTGGTTCGTCGACTCCCGCACCGCGTTGTCAACGACACGGGCCAGCATCTCCTCCAACTCAAATGACGTAACAGGCAGCACCGGCGCCGACGGCTCCCCACCACTTCCGTCCTCGCGGACGCTTCCCTGGGCGTTGCGATGAACGTCACAGTAGGTGTCAAGGTGCTGCACAATGCTTGAATGAATACCTTGCCGGATAGCGCTCGTAACCTCGTGCGTGGTGTCCGCGACGGCCCTGTCCAGCGACTCTGGAGAGAGGGCGGCCATGGATGCCGAGGAAGACGGGGGTTCTCGCGCCTCGGCCGCTGGACGCTCTTGGCTTGCGAGGGAGTGCAGCTCCGTACGCAAGTTCGCCATCTCCTCATTCAGCTTCGAATGGTGCTGCTCCTGGAGCTTGTGGAGGTCTCTCAGAAGGCGCACCTCCTCCTCCTCCTCCTCGCTCTGCGGCTTAGCGACGGCCGTCTGGAGTGGGTGGGCGACTGCAGAGCTAGCTGAAGTGCGATCGTTCAGCTCACGTAACTGCGCCAAAACCTGGGACATCATACTACTCAAATCGTTGTGCTCCTCAGAGGTCACCAAGGGTGCGACATCGGTGCTGCCAGCCACGGACGCGGACGCAGGGCTGCTGCTGAGGCGCTCCTCGAGCGTTTCCATAATTGGTTTCACCTGGTTTTTGACAAGCACCTCCAGGGTGTCAGATAGCTTCTCCACGGACCACTGCTCTACCGCGGCAGAAAGCGTTTTGACGAGGTGGGCCGTCGCTTGCTCATGACGCGCCGACACCTCCTCGACTGCCTCCGTCACCACTGTCTTCATATCGAGACGCTGCGATTCAGTAGTGGGCACCTGGCTGTCTGTGGTTGTTTCCTTCAACTTCACGGCTGCCTCGAAGTGCTTGCGCAGCTGCGCCTCCTTGTGCTGCAACAGGATCTGCGTAAGGACTGCGACGCGGAGCGCTTCGGTAGAGGGTGCATGCGCATGTGGCCACTGCTTCCGATACGGGAACGTTCCCTTCTCTTTCCGTGGAGGGGATGGGGTCTCCTGCTGCTGCGAAGAGGAGGAGGAGGGTGAGGCCTCCTGCTGCTGGGCTGAGGAGGAGGGTGAGGCCTCCTCTTGTTGAACAGAGGGGGATGGGGTCTCCTGCTGCGAAGAGGAGGAGGGTGGGGCCTCCTGCTGCTGGGCTGAGGAGGGTGGGACCTCCTGCTGCTGGGCTGAGGAGGAGGGTGAGGCCTCCTCTTGTTGAACCGAGGGGGATGGGGTCTCCTGCTGCTGCGAAGAGGAGGAGGCTAGGGCATCCGGTGGCAACGGAAGGCGATAGAGCCACCGCTCCTCTGATAGCAGACGGTACACCTCGTCAAAGATTCGACGCACCTCTGTTTTTTTGACAGGTATCATCTTCTCTATAGGGGGTACCACCAAAGGCTTGCTAGCGCGCTGCGCCTGGCTATCATCCACACTGTTGCTGTCTTCTTCCACCATGCTGTGGTCCAGCACATAGGATAAGCGCGTCGGGGACGCGTCGTCCGCCGTCAGCACGGACAACCCCGCCAACTCAGAACCGGCTGGTGTTTCCTTGAGCTGTGTCAGATAGTAGTCCAGTTCCTGCTTGAAAACAGCGGCGTCTTCGTTCGATAGACGCGTATGGATGAGGACGTACACGTGCGGCCTTGGCGGTATGGGATATGTGCTGGCAGCAGTGATAATATGGGCGCTGGTCACACTATCGATGGAGGAAAAGGAGTTGGCCACTGCCTCCTCGCGTTCGTTTCGGCGTCGGATCCGGCGCTTGATGATCCGCCTGACGCGCCATGAATCGAGACCCACCAGCTCCGTCAGCTCTACCGCAAGCTGCGAGGCGCCACCTGAGAGGGCGCTGGCGAGGTCGCTGGCGGCTTGCAGGGCACCAATCCAAACCCTCGAAGCATTAATCTCGTTGCCGACGCTGTAGACCACTACATGCATTGTGAGCGGTGAGGCAGGAGAGGACGCCGTCGCGTTTGCTTTGGCAGCAGTGCGTATATTCGCATACACATCCGGGCTCACCAACGGTTCCAGTACCTCAATAGACAATGGCCGGCCAGGCCGAGAGGCCCACATCAGTTTTTCATGGGGGCTGTCAACGGACAGCACGCGCGGCGGCCGGACGGCGGCGACCCCCTTTCCAGCAATGGCGTCTGCAATCGACTCGAGCAGAAGAAACCGAGTTGCCGTGGCCGGTTTCCTCGTTTTCTTATGCAAAATGAACGATTCGGCGGGGATGCGTGCCACGTTGTACGGCCTTTTCGAGGAGGAGTCCTTTCCTAGCGGTGCTTCCACCTTTTCCAGTGGCCTGGCAACCCCTATGCTATCCAGCTGTGTATCTGAGACACTGGTGGGTACTGGGGTCGATGTCGGCTCTGCAGATGCTGCCGCAGGGCCAGGGGCAACCGCAGCAGGAGCAGCATTACTGGCGTCCGCATCGACAGCATCCGAAACTGCATCACCCGCACCCGCACCCGCACCCGTATCTGCAGCAGCAGCAGCAGCGGCGGCGGCATTTCCGGCGTCTGTAACTGAAACCTCATCCGCATCCGCATCAGCGGTGGCGGCGGCAGGAGCAGCAGCAGGAACCCCTGACGAGGGTCGATGGTGCACCAGGGATTTCAAAACATTCTCCACTTCGGCGGTTACGTGTGCATCCGTTTCTTGTGGCGCTAAAGCCCCCTCACCATCCAATATATCCGTGCGCTGCGGGGCGTCTTGCGCCGGCGCTGGAGGGTGTCGACGCTTCGCGTCATGATCGGGCTTCTTTGAGGTCGACGCCCCCGCGGTAGCCGGAGTGGAGGTCGTAGCCGCGTTGACAGCCAGGGTGCTTTCATTGGTACTTGTCTTTGATGGTTTGGCGACAGCCTTTGTCGTCGGCGCGCGAGGCGGCAAGGTGGGCAGCCCTGCCAATGCGCGCACGCGTGTTGTCCGCTCGTCGTCCAGAACCAGAACCGTCAAGGCCGGTGTTTTGAGAGATTGGCCGTCGTTGGTTGCCACCTCTGACGGGAGTGGGTGCATGTGCAGAGCATTTCGAATGATAAACTGCTGCACTTCTGCGTCTTCGCGAGGGAGGCTCGTCTCCACCAGTACCACCAGCGGTGAGGATGGGGCCGCTGCGGCATCGGGGTGTTCTCCTGCTTCGCTGTCCATTGTGTCGGCGATCACGGCGGCGTGGATGCGGTTTACCAAAAGGATGTCTGCGAGGTGTGCCAACTGGTGCTGACTCGAGATGATGGTGTAGTCAAGGCGTAGCATGCGTGCCATGTCAGGGATGTCCGTCAACGTCGACGACGACGACGACGATGAGAGTACGTGCTTCAGCATTGTGCAGTTCACGCTTGAGAGGACAACGTCGACGGGTTCATTTTTGGTATGTGTCACCTTTGTTTTGGCAGGCACTGCTTTAGCCGCGGGGGGAGATGAGGCAACGGTAGGCGGGGCAATGAGCTGTTCCGCTCGAATTGCAGGCGGGGCCTCCACTGCTGGTGGGGGCTTTGGTGCTGACACCCGCTTCACTTTCTTTGCCTTCGTTAGCTTGACCCCCAACTCGGCCAGAACGGCATTGACTGCCGCGTCAATGACCGTTTTCGTTGATCGTCGCCCCAACCGACCGCCTAGGCGACATCCTACAAGACGAAGCATGTCTATTGTCCGTAAAAAAAAACTCACGTCAGAACAACAGCGCGCACTCCTGTCCAGCAACACTCGACTTGATGGGAAGGCTAGAGAGAAGGCGGGGGCGGAGTGGGGGTGGGGTGGAGAGAAGAGAGAGAAAACTAAAGAAATACAGCTCTAATGGGGTGTTCTCTTCTTCAAATGAGATAAACAAACACCGCTTCTCTCTCTCTCTGACACACACACACACACACGATGGAAAGCGCAACCACAACGATGTGATGGTGATGACAATGTTGTAGGTACACGTTGTCTATGGGCGGAATGAGGGAGGGGGAGGGGGGGAAGAGATTTGTGCGCGTCCGCGTGCGCGGTGATCGCTGATCAAAGGAGGATACAGGGAAAAACTTAAATCACCCGTGGCGCCAGGCTCAACTTTTGTTTGCCCCCCAAAAAAATTACCCAGAGTTGTTTTCTCTCTTCTTCTCGCACGCACTCGCTAACAGCGCTGACTCGTTCGTTTTGCTTTTTTTTTCTTTGGCACGTCTCCACTTTTCGAAACTGTTATTGCGTGGCCGTCGGACAGGCTTTTTTTTTTCACACGCCAATGCGGACGTGTGACACGGAACAAGCTAGGAGCAGGACGAGTAAGTTGGCCGTGATTCACACACGCACCTCAATGGGCTTAGAAGGCTTCTCACTGTGTGTGTGTGGATGTGTGTGTGCGTAAAGATATATCCTTTCTTTTTTACTTCAAAGTGCGAGAAAAATGCAAAGCGAAAAAGTGTTTGCTTTTTTTTCCGTGCGAACGCGCGTGCGCGTTGGAGCAGATACGAGAGGAGAGGGATTGTTAAGCTATGCACCAATGAACAGCGGAGAAACAAGGAGTGAGGGAGTGGTTAACCTCTTTGTGTGTGCGCGTGTGGACGCTCTCCTGCTTCGTCTTCTGTGAAACTTTTTGTGTGGACTTTGATGTCAAACGACGCCCCCTTTCACCAGTGATAAAGCATATGTGAGATGGAAAAGTGTAGGATAGCTGAGATGGAGTGGGGAGGGGAGGGGGGAGGTCTGAGCAGGGATAGGTAGATGCTCATACCCCCCCTCGCCAACCGTGCTGGGCATGCGAGAGAGGATCGGGGTGGGGTGGGGGGGAGGTAGAGTCAGGACATCACACCGACACCTTGAAAATGACGTGTGATACGGGCGCTAGTTTTGATTCGCTTCTTCCCCCCCCTTCCCCTCCCCTCCCCTCCTCACTCGTACCCATGTGAGGGGAAAAAAAGGCTCCAGTCGTGAACCCGCGCGCACTTTGTGTCGGTCAATGTGAGTTTTTTTTCCGTTTAATATTTTATTTCCATTTTTTTTTTGGGTGGGGTGGGGGGTGGGGTGAGATGGTGGCATGTGTGTGTATGTGTGTATGTGTGTGGGGGGGATCCATCAAGAGTCAACGATGCCTACAGGTGCACGAGGAGGGTTCCCACGCGCACGCACTCTTTCTGTTTCCTTATACGCGTGGTGCTAACCATTTTCCTTTTTTGCGTGTCGAGGATGACGCCGTGGACGTCGTTGATGTGTAGCTGGGCGCACGCACCACCTCTTGTGATGGCTTATACGATACACTCGCTTTAGCCTTCTTGGCCTTGAACCCTTTATTGCTGCTGCTGCTGCTGCTGCCACTGCTCGTGACAAGCAAGCTGTTCACAAAATCCTCCAGGAGTGTGTCCTCGTCACGCTCCTGTTCCTGTATTGTAGCGGACGCTTTGGACGAGTTGGAGGTGTCGCGACCACCGTGCCACCGCTGCTTTCGGATATGCGAGCGCTTGGCAGTGGGAGGCGTGGACGAGGGAGCTGGTGTCGACGACGATGCGGCAATCCTGGAAGATGTGTGCGTCTTCGCTTCGTTAGTCTTTTCCCGCATCGCCCTGCGCGCCTCCATGCGTTGTTCCTTCCTCTCCATTCTTCTGACCTGCGCGACGAGCATGTCCTCCTCAATCTTGGCGATTTCCTCATCAGTGAAACAGCTCCCGCCAGTGTTTTGGCGGCTCTTGCGTGCTGCTTCCGCACCAGCGGCGGCTGCGCTCTCGCTTGCCGGATAAAGACCCAAGTCGCTTACACTGCCAAGAACTGAGCTTGTTGCAAAGCCGTCTTCCGCGTCCGTTGCTTCGTCCTCGTAGTCGAGTCCGCCATCCGTGTCACTCAACCCCCGCCGAGAGCCGGAGGTTCGCTGACGTCTCGGCGCCGCGGATGAGTAGTAGTAGCCGTTGTCTTTGCCAAAGGCGACGGTGCCGAAGCTGAAAAGACCACGCCTCAGCGTGACCGCACTCTCTTTTTCTTTGGCGGACTCGGTTTGCAGCGTCGCCGCAGGAGAATCGTGATGGGCCACGCCTGCGCTGCCAGCGGCATCAGCTTGCGTGCCCAGGCTGGAGAACGGGGTAGCGACTCCAGCGTTCAAAAGACTCGGCGCGTACGACAGTCGAGGCGGTTGTGAGGGTGGAGTGCTGTCCACGCAAGTGTTGGGGGCGACAGGCACGGTCTTCTTCCTTTCGGTAGCATCAGCACTCGGTGTTCTCGGAGCGTTTGTTCCCGCTGTGCGGTTGTAGGCCGGCTCTGCCCAATCGGTTTCTTCCGGCACAGGAGGGGCGCCTGTCGTCGAGAGTCGCTGTTGCACCTCTGCTGGAGCCGCGCCATCTTTATTAGGGCCGCTGTGGCGACTTGCTTGCTCCACCTGCCCAGCCGTCATTTCCACTCCCGAAGACCGCTGGACAGAGGCGGAAACGGGAGAGGCGCTATTCAGGAGGTCCCACAGTCCTTGTACGGCCTCGTCTGCTTCACCAGGAGTGCGACCCTCCCTTTGCCCCCTCTGCCTCGCCGCTGATGGGGTTCGATATGCCGTCGACGTCAACGTCGTCGCGGTCGATCTGCTCTCATGTATTGGCGAGTGGACTGCGCGACGAGGTGGAGTTCTGCCGTCCGCTGCTGTGGCACTGTGCGCTGGCACGGGTTTCCGTGTGGAAGGCTCCAGTGATGCCGGGGAGACTTTCAGCGGCTGCGGTGCCAGCATTGGGTTTTCCCCTCCCTTCTCGCTCTCCGTGGCACTCAGCACGCACACGGATGTTCGATCGTTTTTGCCCGCTAACAGGGACCGCTGCGCGGTGCACTCCACTGTGGGGCGCGCGTGTAGGGCCTTGGTGAAGCGGCGCTGCAGCGCCATCGCAGCATCCAGAGAAAGCTGCGTGCGGAACACAAAGACAAAGGGTAAGAGGGATCGGCGGTACGCGTTCACATCCCCCATCACATGTTCGCTCTGCGGTGCGTAGGCGTCGGGGTAGAGAAGTACATGTCCAGCGACCGAGTCAACCTGCTGCAGTGCTGTCTCGATATCCGCCAAGTGTGCATCATCCCAATCAGGATGGTCTATTACGAGCACGTTCGCCGTGGCAGGCAGCTCGACGTAGGCGCGGTCGGAGAGGTACACTGTCGATGCTGCGTAGTATAACCGTGACAATACGTGTGGGTACACCGGCATAATAGTCGATGGCTTCGGCGGGGGCACAGGAGACGGTGGCATCGCAGGCTTCAACGTGCATTCAGTGGCCGTGGTCGACACTACCCTCTCTGCTGCGTTCTCATCTCCAGTTTCGCTAGCTGCAATGTGGCGAACCGAGACAGTTGAGGTTGGTGCGTCGTTTGCTGTTTCTGCTGCTACGCATGCCGCCGCATCTTCCTGCTCCGTCTGCGAGGAAAAATCGACTGCGGTGGCTGGGGTCGCTGCCCCATCAGCATTGACATGACTGGAGACCTTCTCTGCTGCATTTTCCGCCTCCTGTACTTCTACCCCAGCCGCACCACCGTCGCCCTCACCCCGCACGCCTACAGCAGGCATATGGCTGCCAGCTAGTGCCGCCCGTGGCTCTACGCAGTCAGTGTTTGGGGCGCACCACACCTTGGCTGTGTCATCGACCGAGAGTGGTTCAGCCCCCGACACCCGCGTATCTGCACCGGTGCCTTCACCTAAAGGCCCGTCGATGTCGAACTCCTCCAATTCCCCCAAAAGCATCGCTTCCTCTGCGTCTGTAGTGTGCGCCGGCAGGTCCCTCTCCTTGGCAGCTGCTTCCGATGACAGATTTGTATGGGCTTCACCGGGGAGTACTACTCCACTGCTGTTCCCATCAGGTGTGTCCCGTTGGGATGCGTCAGGGATGGAGGTGTCAAGCGCTTCAGCTGCGCTGTCAGGCGGAGTGTTTTGCATTTTTGTGGCTTCCACGGCTGGGTGTGGCGAAGCCCGTGGTGCTGCTTCCGTGTCAATGTCATCAGCGAAGATATCTTCCATGTGTACAGCCTTCTCTTCGTCCACAGTCGGGGACTCCTGCCGCGAGGCCTCTGCAGGGGCTATCGAGGCTTCCTCGTGGGATGCAATGTCCCCAGACGGTGTATTTCTCTTTACGTGTGCCCATACTGTGTTGACCGTCTTTTTAGAACCCAATGGCGCTGTGGCGTCTTTTTGTTTTTCGTGCGCCCCGGCACGCGCCACTGTCGCTGCGGCGCTGGTGGGCATGGGGACCTCCTCCCACTCGTCTCCGCGGGCAGCTGTTTCGCAAGACTGGGCGGTGCCGACATCGCCGCCGCCGTCCTCCCCCTCCACATCCTCCTCGACTACCTCCTCCACCTCTTCCCATTCCTCTCCATCCTCCACGTCACGGGCCTCCGTGGTGGCGCCCGCGGAACATGCCATTGCGCCGCTTGATGATAAAGGAGGAGAGGCAGCAACAGCTACGGCCTCGGTGGTCCCAGTGCGATTCGCATCTTCTATATCCGTGATATCTCCCGAGGTGGGGAGAGGACTTGCCGGTGCATCGCCAGCACAACGGAGGGGCATGGCCGCAGGCTCAACAGCAGCTCCGACCGCCGCCGCCGCTGCAGCGGACACAAGATTCGGTGCACTAGTTGGGTGTGCATGCTCCGTTTGGCCGGACATGGCATTCTCGGACGCAGCCGGCGGGTCGAAGAAGCGTGTCCAGTTGCGGGACATGGTGCCATTGAGTACACAGACATGGAACTCGCCTAGCGCGCCGAGCGCATGAAGATGGGTGTCCATCTGTTCTTGCCGTCGCGCAGCCTGCTTCTTTGAGTCATCTGTCCTGAAGAGAAATATTAGTTGTGGGGTGTAGGCGTCATTCTTCTCAAGCTCTTCCTTGGCCTTCTGCGCCTCTGCGCGGTGGGCAGTGATTATGGAGGACATGATGGACTTGGGATTCTTTTTCGTTGGCTTGCGTTGGCTCTTGCGCACATCGATGAGAAATATATTGGCGTTCGCCGGCAGGTTCGGCTGCCCGGTGGCGCGCGTCAGCCTCGCCGTGCTCACGCCAAAGCGGGCACAGGGAATGCGGCTGGTGTAGGAAGAGCTAATGCAGCGATGCTGCCAGGTGCCTGTGCACGGGCGCGCTGCAGACACCATGCCACGGCAACGCAGCCAGGTGCGCAACACTCCACCCGTTGTCGTAGCAGGGATGGCAGAATCGAGGAACGTGGGGGTCGGGAGGGCAGCAAGGGCATGTGGTGCCGTGCGGTAGGTACGCCTCGTGGAGTCAATTGTGTAAGCAGCAATGTTGTTGCTGCTTCTCAGCCCATGGGGTCTCCTCGCACCGGACAACTGTATCGTACCCCGGTGGGTGCACCAAAGAATACTTTGCCTCATCCTGGTTCGTCACGTCTCTCTCCCCTCTTCTCCACCACTAGCAAGGGAAAGAGGAGGAGGAGGGGAGTGGAGTGGTGGGAGGGGCGGAAGGGAGAGGAGCGCCACAGCAGCAAAGAGCGAAATAGCAGAAGCGCGTTGGTAAGCCCCGAGCACGGAAAAATGGGAGAGGGAGGTGAGTGTGGAGCTAAGAAGAAGAACGGCGCCGCAACAATGTCTAGTGTGTGTGTGTGAGTGAGACACTGGCGGCAGTGACGGCTAGCAGAGAAAGATATGTGATACAGGTAGCGTCTATGTAGGGAACGATGGCGTACGCACAAGCACACCGACAGCAAGTGCAACAGAAACGAAGAAAACAATGTTGAAGTGAACTGCCTCTCGTGTATATATATATTTATATGTTAGTATCTCACTTGCGTAAACTCTAGCTACACTCCTCGATACTTCGTCTATGGGGGTGGGGGAGGAAGACAGGGAGGGGGGGGTCAGTGTTGGCCGTCTCTCATCAACCTCGACGTCGTCGTCGTCGTCGACAGCAGACGCCGCGGCACCAGGAAAGTTTGGCCGGAGCTTCGCTATCCAGTTCACCACTGGGTTCGCCAGAATGATATGGAAGGCCACCAGCGATCAGAGTATTGCAGTGGTGTACTGGGGTGGGGGTGGGGGTAAGTGACACAGAGGAGGGCGGGGATAATCAAAAATGCGATGCTAGAGATTTCGTGCGCACGCGTTTGTGTTGTGTGTGTGTGTGTGTGCACGAATGCGCACATCGAAGAACACTCGCCCAATCTACAGCTTCCAGCTGTAGTATTTCAGGGGGGGGGGAGGACTCTCTCACAGAGCCGCATATATCACTGTTCCCTCGTATTTGATTTGGTGGAGAAACGGGTGAGGGAGGAAGCGGATGATGCGGAGGGCATAGATGAGAGAGGGGACGGGGGGTGGGGGGGGGGGAGGTGAGGTGAGATGCTAACGCAACAAGGGAAACTGCATGGACGATGACTCTCGACAGGAATGATATAGTCGAGCAGCTTGTGTGTGGCAACTCTCTCGCAGGTCATCTTCACACTAGAGCATATAGAGTCTCTGCAAAGGTAGAGAAGCACTGTCCGAAAGCGGAGCGCTGGGGACGGCTGTTTCTACTCACCCCCGCCCCCCCCCCCACCCAGCGCCCCGCGCCCCACTCCCTCAGTACTTTTTTTCTCCCTTTTAGCACGTCGTATGCGCGGTCATATTTGATTTGCGCACCGAGGGGGTGGGTGTATGGGTTTACCTAATTTATGTTGCGAACCAGCAAACACGGTTCGTTCGCCCGCTTCCGTCGCCGGCCTTGAGCTGTATCTCCTCCCCCCTCCCCCTCCTCCATTGTTCGTTGCCCCCATCTGAAGAGCTGTACGATGAGGGGTGGGGGGGGGGGGAAGAGGAGAGAGGAGGAGGAGGAGGTGAAAACGAAGAAAATTTAAAGTTGACTACCTTCCAGAGGCCATTTCTTTTCACCTTCTATGTCTTTCGCTCGTCTCTCCCCTTCTTTCTCGCTGTGTGTGTGTGAGGGCAGAGGTATTACGATGCAACAACAAATAAGAAGAGTGAATTTTGTAAGATTTTAATTCAGTGAGGCATGCATAGCGACACGCGTGCCTCGGTGTGTATGATGATGGCGGCAGCGGCGGTGGTGGCGAGGGAGGGAGGCGCAGAAGTGACAAGGAACGAGGGAGATGAACAGATATATAAATATATATATGTTACACCAAAGCCCCCCCCCCCCTCCCCCTCCCTCCCTCGCCTTCACACCAACACAGACAGAAACACCCGCATGCGTATATATATATTGAAACAACAAGACACGGCAAAAAACAAAAACACACACACACAACCCAAACACACAAAAATGTTAGAGACAAGTTTAGACAGTCATCCCTTAGCATCCCCTCTCCTCCAGTAATCTTTCCCGTTGCCTGTGAGAGAGCGTCCCTCTGCCGTACCTTCACAGGGCACAGGTGCGGCATAGCTGAAACGTGTTTATGAGAGGACAGGGAGTGGGAGATTGCGGAAAGGCAACCGCCGCCGCCGCTGCAGTGCGTACGAGACGTAGGGATACGATGAGCGAGTTGAGTAGGACAAAAAACTCATGTTTCCTCCTCATTTGAACAGGGGCAGAGAAGATCTGGACGACACAGGGAGTTGGTCCATTCATGGAGGAGGATGTGCGTGGTGCAACACACAAAGTGACATCTGCGCCTGTGAAGCTGAACAACACGCACCCCCCCCCCACACACGCTTCTTCGCATCATCAAGACCTCCTCCCCCCCGCCTTCTTCTCACTGTTCCCAATCCATCGCCGACTTCCCATCTTCCCTCTCTCGGTTCTACTCGACTCGATTCCGTCACGTCGCCACTACGCTGAGCATGTGCGTGCGTGCCGCCTTCCCCTCCCCTCCCCCCATCTGCCAGTGTTGCAATGGAAGAGAAGTCAACGAAACGAGAGTGAAGCGTGCGAGCGCGTGTCCCCGGAGATGAACCAAGGTAGATGGACACCAGCATTGAGACAGCCTGCATTGGTTTCCCCTCCCTCCCCCCAAGGCCGTCACGAGCTGGACAGGAACGTGTGCGTTAGGGTAGAGTGAGCCCACACAGGATTGAGGTGCAGGGTGACGCAGGAATGTGAGCACTCTGGAGTCCATCTGACACCTCCCAGGTCCCCCACTTCTCAACTGACTGAGGAGGAGGAGGAGGAGGGGAGGGGGTTGAGAGGGAGAGGGAAAAAAGAGAGTCATGCACACAGACACTCGCTGGACTATTGCTGTTGCCGATTCCAGGCAACTTTGCTGTTTCGTTTATGTGACCCCCTCTCTCTTCCCTCCAGCCTCTTTCTCATCTTCATCTCACACGCGACCGGCCGCTGCGCCTACGGGGATTTTTTCTTTCATAGAGGGACACAGAGGAACTGGATGTTGATCTCCATGTACGAGCATGGGCTCGGAATGTCGTACGCTTTGAGCGTGTTCGGATGGATGACGCCGAGGTGCCCGATGCGCACCGCCTGGCCAGCTCGGTGAAGGATGATGTCCATGGCGCGACCAGGAAAGAAGGCGCCGTCTGCGCCCTTTTCCAGTGTGTAGTAGTCACCTTCGTAGTCTCCTGGAACCTCTGCCTTTGACGGGACGCCGAGCTTCAACATAGTGAGCTCTGTAAGACCATGGATTTTCTCGAATCCACTAGTGGTGCCATTGCAGTGCACGGCGGCGACATGGCTCTGGTTGCGGGCACCACAGGACTCGTAGTTTGTCTTCATCTCCAGGATTGACGGAAAGTTATGCTCGTTGTCCAGAAGAACGACATCAGCGCACTCAAAAAAGCGCTGCGGCAGCGGCTTCGACTTATTTGTTGCAAGCGTCTTCAGAATCCCGGGGAGCAGTGACGGCCGGCACACTTGGAACTCCATTGTCTGTGGGTTGGCTATGTGAGCCGCGACGTCGTCGTCCACGCGGCCGAGGTTCTCAAACGCATCGGCGTGCGAGCAGAGCGACAGCGTGAGTAGCTCTATGTAGCCTGCACAGGCCAGCTCAGTGCGTAGCAGCTGCGTCACCTTGTTGATCGGTGTTTGCGTCACAAGACCGCGGGTCTTGCACTCGACGTAGGTGATGTTGTCGTAGCCGTACGCGATGGCGACATCCTCCATCACGTCCGCGACGCCAATGACGTCTGTGCGCACCGGTGGCACCACTACTGTCACTTCATGCTCATTCGTCTCCTTGATTGTGTACATCATCTTCTTGAGCAGTACCGCACACTCCGAGCCGTTCTTCATGTCAATGCCGATAACAGAGTTGAGGCGTGCGACGTTCATCGTCATCTCCTTTGTCTCCATTGTTGGTGTTACGAGTGACGTCGTCCCATCCGGCGCTGGCTCCTCGTAGCTCACCTGCACAGCCTCCACCGTAAAGGGCTCGTCGCAGTAGACCGAGAAGGCACACACCAGCTGGTTTACTAAAACCTGCGCTTTGTAGTGATCCGGGGCCGTGCACTCAATGAAAATATTTTTCGTATCCACCGAGATGGCTGAGTAGTGGGAGTTGATGATGGGCGGGAGCGAGAGTACGTTCTTGCCTGTGCCGTCGTACACCACAGGGTAGTTCGGGAGCGAGGAGATGAGAGGCACGTACTTGCTGATATGACGGTCTTCGGCGTAGTACTGCGTGAGACCATCGCCGGCGCAGTTCAGTTCCTTCGTCTGCCGCAGTGGAACGAAGCGGATTGTCTCGCGCGGTCGGCAGCCATAGATGAAGTCCGTCACTTGCACTTTGTCCAGGTCGTGAGTGCCGACCGAGGCCAGAGTGCGGCGGCGGGCCAGCCCGGCGTGGAGCTTCTCCTGGTAGTCAATGAAGCTGTTGTAGCTGCGCTCGTTGAAGCGGATGTTGCGCAGGACAGCACAGACCACGTAGTCGCGCACGTTCTTCACACTTTTTTCAACAGTCATGCGGTAGAGCGGGTTCGCGCGGTTGAGTACTCGGTAGTTTGGGAGCGGCATTGTGCCCATGAAGACTTTCAGTGCACAGGCCATGCCCTCCGCCGTGAGGAGGTCATGTCGGTTCGCTGGGGTGTCGATCTTGTACAGCTTCTCCTCCGAAAGGTGCGCAGGGGTCTCTATGGGAGCTGCGTCGGCCTTTACACTTTTGCCCTGCTCCCGCATGTAAATCTCCTTCTCACTCGTGATGTCATCGAGCTCCAGTCCAAATTGAAAGCACAGGTCATCGAACTCTTCGTCCGTGTAGGACTTGCCGATCAGACGGCAAATGTATTCCTTTGCCACTGCCAAGGTGGGCATCTTTTTTTTTTTTGGTCCTCTTCACTTTTTCTTTTTTTTTTCTCCTCCTTCCTCCTTGGCGTTTGAATCCAGCTAGAAATACAAAAAGAAAGCAAGATGCTCCGAATGTGTGCGGGTGTGTGTGCGTGTACAATTAAAGGAGAGGGTGGCGATGCCTGGTTGGAGGAGCTCAACGGTAAACCAAACCAACTTAACTATATTGGATGTGGGCCCCAAGCACACACACACACACACAATGGAGGAGGGGGGGGGTAGGAGAAACAGGAGTAGGTCATCGTCGTAGAAGGGGGTCTCCCGTCGATGTCTTCGAAACATGAAGTAATGAAGCGGGTGTAAAGCGACGCAGCAGCATTCAAAAACAAAAAAAAGAGGCAGTGTGGAGAGCAGGATTGGGTGATGCAGATCCCCCCTTCCCTCCCTCCCCCCCTTCCTCGCGTAAGCAATAAAAAAGCGACAACAATATCGCTGTTCTCTGGATTTTGTTCTTTCCTGATGGGTGGGCGACTAGACACATTGATCGATGGGCGCGCTCTCGATCTGTAAACTAAAGTTTGATTCTCTCCTCTCTTCCCTCCGTTTGCCCGCTCACCTCCTTTTTCTGTGGAGCAGACAGATATGTCATTACAACCTGCGAGCCTGTCACCCAGAAAAAAGGGGGTGTGTGTGGTCGGATGTGGATGGGTGGGTAGGTCAGAGCGGTCCTGTCGTCCTGTCGCCGTCGCCATCAGCAGCAACAGAAGCAGCAACAGCAAGTAGGAATGAAGCACATAGCAAGGAAAAAACAATCCAGCGAGACACGTCGTTGCATTAGAATACGCAGGGTGATGTCAAGACACCATGTATGCGTGCCTGCCAACTAGGAGGACATAAGCCAACGGTACCTTTGCACCTCACTCTTCCACTTTTTTCTTGAGAGCCAGCAGCTTGCGGATGCGGCTCTGCAGCATCTCCTTGTCATCGCCGCGCGCTGCCTTTGCGCTGGTCTCTTCCTCCTGACGCTGCTGTCTTGTGGCTGCTGCAGCGACGCACCGATTTTGGTATTGCTTCACCCGCATGAGCGGGTCGTGCCGCTGCTTCTGTGCGAGGCTCAGTTCCTTCCGCAGCTGCGCCGCCTCCGCGCTCGTGACAAAACCAGTAGCGGGCGCACTCGCACCACCGTTGCTACAGTCGGTGGTCGTGGTGGTGGTGTGGCCGTTTGTGTCATCTCGTGGCCGCTTCCTCATGGGCGGGTCTGCCTCATTGGGTGTGGCCGTGGTGGTGGTGGTGTCTTCTTGAGTCTCCGTCTTTACAAGGCCACGCGTCGCCCCGTGGGCTTCTTCCTTCTTGAACTTGCTAAGAAAATTGTTGAGGGGAGAGGACGCGCCGGACGGCAACTGTATCGGCGTCTCTTGTTTGCTTGTTTCTGAGGACTGCTGCGGTGACTTTGCAGGCGCACCCGTTGCTGCTTTGGCGTCTGCCTCGTACTCGGCAGCGAAGATGTTCCGCGTCTGTCGGTAGCGTGCGAGCTCGCCGTTCCGCGAGTCCGCAGACGTTGCAAGCAGCAGCTCATCGTAGCGACGTTCTTCTTGATCGCGCTGAAGTTCCTTCTGCCGCTCTGCAGCCTTTTCCTTGTTGAGTTCGAAGGCCTCTTTGAGTTGTTCGACGCGGCGCAGGTTGCCAAACGTCAGGGGGTGAAAACTTTTGTTCCGATTGATGTCTTTGCTGTGCGCACGGTACATCTTTGAGGGGAAAAAAAGGGGGGGGGAGGGGGGGTTAGTGGTTGGTGGTGGTGGTGGTGGTGGTGAGGACCTCTTCCCTTGCGTCCGTGTGCGCGCGGATGAGTTGGTTGCGTGTGTGGGTGTTGGTGCCTTCTGCAACCAAATCCCCCTCTCAACAACAACAGTATATATATAATATATAATATATATATATTATATGTATGTACAGCCGGAGAGAGAAATGGGTGAGCTCAGCGAGAGGCACGTGGGCGAGCCGGTAAGGACTGAAGAAACACGCGTGTATGAGCAGCGCGGGAGTGATGGGGAGAAGAGGGAGGTATACAGGGGCAACCGAAGGGGGGGGGAGGGGGAGGGGGAGGTGAAGGGTTGCCACCCACAGGCATGTACAGGTCTGCTTGCCTCTTTGCGTTGCAAAACAGCGCTCTCTCGTCGTCTTGAGTACAGCCCCATCGTCCAAGGCCCCCTCCCCCTCCCCCCCCGGAGCGCTGCTGAGAACGTTTGGAGCGCTCGATAGGAAAGACTGCAGAGCGTAGAAAGGATAAAACGCAGCCCGGCGCGTCGCATACATGACGTGGTTGTGATGATGTCTTCGTCTTACCAGTCAAGCCTCTGTGCCTATCTCAAGCACAGAAGCACGAGTTTAGGTGCGTGATCCACCGCTCCAATAGCACACACAAAGGAGAGGGGGAGATAAACTGTGAAGAGGGGGGGGGGAAGGGGGAGGGAAAACATTTTTTTACTTTACTTTTTTTTTTTCTGTGCGTGTGTGTGTGTGTGTGGGGGGGTGTATCACGCAAGTCACGACATCACCCTCGACTCCTTTTTTGTATGCTCAATTGTAGCCTAGAGCGTTCTCCACATCCCTTTCCTGTTCCCACAACTCTACGCCAACTTCTGCGCGCATGAATGAAAGACGGCCCACGAAGCCTCCCTTGGATTCATCGCACCTTGGCGTATTGACCCCCCCCCCCCAGTTGTGCCAGCGCTAGTGCTGCACGGAGATGTCCAACGGCTCGTACGGACCTGCATCCACGTAGGGCACAAAGTCTGACCTGTGCTGCGCGGGGTACTCCACGTCCCACAACGTGAGACCATGTACAGGGGCGGGGGGCAGGCGCTCGCGTTTGAACTTCTTGCGCGATACTTCGAAACCTCTCTGGAAAGTGTGCTGGAGCTCCTGATCATTCCAGAGGCCATGCCCACCCGCCTTGAGGACGCTCACCATGTTGCGGATCTGATGGCGTAGGAAGGACTGCCCGACAAACCAAATGAGCACCTCGTCCTCCTGCCGCACCACCTCGATCTTGTCCAGCGTGCGGATGGTTGGCAGGTTCGTCCGTGCCCGGTGATACTCGTGCGGCTTTGCTTGATACGTGATGACGCGCTGACCGTACTCGTTAAATGTCGGCAAGGCTGCCGCGCGCTCGAGTTGAGAAAGACCACGCTGAATAGTGACCTTCGGCGCCGCGGGTGCCTCGCCAGGCGCCAGACCATGGCACGTGAGGGGCTCATGCTCCGCGCTGCACGCCGAGGACACCACTGGCCCCCCGCGACCGCTTCCAGTCGAGGCAGCGGCGCGACGCAACGCATTCGCCATTTTGGGATCAGCAAAGAAGCCGTAGTCGTGTGTCCCTTCCATAAGACGTGCCATGCGCTGCATGCGCGGTACATCGAGGTAGCGGTCGACGTGCCACTGCAACCCTGCATCGAATAGGGGTGGTGCAATTCGGTTCAGAATACGGTAGCAGTACACTCGCCGCACCCCGCTATGCCGGGCATGGAAATCCTGATTACGGCAGGGATGACAGCTGAGAATGGCGAGTGGCTGCCGACGTTGATGCAACCAGAGCGTGGCTCGCTGCAGTATGGTGCGTGGTTGAAGCTCCACCTCGCTCGGCACGTCCACATGGCACGTCAGGCGACGCACCGACACACCTGTTTCTGGAATGGCAGCGGCAACGACGTTTACTGTAGGCACGTCGAGTGCGACAGCCAGCGCCTCCTCAAGAACGACCCTGGCGAAGTGGCGAGAACCGGTGCCATAGTCTGCTGCAGCAGTGGCGGTGCTGTCAACCGGTGCAGCGTGTGTTGGGTGCTTTGTGCGCTGCACCGACTTGTACCACCCATCAAAGTCACTGCCTTGATACTGCACATCGACGCGGTAGCGCGTCAAGCCAGGGGGAATGACCTGCTGACCAGGGACGTAGCGCGTCGGCTCCTCACGCAGGTCAGTGCTCACCTCCTCGACCGCACCTCCTTCGTTGGTGGTTTTTAGAGGCGGGTAGTACAGAAAGTTGTCGTCCAACAGCTCCTGCTCCAAGACTTCAGCGCCCACGGTGGCAGTCAACGCCGTTGCCGCCGTTGCATCCGCCATGTCCGGGACACGATCGCTGCCCTCATCTTCGTCGAGGGCGTATTCACTTTGACTAGACTTTACGGTGTGGGAGGGCGAGCGCACCAGCCGCGCCGGTGCCGTTTCCGCCGTGTACTCGTAGCTTTTCCGCGACTGCCGGTGCTGCTCTTGCATCCATTGATCGTGTCGTGCGCTCTCCGTAAACATGTCCATGAGTCGCGCCGATGTCGCCTGTCGACGAGCTTCGTCATTGCGCATTTTGGCGTCCACGATAGACGTAGCATCTTGGACAGTGGAGAGGGAGGAGGAGGAGGAGGAAGACGGCGGTGGGTTACACGGGCTCGTGGCGCTTCCTGTGTCGGGGTCGCCGCTGGGGGGCGCGTCAAATCGCTTCCAGCCCTGAAAGCCGTGGGTGGCTCCATTTTTAGCAGGGGTTGTGGTCGCAGAGGGGTGCGCAGCTTTCCCTTTGGCGTCTACGTGATGCTTTGCATCCGTGCCCTCTCCGTCCTTATCCTTGAAGGAGCCAGTAGTGCTGCTGGCCTGGCGCTGTGACCCCCGTAGGGCGCAGGGGAGTGATGCTACCACTGCTGCCGAGGCGTTGAGGCGGCGGCGCAGACGAAGCGCATTGACAGGGAGTGTGTGCCACACGTGCCCTACCAGAATGGTCGGGACGTGCATGGACGCTTCCAGTGAGCAAAACGAAGGATTGAAGGTATCGTCAACGGGCTTTCCGCCTCTACCCAAACGAGTGCGTGCGTTGTCCCGGGGAGGGGAGGGGATGGGATGGGGGCAGACTTGATGGATATTTCTCAAAGAGGACAGGGTGTGTGAGGCATTAGGTGGGTATGTACGTGTATATGTGTATGCGTTCTATACATACATATGCATATATATACGTGCACGAGGATGTACGCATTGGGGAGCTCCACGTACAGGGATACAAGCACACACACACTCACTCAATACAGACACAGTCACAGATCCACACGCATGTGCACCGTGAACCAAAGGGGAGAGGAGGAGGGACGGATGGGAGGAAGACAATGTGAATGAAATACACGAATATCCATAGGCGGTCGTGTCGTGGGGCGGGAGAGGGGTGGGGTGGGGTGACAGAGAAACATAGGGCACAATGGGGAGTTGAGAGGAGGAGTCGATCGCACGTGCGACAAAATATCTACGTGGCGCGTGCGCCTTCTTCTCCCCTGTTTTCACCTTGCATTTTTTTTTCTTGTGTAACGCGTGTCTGTTGTGTGTGTGTGTGTGTGTAGTTTTCTCGTTTTTGATTTGCATGTTGAAGAGTTCTCATCCGAACTAGTAATATGTAAAATGAGGGATTAACAAAAAGGTGTGTGGTGTGTGTTGTGGGGGAAGGAGGGAGGGGAGGGAGACTCACCGACAAATAAAAGGGTCGAGAAGAAATGTGTGTCAACAAAGAAATAAAAGTGGTCTACTTCAAGTGTCACAAGAACGTGAGGCAAATCATTTATCAGTTGCATCAGCCCCCCCCCCCCTCCCCAATAAAGACACCTACACACCCACACCCACACACCAAAAAAAAAGTGAAGAGACAATGTTCAGCTCCATCAAACTCTGTGGATTATACTCCAAGAAAAACATCAAAGCTTGGTGGTGGACGGGGGGGGGGGAGTGGGGGAATGGGCGTTGCCCTAAACACCACCAAAAGTGTTTGATCAACACCAACTGTCGCTCCTCCGCAACGGCAGCAACGTCAGAGTCACCATGATTGCAATGAAGCACGAGTAGGGATGCTCCCCCACAGCCACACACACACACACACACACACACACACACACACAGTATCCCCAAGTAGATGTACGCGGCCGCTGCATATGGCGATAGACACACGCGCCATATACGTCATGCTCCCACACACCCCCTTTTGTGATGTTTATTTGTTTGCGAGGACATGTGAGCACAAAAAATTACCTCGAGTGGGGGGGGGGGCCCGGCCTATGCGCTGTTTGGGCGCTGTTTGTCGTAGCACAGAAGCACCGCCACGACGGGTTTGGTGTGCCCAACAAAACTGACCGACTGGGGGCGATCTGTCATGAGCCCATTCCACATGCGCAGTGTGTTGTCGCTGCTTGCTGTAAACAAAAAGTTACTGCAGTCGCTGAACACGCCATCCCAAACCCAGCGGTTGTGCCCGGAGAGCGGCTTGAGGGGTTGGAACACCATGTTCTGCTTCAACGACTCGTCGCCGATGCCACCGTCTACGGAGGGGCTGGCGGTGTCGTCGAAGGAGTGGGTAGCGGTACTGAGGAGGGCTTCGTTGCGTGGAGGGGTGTTGCTGTTGTCCTCACCAGTGACAACGGCGGTTGTTGCGTTTTCTTTAGAGGCACTGTTGCCTGTCCTCGAGTCCGTCAACTCTCCCTGTTGCTGTTGCTGCTGCACCCGAGACTGATAATCGCTGCTGTTCCCTATACGCGAGCTCGTCAGTGGATGTGGTTCCTGCGTGGACGCAAAAGAAGGGCCGAGTGCACAGTCACGCACGTCAGACTCCGTCACCTCCTGGTCGTCGTTCCGGGTTTCACTCGAAGGCCTAGAAACAGGTTGCGAGTGCGAACTCGTTGCTGTCTGTGCAGTGTGTCTCTGTCCAGAGGTTCGGCTCTTGGCGGAAGACGCCGCTGAAGACGGTACTCGCAGCGCGGCTGGCACTAAAAACCGACCAACCGAGTAGTCGGCACTGCACGTCACGAGCAGCTGCGAGCTGGGCGAGATGAGCACGCGTAGGATGTACTTGTGGTGCGCCACGAGCGTGTCGAAGACCTCCATCTCGAGCTCCTCAGATAGGATCTCTGCAGCCGAATGGTGCTCCCCTAGCTGGTCGTATGGCGCGGCGTGTGCGGCGGAGGCGTGTCCGTCGGGGCGGTTGATGCAGCTGTTGCACGCGCTTTGGTGATGCTGCTGCTCGATGTGTTCCAAGAGAGCGGCGCCCATGCTGTTGGAGTGCGAGGCACTGCTGGTGGGGCCGGTGCCGTTCCCACTGGCATCCGAGGCGCGTTGTGCATTTGAGCTGAGCTCATTGACCGCCAAGGCGGAACGGTAGATGGTCTCACGCGGGCCGTGGTAGTTATTGTTGACCATTCCACCCTCGCTCTTGGAGCCCGCACCCGCTGTCAGTGCCAGCCGCGTCGACGGCAACTCGGCGGCGCTCGCAGCCACTGAGGCGTGTACAGGGCTATTTTGCGACGATGGATGCATGGAGCCAGTGGGGCTGGAGGCGCGCGGCGCTTGCTGCTCCTGTGGTGTGGGAGGCGCGTCGTTGTTGGCACCAACGCCGATGGCTTCGCGCTGAGTGGCGCACTGGGCGGATAGTGAGTCCGCCTTGCTCCCGCACACCGATGCGTCACGAGCAAGTCGGATAAAATGCACCTTGCCGGCGTTGGTTGCCACAGCCGCCCACCGGCCGAGCGGCTCGATCGCAACGCTGCGGATGGCGCTGTAGTCGTTCGTGAAGTTCATGTCCTGGAGCGGCTTACGGCCAAACGCCTTTGCACGCTCCTCTTCTGCGGCGGCCGCCGCAACGGCGCCTGGTTCCCCCACCGTGGTGGTGCCTGCGCCGCCTGTAGCGGCGATTGGACTGCCGCCCGATACTCGACTCGCTGTGGTCGAAGCTGCCATCTTGTGGTGCGGGTGATCTTTCATCTCCAGCGCGACGCTCGCAACGATGGAGGGGAGGTGCCACACGGAGACCTGTCCCATCTGATTTCCCGTCAGCAAATAACGGTTGTCCGGGGACACAGCACTGCACGTGATGGCGGCTCCGGTGGCGATGTCCTTCAACAAGCGCAGCGTCACAGCGGGTCGTGTGTCGAAGAAACGGATGTGCCCGTCTTCGCTTGTTGCGATCAGGATGAAGGAGACTTCGCGCCGCGAGCTGTCTAGTAACTCGACCGTGTCTGCCATGACGACAGTCCTGAGAAGTCGATCGTCGAGTATGACCGACGAAGCCGAGTCATCCAGCAGACGCGCGGAGCCAGACAGAGCACTGGCCTGATCATCGCTGCCGCCGTTGCGAAAAAATGGTATCGTCGCCATACTCGTGAAGTTCATGGAGCTCGGACTCTCGAACGAGGAGAAGATCGCCGGGGCCTGATTTGCGCTGCTGTTGTTGTTGCTAGCAGCACCTGCGCCAACGCCAGCTCGAGCGCCGCCACCGCTGTTGTGCAGGAAGGAGCAGAGGTCATACAAGCGCAGGGCCCCAAAGCCGGCCACCGCCAGATAGCCCGTATCAGGTAGAAGACAGAGACTGTTTACCTGGGAGTCCGGAAAGACAAAGCTCTTGATGTTTCGACCTGACGCAGCGTCCCAGATCCGTATCTGTTTGTCATACGACGCAGACACCACCACCACAGAAGTCATCGTTGCCGTGCGTGTGTGCCTGTGTGTGTGTGTGTGTGTGTGTGTGCGCCTGTGCGTGTGTGTGTGTGCGTGTGATGTCTATCGGTGTGCGTGTAAGCACCAAGAAGACGTCATTCAGCTACATGAATCACTCGCCCCACGCGATTCCACACATCGATGCGTAGACCACATTTCAGATATATATATATGTGTGTGTGTGTGCACGGCGGGTGGAAGAGGAGGGAGAGGGGGTGGAGGGAAAAATGGAGGGACCCAACGGGATACACCCAGACGTTGTGCACGTCCACTCATCAGCATTACTACTTTTTCTTTCCCCAACCCCCACCGCCGCGAGGAGCGACACCGCTTACACCTGTACAACAAAAGAGCTACAGGGAGGAGGGGGGGGGGGCTGGCTCCGCTATCCGCACAGAGTGGAGCTACTGCAGACAGTAATACTTGGTTGAGGATGTGTCTGCCTGTCTTCCCTTCGCCCCATCCAGGTGGTCCTGGGTCAAATGGAGTCAGCGAAGGTGAGAAGGGAGAAGAGACACACGCACAGAATGCCGCCCACATAAGCACACGTAACGTCAACGAGATGGCGGAGGGGGGGGGGTGGGGTGGGGTGGGGGCTCGAAGTCGAAGGAACAGAGTATTGCACATTATCCTTGGGGTCATAGAGTGGAAGAGGGTGTCCGACGGAGACGGCAGGCGAGCGTTTTTGTGTGACACTCGGAGAAGTGAATAAAAGGCGTGAAATATGATGAAAAGGGATACATAAAAAAGATAAAAAGACAGAAGGGGGGATGGAGGAGGAGGAGGGGAGGGGAGGGGAGGGGGGCTCAAAGCGTGTGAGATCTAATAAGAGTGGCGAAGGGAACGCAGGCAGATAAACCCCGTAGGAGCCACTCAAACGAAAACAACAACAAAAATTCCAACTGCCAGCGTGTTTGAAAGGGGGGGGGGCTGCCGTTTGCTTCGAATTCTTCAAGTAACGGTGATCTGTCAGCTCCACCTCTTCTCCCTTATATAGAGGAAACGCCACATATAAAAAAAGAGTAGAGGCACAAGAGAGAGAGTGAGAGAGAGAAACGAGGGTGAGGATGACTGCTGTCCAACGTAAAGGGCGGAGGAGTTAGAGAAAGAGATGGAGAGATGGAGAGGAAGGGAGGGAGGGAGGGGGGGGGCGAGCATATTTATCAAGGGGGTGAAGGACCAACGACAACAAAGCAGTCATCCAGGTCCACAGACAGACAGAACAAGACCTTCCCCTCACACACGCTCAAAAAAAACAAACACACACACCTACGCTCATCTCGGTTCTCTCTGTCACTTTCACCAACTCTCTGCAGATCTTCACCTGGCTGGCGAGTATTCAGATAGTTTGCCAAGCGACGGCGCACGCATAGACGACGCCCGAAGGTCAAAGCAACGGGAAGAGAACACCATTCTCCAGGTGCGCTACACCCACAAAAATAAACGAGCAGACGCAAACCCACCACCCGCCCATCAGCACTCAAACCAAGACGCAAGCTGTAAATCCAAGCACACATTTCGGGGTGGGGTGGGGAGGGGGGGGGAAGAAGAAGGGGAAGGGAGAGCAACAACAAAAGCCTATATGCGATACACAGGGCAGGCCACACACACACACACACACAACTACACAAAATCCGAAAAAAAATATGTATAGCATGCGCGCTCCCCATCGAGCTTGGATGTACGAGAGAAAGCAGTTTCGTTTTTTTAGCTATTTCAACAACGACAGGGAGATTCCTTCGTGGGAAGGAAAGGAGGGGGGGGGTAGGGAGAAGCATGAGGGGGAGGGAGGGGGGGAACGGCGCCGCAATGGAGTCTTTACGACTTGCGAAACTTTCTAACAGTTGTAACGCCAACCACAACTAGCAAGGGAGAAGAACAAACAACAACGAAAAAAAACACCAGCGCACGTAAATGAAGAGTGAAGAGGGGCTCCACTTAAAGGTCACCTAGTTGCGGTGCAGTCAGCAGCAGCTGTGATAAACAGCTGCACACGTGTATGAGAGCGCAGAATGGGGGGAGGGAGGGAGGGGGGGGGAAGCATGCGGACAATGGCGAAAGATCGTCCCACAAAAAAAAAAGAAATCACACCGAAGTCGTTTTTTACTTTAAATTTCTTTGCTGTACAGCGTACGACTCCAGCACGTGGATGCGTACCACCACAGTTCGTTTGCCTCTCATTCCCCCACGATACCTATACTTCTGTCCCCGGGAACGAAGCTTCACTCTGCTGTCGAGTCGGGCCCAAGCGTTATTCGGGCTCGTCTAGTCCACCCGGATTTCGTCCTTCTATACACGCTACACCATCTGCAGCAGAGAGACTTGAGTGCATGGCATGCCTTCATCCTGGAGATCCACGTCCAAGGCCTTCTTCTCACGGGCGGAGTCGGTGGTGATTGCCGTGCGAATGGTAGCAAGGGGTGGCCAAAGTGCATGCCAGAACAACTATATGGGGCAGCTGAGAGGCTCCAGGTTGGATTTATTCCAAAAATTCTGAATTCGACCCACACGCTATGTTTCGCTCTCCCTTCCCCTCCCGCCTCAAGCCCCCTGCATCCCACGAAAATGATGTACGAGCTCTTTACTGAGCTCAGGCAGACCCAATGGTGAAAGTCTGTGTGCCCTTGTCGTGCTTCGCGCGCCTGCGCTGCGTCTGTCTGATCGGACGTGCTGGGGACGTGCCGTATACAACACCGCACACACACACATACAGATACACACTTCCGGGAAGGGGGGGGGTGGGCTGAGGTCTTGCTCCGAGTCTGTGATATCATAGAGAAATGGTATGCCACCCTTTTCTTGAGCCCCTTGACCTTTGACATGGGTGGGTACATCGACAGGGGGAGGAGTTCGATGAATTGATGTGTGGCCTGTACACCGAAGAGTTCATGGCGCGCTGCTCTCTGTGTGTCTGAGGGGGAGGGGGGGGGGGGGGGAAGAAGGGAAACATGCGTGGCGCTGCGGGTAAGGCGATGCTTGACTCTCGGTGAAGAACAAAGAGATGGGGAGAGGAGGAGGGGGGGGGGGAATCAAACAATGGTTCGAAGAAATAACAGACACGCAAAGTATGAGGGAGTGCATACAAAACGACATATATGTACGCATCCCACGCTCTGGCGTGCCTGTTCTCCTCACACGAAAAGGGAAAAAAAGGGGGAGGTAGAGAGAGAGAGGGAGAGAAAATTGGGGGTGGTGGGGTGGGGACTGGTGTCTACAAGAGCAAAAAGCAAAAAATAGAATGAAAAATGATAATAGGGAGCCATCGATTCGGGGGAAGAGCGGAGGCAACAAACACACGTAGCAGATGCGTGCGTCGCGCACCAGTTGAGAAGGGGGTGAGCACTTCATGGAACAAGAAAAAAATGGAGAAAAAAAGGGGAGAGAACACGCTCTTCGGAGCGTCCACTCCTTCACTTCCCACCACTTCACACACACACACACACACACACACAGACATGTTTGTATTCATATGTGTGTGGATATCCCTGTGTTTCGCTTGATTACCCTGACACTGTCACTTTTGCAGCCTCCTTGGAGGACTCGGCTCTGGTCGCGTTCGACTGTTCCATCTGGGACTTGATCAGCGCCGCCTCATCCGTGCGTGCCTTCCGACGCAGCAGCTTGCCAGCGGGGTTGCGGGGAATCTCGTCCACAATGCGCACACCGCCATGCAGCCGCTTGTGCGGCGGCATGCGCTTCATCACGAAGCGGTACAGCTCGTCCGACGCACGGACGGCGTCCTTGGGCGACACAGAGGACTGTAGCATGACGAGCGCGCGCGGGTTCTCAAAGCTCACGTCGCGTGGGTCCGGCACGCCAATCACAACGCAGTCCTTCACCCACGGGTGCGTCAGTAAGAGCGCCTCCAGAGAAGCCGGAGACACCTGAAAGCCCTTGTACTTGATCAGCTCCTTCAGGCGGTCCGTGATCATCAGCTCACCACTCTCCAGTAGCTTGCCGATGTCGCCCGTGCGATACCAGCCATCTTGCATGCATTCAGCCGTGTCCTCGTCGCGCAAATACCCCTTCATCATCTGTGGGCCACGCACCCACACCTCGCCCTCTGCACCGGGCTCAACATCGATGCCGGCGGACTTGTCGGTGCCACTCTGCTGGTCGTCGTCCACCTTCACGATGCGCATTTCCGTGTCCCCCACGATTACGCCACAGGTGCCTGGCGTCTTTTTGGCCTCCCGGTAGGGCGCCGTCACGACGGGCGCCATCTCCGTCATACCGTATCCCTGCACAAACTCTGCGTTAGGCAGTATCTTCTTTAGCTCCCGCACCGTCTCAGCGCCAAGCGGTGCGGCGCCGGAGCAGAACTGCCTGATAGATGAGAGATCCGTCTTCTTTACCTGGTCTTCGTTCTTGAGGATCGAGATAAGAATGGGCGGGGCGACTGGGTTGACGGTGGCCTTGTACTTCTCACACGCCTTGAGGTAGTCCTCGACGGTGTACTTATACATAACAATTTGCTTCACCCCATGAACATAGGTGGCGTTGAGGCAGACGGTGAAGCCATAAATGTGGAAAAAGGGCAAAACCGCCACGCACGCGTCTTTCTGGGAGAAACTGAAGCCATCCCCGACTTGCTCCGAGTTGGTGATGAGTGCACGGTTGGACAGCTTCACCCCCTTTGGCATGCCGCCGGTCCCGCTAGAGAAAGGGATGAGGATGGTGTCGTCGAGGGTGGCGCCCTGTAGCCCGTCGTAGGTGCGCGGCACAGGCCATATGTACCACCTCTTGAAGAAGTCCTCTGGGTAATGAATTTCGACCCTCCTGCCGGTGTTTTTTTCCAAAATGGCGACCGCCTCCTCCAACTGCTTGCGGAAGTAGTGCATGCCGAGGACAACTTTAGCGCCGCTCACCTCCATAAAGTACGCGAGTGTCGCCGGCTCGGCGATGGCGTTCACGGGCGAGACAATGGCGCCGAGGCGCAACGCGCTGTAAACCACGGCGCCGTAAATAATAGTGTTCAACATGCACAAACACACCACGTCACCTTTCCGAACCTTGGCATAATGATAGAGGGCCCGCGCCGACCAGTCGGTGGCCTGGATAAGTTTTGCGTAGGTCAATTCCTTTCCACTTTCTGCTTGAACGGTGGCTATTCGCTTCGGGTCCTTCTCTTTCAAGCGCCTCATCACGTACTCGTAGAGAGTCCTCTCCTTTTTTACTCGGCTTATCACCGACGGCATCACCGATCTGTAGATGCGCTTCCCCTCATCGTCGGTGGTCGACTTGGCGGTAACCGAAGCGGCGGAGGTTGAGCTTGTGGAGGAAAAGCGGATATGCTGTGCCGTTGCCGTGGTCACCGCCACGGATCTCAAGCATGTTCTCAGTGCGTGGTTGGATGACACCACTGTAGTGGCGAACGGGGCCGCAACGGCTCTACAGCGACTAGCAATCAGGCCACTGTTGTGGTAAGCCAAATCACTGCCGAGGCGCTGGGCGCCAAGGACACTCGCCAGCCGAATCGTGTTGCGAAGCATATTCGAGTTGCGTGTGAGAAAATGACGATGTCAATGCCCGTATGGCAGCGCTGAGGGGGCGGGGGGGTTAGGGGGGGGGGAAAAGAAAAAAAAGGAGGAGGGGCGGTGTACCACAGACAGACAGACAGACAGGGAAGTCGATGAAGGAGGTAGAAGTGCGCTAGAAGGGGTTACAAAAATGAAACGGACAGCAAGGGACGTTTTTTTTTTTTTCTTCCGAGCGAAAAAAAAGAAAAAAAGGGGAGGGAGGGAGGGGAGAGGAAAGGGGGGGGGGTTTATGGTATGATGGGTGGCGGGTGCGTGTGTATGTATATATATATATATATGGATGAATGACACCTTCTTCAATGACTACACCCTCCTGGAAACGAGGATTGATCAAATGGCCCACAGGGAAGAGAACAGGGGGCAAAAAAAAAGAGGGGTGGGGACGCGGGGATTTTATTGAACAATGATCGAGGCCAAGCGTCGGTAGTGTGTGTGTGTGAGGGGAGTGGGAGGGGGGGGGGGAATCGGATTTGGTCGAATAACGCAGTGCCCGTTTTTTTTTCCTCAGAATAAAAAATGTCTTGAAATACACACACAAACGCGGAAATAAGATCGATGGAAAGCACACAGAAGAGCAAACGAAGAAGGGATCAAAATATATAAAAAACACACACGCACACGCACACAGAAATATATATATATATATATGTGCGTATAATCTGGGCGATGAAACGGGGGAAGGGGGAAAAGTAGCGTCAAAGCGAGCAGTCGATGGGATTTTCGAGCGTGTGTAAAAGCGTTCCAGCAACGACCTAAACAAACAAGATTGCAGGAGAAAGAGGAGGCGGGAATAATAAACCTGATGATGGTAAAAAGGATTTGTTTTTTTTTTTTTGAGGGAGGGAGGGGGGGGGGACGAGTCGTGTGTGCTAGCAGCCCCCCGTTGTAAAAGACGGGGTTCACGCTCCTTTCACCTTCTTGAGTCCGTGTGCACCGTTTGTGTGTATGTGTGGTGTGTGCTTTTCTGAAATAGTCTACTCACAAAGTTCTGAAGGCGGAAAGAGGGCTATTCATATATGTTTGTATATATACACACACACACACAGACGGTCCGGTGGGTGGGCGGGTGGGCGGAGGTAAGGCGTATGCGTGTGGGTAGGCGGCTGCCGCAGGGGTCTAACAAACAGCGACAGTGAGAGGTGTATGGAGGGGGGGGGGTTAGGAGGGCTAGAGAGAGAGAAAAGATCGTTTTGCGGACGCAAGCAAGAAAAAAAAGAAATACACAATGTAAGTACAATAATAATAAGGGCAGTATAAAGAGAAGGAGGGGATAAGGCCACAATAGAGTAGACCTTGGAAGGGTGAGTACAGGGGCGGGCGGGGGAGGGGATAGAGCAGAGGATGGGCTCAATAGTCCAATATTTGAACATTCGAAAGAAAAAGACAGGGAGGTGAACGAGAGAGAGAGTGTGTGTGTGTGTGTGCGGGAGAGGGAAGAAGGAAAGGGCACTTGAGTAGGTGTGTATTAGGGGGTATGGCGGAGCCACCCGCCGGTGGGGCTTCCCCAGCCAGAAACGCACACACATTCACTCATAAATATTACACGTTCGAATACGTGCATATACATACATATACATATATATATATATATCGGTAGGCACAATTCTTTTTAGTTGTCTCCTACCAGTGCCAGATAGGGAGGGCGGTTCGAAGCCGCGGAACAGGGGTAGACATGTATGTACTCCGGCCACCAGCCAACTTGCGTAGCCGTCGAGACCAACACAATTCGTTGGGACACATATGCGTAGATATGCGGTGTTTGTGATGAGAATGTGAAGCTATCTTGGTTCTTTCACCACCACCACCACCCTCCCTCCCCCCCGTATCTAGCAGCGTGTGTGTGGGGGAGAGGGGGAAAAAAAGTAACCAGAGAGAGAGCAGAGAGGGGAAATGGGGAGCACGATATACACATCCATACAAACAGTATACGACTGGTTCTTTGAAAAAATGTTTTCCCCACATTTTTTTTTGTAGCAGAGAAAACGAAAAAAAAAGAGGAAACACACTAGAAAAAAAAAAGAGGGAGAGGAGGGCGCGCGCGGGGGGGGGGGGGAGGGGCACCGAACATGTGACTGTGGGTGAGATCAAGAGGAGAAGGTATCCACCTTTCATCTCGCCGCACTGCCATGTTCCCAGAACACCACGCACACACACACATATATATATATATATTGTTTACTCCCAACAGGAGGTCATTGCGTTGTATCACCGATCCAGGAAAGCCATGAAGAGCTGAAGGGGGAGGAGGAGGAGCTTCAGCTCGCAACACGACTTAGTAGCCGCCAGTCACCCCCCTCCCCTCCCCGAGGCCGAAGCGAAGTCAAAGGGATGTAACGCTTCGGATGTTGGCGCTCAGGTTCTGAACGGCGCTGCATCGAAGCCCCTTTCCAAAGTCCACATGCTTGCAGCACTCGCATGAATGAGTGAGGCTTCAGCATGACTTGAGGCCATCCTCACACCCCGAAGAGCACACCGCGTGGCGACTGGCAAACTGGGGACAGCCGGAAGTCAGTCTGCTGTATTTGGGGAAGGAGGGGGGGGGGGGAGGGGAGAGGTGGGAGGTCGTGTGTGTAGTTTTGAGGCAACCTACACCCCAGTGAAGTTACGTTGTCGGCCTTTCTTGTCAGGGGCACGACTACCGTCGTACTGCACTACGCGCTGGGCCCTCATGGCCGACCTGGAGGAGGAAGAAAAAACCAAGTGGAGTATGGCATTCACTTCTCCAACGATGTTGCGACATAATGTGCGTATCTCCAATTAAGAATAGCGACGAAAACACCACGTATGTATTGACTGACGCCGTGTATATATATCTATAAATCTATACATCTATAAATATACATACTATTCGAGATTTTTTTTTTGTTGGGGTGGGGGTACGGCAACGGTAGTGCGCAATCGCTGTGGGTGAAACAACGGAAGGGGGCGGGATGACTTTGTACGCAAGCCGAGAGAGGAGTACGGAAATAAAAAGGAAGGTGGGGGAACATGAAGGTGAGGTAGAGCGAGGAAAGGGGAGGGGGGACGGGGGGGGGGGAGATGTTCTATGTGCCATACAAGGACATGGCGTGGTCTGCTACTGGGGGAAAAACGAGGGCGGACGCAGATGATGGAAAGCAGCGGCCAGCTGCCGGGGGGAGGGGGGTACTGCGTGGCGCTCGACAAGGGAGGAAGCGCAACCAACGAGAAGTGTCACTACGGATAGCCTATCGACGGGTCACAGGGGTTCCTCACAAAATGAGATGTACAGATGTTCTCTTCCATCCTCTGGCCCTTCTCCAACACGCTTGCCGTGAGATCATCTCCCGCTACCACCACGCCCTCCCCCCTTTCCCCATCTGTCCCCCCCCCCAGCTGGGCGTGCATAGGGGTGCGATACACATCCCGGTGGTGTGATACATGAAGCGTTTCAAACAAAGTGAGCGGCTTGTACAGAGGTAATACTTCACCAAGCTTGTTTTGGCTGGGACACGCATGGTGGTCTTTTATGTCCATCTATTCCCCTCTACCCCCCCCCCCTTCCCTTCCCCCCCCATCTTTGCTTGTTTGACAAGTGCGGATGGGATGGGATGGGGAGAGGAGGGGGAGATTTTCCCCTCGTTTGTTACAGTGCAACTTTCTACGGCGTGAGGAACCGTGTGTGCGCCCACACGCCTGGGGTCGCAGAAATATAGACATATACCTATACACTCTCTCCATGAAGCTATACGTATATGCATGTTCATCTTGTTGCTCAACAAGGCGTAGAAGCAAACGAAAGCGAGATAGAATAGGTCCCCCCTCCCTCCTCCCCCTCCCCCCCCAAAAAAAAGACACACACTCCGTACGAGAGGGGAATGCAGAGAAAGAAAAAGAGGGGGCATGGGGGCATGGGGGAGGGGAGGGGAGGGAGGGGAAGGGAGGGGGAAGTTGCAAAATATCGTAATCGAACGCTGTGTAAAAAGGGGGAGTTGCTGTCAGAAAAACAAGGAGACACGCGATCGTGTGTGTGTGTATGTGTGCGAGTGGGGGAGAGAGAGGAAGAGAGCAGCAAAACAACAACTGCGCTACCGTCGCTTCTCTTCCAAAAGCCCTTCTTAGACATACATGGAGATGAACATATATATATATATACTTGTATTTCAATGTACAAAGACAAAAAAAACGTTACCTCGCATTGCCCGGGGGAGGGGAGGGGAGGGGGGAGCCGAGAGGTGCGAGTCAAAGAACAGGAGGGGCATGTGTCTAGAAATAATCGAAAGGAAAAAACCTTTAAAAAAAAGCATAAGGTAGAAAAAAAAAGAGGCAAGTCGTAAAAAAAAAAGTGAAGAGTGAATAAATAAAAAAAAGGGAAGGGGGAGATCGTTTTCAGTGGCGCGTATAAGAATCCAAGAAAAAGGAGAGAGAAGGGAGTGTGTAAGGCCATATTACACAGAGCCCCCCTCCCCGGTGGTGGTGGTGGTGGAGGGAGGGAGGGAGGGAGGGAGGGAGGCGGCGCAATCACGAGTGCCTAGAAAACAGTGTAACGGAGGTAATCACAGGCGCACACTCAATAGAAACTGTAACCAAAGAAAAAAAAAGCGAAGCAGGAGAGTGCAGAGGAGAACCGGAGCTGGAGACATCGGGAGTAAACCCACCAAACCGCAACAACAACAACAACAAAGGAGAGTGATACGCGAGGTAAACATATATACACACATATACATACAATCTCTCTTTCCCTCTCCCTATATATATATATATATACAACTGATCCTAGTAGAAAATGCCATCCGAGCAAAATACAAAGACAGAGAGAGGGGGGGGGGGAGGGCCGTCTGGGAAGAGTAGTGAAAAGTGAGGGGAAAAAGGGCAGCAACGAAAAATGCAATCAAACGCGCGTTACACACGAACACCAGGCAAACGTTGAAACAACGGGAGCTCTACTAAATAGACACGAAAAAAAAAGGAAGGGTTGGGGGGTGGGTGGGCTGACAGGCGCTTCACATGCCGATCTCCATTCCCCATGTGAGCACTCGACGACGACGACGAGGGGGGGGGGAGGAAGTAACTCGTACCCCATCAAATGCCGGGAGCAAAAAACCAAACGGAGGAGTCTGGGCATGGCGGAGACGTGTACCAACTCTTCAAATGAACTCAGAGATCCGCAAAGCCCCCGCCCCCCAAAAAAAAAAAAGCGAGGACGAGCACATATGTGAGAGGCGAGATGAACAAGAGGCAAAATAGAAAAACGGGGAAGAAGTGGACTCAATATGCACGCAGCAGAGTAGGCGTGTGCTCTTCAGCACATCCACAAGAATGCAGGGAGGAGGAGGAGGAGGAAGAAGGGAAAAAAAATACCGCGTACACCGGCCCTTTGAAGTCAAAAGCTGTTCTCCCCACCCTAGGCGGTCACACGGAGGTGGATGCAGCGGCCTCCTCTGTCTCCTCGTTTTCACTGAATTGCTCCTTCAGCAGTGCCGCCTCATCCGTGCGCGCCTTCCGACGCAGCAGCTTGCCAGCGGGGTTGCGGGGAATCTCGTCCACAATGCGCACACCACCATGCAGCCGCTTGTGCGGCGGCATGCGCATCATCACGAAGCGGTACAGCTCGTCCGACGCACGGACGGCGTCCTTGGGCGACACAGAGGACTGTAGCATGACGAGCGCGCGCGGGTTCTCAAAGCTCACGTCGCGTGGGTCCGGCACGCCAATCACAACGCAGTCCTTCACCCACGGGTGCGTCAGTAGGAGCGCCTCCAGAGAAGCCGGAGACACCTGAAAGCCCTTGTACTTGATCAGCTCCTTCAGGCGGTCCGTGATCATCAGCTCACCACTCTCCAGTAGCTTGCCGATGTCGCCCGTGCGATACCAGCCATCCTGCATGCATTCAGCTGTGTCCTCGTCGCGCAAATACCCCTTCATCATCTGTGGGCCACGCACCCACACCTCCCCCTCTGCACCGGGCTCAACATCGATGCCGGCGGACTTGTCGGTGCCACTCTGCTGGTCGTCGTCCACCTTCACGATGCGCATTTCCGTGTCCGCTATGAGACTCCCGCAGCACCCTGGGGTGCACTGTTGGCCCACGATCGGCGCCGTCACGGTTGGCGCCATCTCCGTCATGCCATAACCCTGGGTTACAGAGCAACCAGGGATGAGCTGCTCCACCATGTCCACCACCTCCCTTCCCAGCGGCGCCGAGGACGAGCAGAAGTTTCTCAGCGATGACAGGTTGTACTGCTTCACCTTGTCCGTGTTCTTCACCAGTGAAATGAGGATGGGCGGGGCGACAAGGTTGACCGTGGCTTTGTATTTCTCAATCGCGCGCAAGTACTCATCGACAGAGTACGTGCTCATCACTACCTGCGTGGCGGCGTAGGCAAACAGGCAGTTCATGGAGGCAGTGAATCCGAAGACGTGAAATAGAGGAAGAACGGCAATGGTTGTGGCTTGCGAGTTGAGACCAAAGGCGTTGGCCGACTGCTCCGAACACGCAATGAGCGCACGATTAGTCAGCTGGACACACTTTGGCATGCCGCTGGTGCCGCTCGAGAAGAGAAGGGCCACAGTGTCGTCCTGCGTGGCACCTTTGAGTCCGTCGTAGTCCTCTGGGATCTCTGCAACGTCTGCTATCTTGCTGAGTTCCTCTGGGTACAAGACAATAATCCTTTTCCCGGTCTCCTGCGCTACCAACGCCACGGCTTCATCGAGCTGTTTCTGAAAGAAACGCATGCCCAGCACCACTTTTGCAGTATTTGCCTTGAAGTGATACGCAAGCGTCGACGCATCCCCTACAGCGTTCACCGTCGACGCGATCGCACCGAGACGCAGTGCGCCGTACACCAGCGGGCCGTACAAAATTGTGTTTAGCATGCATAAACACACCACATCACCCTTGCGGACCCCCTGCTGGTACAATATCCTCGCCGCGTGCTCCGTCGCGCGCATCAGTTCTGGGTACGTCAGCGCCTTTCCCGTTTCTGCCTGTACCGTGGCGATTTTCTTTGGGTCCGCCGCTGCCATGCGCTTCATGAGATACGCGTAGAGCGTTGTTTCTTGTTTCACCTTGTCCATCACCGACGGCAGCTTCGACTTGTAGATCCGCATCCTCATTGCCGCGGAGAACGACAACATACACCGCGATTGCTGGAGTGCCACCGGTGCAGTAAGCCTACAGTTGAGGCTGTTAATAGAACCGCTGCGCACAGTCCTCCACCTCAGATACGCCGCGCCACCTGCGGATTTCGAAAACGCGGATACGGGGATCGTACTCACGGAGCTGCGACAGTTCAGTGGACCGGCTGCGCACAGCCAACGTACGCTGCTGCGAAACATGACTGAAGACACACACACACACAACCCTCGGCGTGTGCGCGTTTGTGTGTGTGTTGGGAGAGAACGGGAGGAGGAGGAGGAGGGGCCTCAAGCTGTCTTCCAGTTCGTAAGAGAGGTTGAGTCTTCGTCACTAATATGGGGAGGGGTGAGGGGAGCGGCCGTATGAGCGGGGGAGATGCACACCGTGTGATTGGCGCTGCACGTCTGGGCGAAGACCTCTGCAAGTGTTGCGTATGCTGGTGAGGCAGTGGTTAAAGTCTCTAGACGCGATCGGGCGGCGGTAGCCTTGTTATACAAATCCCCCTGGAAAAAAAAAACAGGGATGACTTTCTTCGTGGTGGGGGAGGGGGAGGGAGGGAACAACAAAAGAGAGAGATACAAATGGAACGTATAATAAGTATCTATCAATATATATAATACAATAAATGACGGGATGTGATTTCGATTATAACCCGTGCCAAGTCCACACAAACACACACACACACACCGCCAAACAAAAATACACGAGGGGGGGGGAGGGGGATAATAACGAAAAAAAAAGAAAGCCGGCCGTGGAAGGGAGACAGATACGCAAGAAAAGGGTGATCCCTCGCACGAAACGAGTTCGAACGCTTCTCGATACCGCTAGAAATAGATAATAGACCGAATGTGTTTATAGCTGTGATCGGGGCCAATGTGATTGTAATGTTTGACGGTGGTGCGCGGGGTATGTGTGGGAATGAAAAAAACCGCTTTATCACCTTGAAAGAAGATGGCACGTGTTGAGAGGAGACTTTCGAGCTCAGCAGTGTCCGAAGCTAGCCACACATATGTACACATATCCACATATAAATATATATATATGTTTATTATGTCCAGTTCGATTTTTTTTTCATCACAGATTCAGGGTTCACAAAAGCCGCACAAGACCATATGAGGGCGGCCGTTGCAGGGCACATGATGCAGATGTAAAGCAACGCCAGTCCACCGAGCAGACAAAGGACAACAGATGAAGGACATAGGAAACGAGAAGATTCACAAGGTGAAGAGCATAGCTTTTGCGACGACGAAAAACTCGTCAACACATCGCACAGTCAAACTACCACTCTGAGGTCTCCCCTCGCAGTCTCGAGAAAAGCGCAGGCTCGCAGAACCCCGTCCCACCTACACGCTCCGCCACGAAACCAGCGTGCTTTCTGAAAGGTTTCGAGGCAGTACGTCGTGGGGGGGGGGGGAGAAGATTCTCTTCATACGGCACCGAGATGGCAGGGGAGGTGCAGAGAGGGGGAGAGGGGGGAGGGGAGGCGAAAGAGGAACCCAATACCGCCCAATACCGCCCCCCTACACACACACACACACACACACCTGCATCTACACCGCACACTAGCATCATGGTGCGTAACCTATATAAGGGCAGCGGGCTCATTCGCGAGAGGCGCACGCCAAGGGCAGAAAAGAGGTGAACGCGCACCGATGGAAGCGAGGGCTGTATTGTAGGCGGCTACAACGCGAGTGCGTGTGCCCCCCTCTCGCTCTCCCCCGTGTACCCCAAGTGTGTCCTCCGCTTGTTTGCGCGTGGACATGTTCTCCTCTTTTCTTTTCATATATGTTCTCTTTTGTTTTTTTTCCCTCTGGAGGGGGCCCAGCGAGGCGTAACACAGTGGAAGCGAGAAAAAAAAACACGAGAGAAAATCAAACACACACACACACACATATATAAATATATATAAATAAATGTATATGAAAAATGAGAGAAACAAAAAGCGTTTTTTATTCCACACATTTCAACGATTGGACGCGTCCCCTACCTGTTCGTGTGTGATGTGATGTGTATGTGGTGTGTGTGTGTGTGTGTGTGTATTTGGGTTTTGTATGGCGTTACTCCATCTATATATATATATTATATAGATATATAGATGGATATATATAGACTTATTCATTTCTCTCCGCTACCGGGAGGAGGTGCGCTTTTTATATATTTTTTCCCGCCTTCGTTCGCTCGTTTTCATTTTTTTTTGTTCTTCTATTCGTATGTGTCGTGTTCACCGTGTACGTCAACCGCTGAAACAGAGACGTGCTCGCACAGCGCATTGCACGGACACACGCACGGGGGAATGGGGTGAGGGGTGAGGGGAAAGAGAGAGAGAGAAGCACAAGCGAGAGAAAAACAACAACAGCAGCAATAAAAATGCGATGCAGGGGGAGAGGGCGTGCATAAGGGCGGACGCGCTGCAACGACACGCCGAGACTGGGAGCCACGCACGCAGTATTTAGAAATGCGAGGCAGGAGGCGGGACACCGCGCTGCACAGCCGGTGTCCTGCTGGCTCCTTTACGCGGTATAGCACCGCCCTCCACCTGCTCGCTGCGTTTTGGTGACAGCGCGATGCGGCACAGCGCACCCTGCTTGTGCGCGCATATACACAGCGTGCGTTGTCGCATCGCGCTGGGAAAAAAAAAGAGGCAAAGCAGATCGGAGAGAAAGGAATACAAGACGTTTAGCACCGAGGGGGCGTCGGAGCACGAGAACACGAGCGAGAAAAACGAGCACTCCGGGAAAAAAAAAGAGAGGAGCAGCGTGTGTGGGTGTATGTGGGTGGGAAGCTGTGCTGTGCCCCTCGGGATAGCGAGCGACAGACAAAACAAACGACAATGGGAGAGAAAGAGGAAAGAATTTTATATGTGGCATAATGGATGAAAAGATACACAAAGGTAAAATATCAGGAAGCAAGGGAGTGGGCGCTGGCCGTGCCCGCACAGAGCCTCTGCTGCCCACAGACGTGGCAGAGTCGTGCAACTGCGTTAACGTATGTGTGTGTATGTATGTGTGTGTGTATGTGTGTGTATGTATGTTTGCGCGCGTGCTGACTCACCATCTGCACGCGCATCACATGCATTCACACAACCACTCGCCACACACAGGTGGGGGCGGCGGCAGCGGGTGTGCGGCGTGTGTATGTACATGTACGTCAGCGCGCGCTCATAGGCAGAAGGGCAGGCGCACTGGCGTCTCGCATTCAGCCTCTGGGTGACCCGACTCCTGCTTCGGTTTCGACACGTCGGGGGTGTTCTTTCCGCTGTTGTAACGCACGTGCGCGGCGCACACCGCGAGAGCGGCCGCCTGGCACTTGGGCGCAGCAAAACGGAGCATTGTGGATGCGGCGGCGGTGTTTTGGCGTGGGTATGCGTGAGAAAGAGAGGCGAAGGGGAGGGGGGAGAGGTTGTGCGGGGCAGGGGGGTGGGTGGGTGGTATATGATTGAAAGGTATATGATTTAGCTGTGTGCATAGATGGGAGGGATGCATTGCATCGGCAAATAAAAATGTGCGGTGGTTGTGAACGAGTGTAGGGGAGACAGAAGTAAAGGTCACATGAAGAGGGGGAGAGAGGGGAGGGGGTGGGGAGGCGAAAGAGGAACCCAATACCGCCCCCCTACACACACACACACACACACACACCTGCATCTACACCGCACACTAGCATCATGGTGCGTAACCTATATAAGGGCAGCGGGCTCATTCGCGAGAGGCGCACGCCAAGGGCAGAAAAGAGGTGAACGCGCACCGATGGAAGCAAGGGCTGTGTTGTAGGCGGCTACAACGCGAGTGCGTGTGCCCCCCTCTCGCTCTCCCCCGTGTACCCCAAGTGTGTCCTCCGCTTGTTTGCGCGTGAACCGGGCCATATCCACCGGCACTGCATCGCCAGCACATACGTAGCAAACCGAACGCACGCGCGCCGCGTGGACATGTTCTCCTCTTTTCTTTTCATATATGTTCTCTTTTGTTTTTTTTCCCTCTGGAGGGAGCCCAGCGAGGCGTAACACAGTGGAAGCGAGAAGAAAAACACGAGAGAGAATCAAAAACACGAGAGAAAATCAAACACACACACACACACACACACACACACACATATATATAAATATATAAATGTATATGAAAAATGAGAGAAACAAAAAGCGTTTTTTATTCCACACATTTCAACCATTGGACGCGTCCCCGACCTGTTCGTGTGTGATGTGATGTGTATGTGGTGTGTGTGTGTGTGTATAGTTGGGTTTTGTATGGCGTTACTCCATCTATATATATATATTATATAGATATATAGATGGATATATATAGACTTATTCATTTCTCTCCGCTACCGGGAGGAGGTGCGCTTTTTATATATTTTTTCCCGCCTTCGTTCGCTCGTTTTCATTTTTTTTTGTTCTTCTATTCGTATGTGTCGTGTTCACCGTGTACGTCAACCGCTGAAACAGAGACGTGCTCGCACAGCGCATTGCACGGACACACGCACGGGGGAATGGGGTGAGGGGTGAGGGGAAAGAGAGAGAGAGAAGCACAAGCGAGAGAAAAACAACAACAGCAGCAAAAAAAAATGCGATGCAGGGGGAGAGGGCGTGCATAAGGGCGGACGCGCTGCAACGACACGCCGAGACTGGGAGCCACGCACGCAGTATTTAGAAATGCGAGGCAGGAGGCGGGACACCGCGCTGCACAGCCGGTGCCGCGCTGGCTCCTTTACGCGGTATAGCACCGCCCTCCACCTGCTCGCTGCGTTTTGGTGACAGCGCGATGCGGCACAGCGCACCCTGCTTGTGCGCGCATATACACAGCGTGCGTTGTCGCATCGCGCTGGGAAAAAAAAGAGAGGCAAAGCAGATCGGAGAGAAAGGAATACAAGACGTTTAGCACCGAGGGGGCGTCGGAGCACGAGAACACGAGCGAGAAAAACGAGCACTCCGGGAAAAAAAAAAGAGAGGAGCAGCGTGTGTGGGTGTATGTGGGTGGGAAGCTGTGCTGTGCCCCTCGGGATAGCGAGCGACAGACAAAACAAACGACAATGGGAGAGAAAGAGGAAAGAATTTTATATGTGGCATAATGGATGAAAAGATACACAAAGGTAAAATATCAGGAAGCAAGGGAGTGGGCGCTGGCCGTGCCCGCACAGAGCCTCTGCTGCCCACAGACGTGGCAGAGTCGTGCAACTGCGTTAACGTATGTGTGTGTATGTATGTGTGTGTGTATGTGTGTGTATGTATGTTTGCGCGCGTGCTGACTCACCATCTGCACGCGCATCACATGCATTCACACAACCACTCGCCACACACAGGTGGGGGCGGCGGCAGCGGGTGTGCGGCGTGTGTATGTACATGTACGTCAGCGCGCGCTCATAGGCAGAAGGGCAGGCGCACTGGCGTCTCGCATTCAGCCTCTGGGTGACCCGACTCCTGCTTCGGTTTCGACACGTCGGGGGTGTTCTTTCCGCTGTTGTAACGCACGTGCGCGGCGCACACCGCGAGAGCGGCCGCCTGGCACTTGGGCGCAGCAAAACGGAGCATTGTGGATGCGGCGGCGGTGTTTTGGCGTGGGTATGCGTGAGAAAGAGAGGCGAAGGGGAGGGGGGAGAGGTAAAGATGGGCTGTAGCTGCGGACTCACGTAGCTTTGTTGCTGGCGAAAAAATGATGAAGAGGGTAAAATATGTTAGGGCGACGTCTCTGGGAGTCTGTGGGACGGGAAGAGATGGGAGGAGGCAGGGAGTCATCAAGAGAAGGTTGATTTTTTTTTTAAATCCTGCATGGAGCATTATGGTGGAGAGTAATACATATATGGAAGTACACGTGTATATCCTCTTCCGAGATAAGTGTGGTGGGGCCACGCAACAGCTCGAGAGGTCTTTGGAAACGAGTTTTCTTCTCGGAAAGTCGGCGGAGCCGAGGCGTGCCAGTTGAGTGTCGGGAAAAAAACACTTTTTTTTTTGCACGTAGCAAAGATCAACAGCGATGCCGGTGGCATGCAGCAGCGGGGAAAGCAACCAGAAAATTATTATTATTTTCTTTCAGAGAGCTGTTCTCCCCCCCCACTCCTGCCCGTAGAGATTTCAAATGATCGTCTGCAGCGTTTTTTTTTTTGAAACAGAGAAAGAGTCGGAGTCGCCGATGACTAGAGAGGCAGGATAGCGCGGATACAGTTGCCCTCGTTTCACGGATCCGAGTTGCCACGCAGGGGGGGGGGGAGGGGGGGGGGCCAACAGAGGAGTTGTCAGCTCCTGCCATCAGGGAGAGGAACACAGTTCCTGACGTGTCTGTATACATCAGAGAATGCACTCCTGACTCTCTGTGCTACTACGGCTTCGAGACAGCTTCTTGATTTCTGAATGCATGTTGGACGTTATGGTGCTAGTGTGTCCTCTTCTCTATGAAAAGAGGCCGCGAGAACTCCACCGAGCGCAAGCGCCTCTTCAACGCTAGATTGAGTTTGGTGTGTCTCTTTGCTAGCTGTTTGGGGCTCCTCGCTTTGTGGCCAATGTTCCGGGAAGGGGGGGGGTAGGGGCGCCTCCCATAGTGTTTTTGTTTTTCGGTGTGGGTGGGTGTGTGATTGGTGAAAAGCGGGGGCGACGTTAAAAGAAGTTGGCGACCGGTTGTTGGCGTAGTCGGCGGCGTGTCCGGAGGGTGACATCATCTGTGAATGCGCTAGGGGTTGCAGCTGACTTTGAGCTGTCGCATAATTTTTTTTTCCATTTTTTTTTGTTGGTGTTCCGCAGAATCTGGTAGCTGAGATCTGTAGGAAAGCAAAGCATGACGGCTCAGTTTTCGGAGCCAATACAATGAAGTGCTTGTACCCCTATACGCGATCGTTGTACGACGTGAGGCAGCACGGCACACACGCGCAAAAAAAAAAAAGAATCAAGCAGCGGGCTGATGGAGAGAGAGAGAGAGAGGAGCAAGTAAACAGTAGTAGCAACCAGAAACACACACTCAAGCAAAAGGATGCACCTTGAAAAAAAAAAAGAGAGAACACAACAAGTCCACCACTCGAGGGAATCGGCGAGCGGAGGCGGACGTACCCTACGCGCGCGCGTCACGCTCGTCAAGTTTCTTCCATCCAGGAAACCTTTCAAAAGGACTAGCAGCAACACATGCCAAGAAAAGCCGGCAGGGAATAGATGAAAAATAAAAAAAACAAAAAAGGCACACAGTTCGACCAAAGCACATCCACATTCACATCTGGGCAAGTGATACATCACTTATCGAGCACCTTTGGGGGGAGGAGGGACAGCGACAGAGCAAGTACCTGAAGCGAGTGAGCTCGCTCAAGTAGGAGGGTCCAGGGGAGCAACATCAAGCTGAACGGCACATACACATACAATCATAGCCTTTCTCACAAAAAAGAAAGAAAGATATGCCCCCAACTTTGGGGAGAGAGGGGGAGAGAGACACGCAAATACGAAAGGAAGGCGCGTTGAATGACGCCCCATAAACCGTTTTCGCGTCTTTCTCATGCACACACACACATCTCACACACACATCTCATGCTCCTTTGTTTTTGTTTTTCCATTTTCTTCGTTACACATCAGCAGGACTTTGGGAGGGAGGGGGGAGCCCGAGACAGGACTGCAGCCCCGCATGCGGCATTTTTTTTTTGTTGTTCCCCCTTTCTTGTGTTTACGACACCGGCTGGCTTTCTACATTGATGGAGGTGTCCACGCAGTTGTCATCAACTGGATCATCTGCGTTCGTTTCCTTGTCCTCGTATGCGCTGCCCTCCAAGTCGACCTTGAGCGGTGAAGGCACGTTGCTGCACGCATCATCTACAGACACGAGGGACGCCTCGGTGCGTGCATCATCGTCATCATTCTCATCATCACTCTCCTCAGTGACACTGCTACTTGCCTCGTTGCTGACCGAGGGAAGGGGCGCTGGTGCCGTTACGTCAGCGTGGTTGTCGGGGAGGATGGTCCGACCCGCCCCGAAATATCCGCCAACGTAGTCGTTAGCTGTCTGCCGCGCGGAGCGGAAGGCGTAAGCGCCGATGCTGCCAAGCGTTCGCAGGACATCGGGTGTGTGCTGCGCGGCTGCAGTGAGTGTGTGCGCACTGTACCCTGGCGCCGCCGCGACGTAGTCGGCGGAGCGCTCCACCACGACGTGCGACATCAGCTCCATCTGCTTCTTGAAGGAATCAGGCTTCCGTAGGGCGGTGGAGAGTCGACACAGCTCCTCTGGGGTCATCACGTGGTAGTAGTAGAAGCCGTCATCGAGGATGCACAGGTTGGCGCTCTTGAGGTGCTGCAGCACGTTGTTGCGCCGTGCGCGGAGACAGTTTTGGTAGCACGGCGCGCAGACGCGGACCCACTTGTGCTGCCTCGGGCGACCGTTACTATTGTCAGCCGCATCCACAGTTTGCGTATAGGAAGGGCTGCCCAGCTGTCCATCGTCTCCGTCCAGCACCAGGGCATGTTCCTGCACCTCCGCTTCTTGCATCGGCTGCAAGGCAGGTGAGCCGCCTGTGCTGCCGTGGCCGCGGCGCGGGTACGTGTGTTCATCGAAGCATTCCTCCACCAGATCATGCGTGTCTTCAGCGGTGATGTGTGTGGTGTATTCGGACTTGATGATCACCCGGTGCTCCACGCCATCGGAAGCACGTGTCGCATCCTGTGGTGCTGCCACATAGGATGTGTCCTGCTTCTTCCCAACATACCGGCTGCACTCAGCGCAGCACAAGCGACCGCAGCGGCGGCAGTGGTGGCGGCGGGTGAGGTGTGAGAAGAGTCGCCGGCACCGGTAGCATCCGCGGCGCTCTTCGTTGCCTTCCCATCGCTCGTGTTGCTGAGCGTGGCGGCAGAGGAGGCGGTCTGCCTTCTGCAGCAAGAGACCGCGGCGGCTGTACAGTTCCGCGACGCGCCAACTCAGCTGACGAAGCTCCCTTTTCTCGTCGTCTGTGAGGGGGGGAGCCGGCGGTGGCACGTCAGCGGGGGGGAGGGTGCACGTATCCTGCAACGCGCCATCCACGGTGATTGACGGCATAGCGAGTGACGAGGCGTGCGCCAACTCATGCGCAGCTGTTGTAGGAGGCAGCGAGAGCATCCCGCCATTGTCGCTGCGGGCGTAGGGCGTCGAGTTTTCGGGAAGCATGTTGGGCGTCGAATGTACCGAAGTCGGCACTGAGTCAGGCCGGAGGCGCGCCGCGTACGAGCGCCGAGCCGCCATGGTGTTGTACCTCCACAAGTTCGATCGCTCATCATCGTTGGGCTCGTCCTCCTCAAAGGACTGTAGCGAGGGCGGCGGCACACACGGCTGCAGGGACGGGGTGCTCTGGGCAGTGGTGGTTCGTGAAGACCGGGCGGTTCTTACTTCGCCCCACACTGAGTCGTTGTCTAGGGTCTGCTGATGCATGTTTCGCCGCACGCCTGCGAGGTGCTCGTTGAGGCTGCCGCGCGGAGAGGACAAGGCAACACCTTGGCGATGCATCGGCGTTGGCTGTCGGTGTGACCGATGGCTGCTGACTGCACTCGCTCCCATCGAATCCACGTCACCGGAGGTGTTTTCGGCGTTGGACAAGGGACCATGGGCGAAGCCGCGCAGGATGTCAGAACTGCTGTTGTGCGCAACACTCCCATTGCTGGTCATTGTATCTGTGTGGCGATGCACACAGGATGGCGCTGGGGAGGCGGCTGTCGATCTAGACGAATGCCTCGGTGGAAATGGAGACGCCAGTGTCACTTCACAGAGATCGGCCCCACTCTGACGAGCACGCTCCCGCAGTACACGCAGTTGCGCGACGCGGCGCCGCAGAACACGCAGCAGCTGCATCAGCCGCACATGCAGTCGCTGCATCTCAGGCAGAACACCGGTAAGCGTGTGCGATTTGGGATCGAGCTCCACGTAGAAAAGCTCACCCGCGTTGTCGGTAGCAGGTACCACAGCCGTGGAGTCGGTCTCCGCGACAATTGTTGCGTCGCGCTCCGCCTCTTGGTCGTAGTCGTCAGGAAGGGGCAGCAGCCCTCCGCCATCACTCGACGCGCGAACTGAAACGCTCATCTCTGTCGTTTTCGCCTTGGCAGCCACGTCCGCTCTCGCCAGAAGATCCGCCGCACGGGGCACCTCCGATTCGCTGGGCGACGACACAGAGGAATGGGATGGCGCAGGAGAGGCGCTCGTCACCCCGTTGGCGTTGCCGCCGCCGCCGCTGTTCGTCATTTCTTCGTCTGCATCACCTCCAGCAAGCGACGACGCTGTGCGTCTCATTCGCTTCGGCGAGGAGTCCAGGCTGGTAGAGGGGTTCTCTTGCCCAAAGGTCGTGCGCGATTCCACTGGCCCGTTCGATACAGAGCGGTCCAGGTTCGTGCTACAGATGCTGTTGCAGCGCTTGTGAATCTGTGGCGATTCTTCTGCTGGCACTGGATGAGAGGCTTGCCCCCGCGAATGCTTATTCCTGCGTCGGCCAGAGGGCATTACGCCACTGAGAAGTCCCGTGAACAGGTGTGTGTATATATATATAAATAAATATATATATATATATATATATTTGAGCAGTGGGAGGGGGCAGTGGTGGAGGGGCGGCGCGTGTACCCGCCCGCGCCTCACGAAGATTGTCTAGACAATCAATACGGCCGGTGAGGGTAACGCAAAGCAGCCGAACGCGGGGAGGGGGGTTGGTGGGGGGCTCCAGAGGCCGAAAAAAAAAACGATGAGGGCGAGCGCGGTGGCGAGTGAGCACCAACGCGCAAAAAGAAAAATTTGCCGCACCGGATTCGCCTCTGATTCCTACGGGAGGGAGGAGAGAAGAGGATGCGCGCACACACACACACACAAAGTAAAAAAAATCCAAAACAGCGTGAAGGAATCACCAGACACGACACGTAGGCAGATCGTTGAGTATGATGATGAAACACACACACACACATGCACACACAAACATACAGGAGAGGTTTCGCGTGTATGAGGGGGTTGATCTACATATACACACTCTGTTCTCTCCTCTTTCGTCACTTCTTCGCTTTTTTTTTCTCCGCCCCAAGGAGGCCCCCTGCCACGCAGGGGGAGGGGAGGGGAGGGAAGGGGGGAAGGAAGGGGGAACTGGCCGGCCTTTATAAAAAGCTTCACACACACCTCAGACAGTATCAACATAAAAATGTAAAACTATATATACACTCTCTCCTCCTTCCCAAAGACACACACGTAGACGCAGCAGATGCCGGAGGGACAGAGGAACAGGAAAGCGAGCAGCAGGAGATGAGGGGGGGGGAGAGATAGCGGGACACAGCGGCGATCAACAAACGAGGTAGGGATGCCCAGTTCTGTTCGGTGTGCGCTGAATCAAAAAAAAAAGAGAATGATGATGAGACCAAGGCAAGTCACGGTGAGCTGAACACGAGTACAATAACTGCCTTTACTCGCGTTCGTCAGTGGTACAGAGAATTGTATACGTAAAACTACGCACAGCGATGGCTGCCTCGAGTGGCGTTGCCGACGTTAGTGCAGGAGTGCGTGTGCGTGCGTTCGACAGTAGTCGGAGAGAGCGAGAGATGGGGTATGCGGAGGGCGGTGGAGGAATACGAGTGAAAGAATCGACCAAAAAAACTGTTGTGGGACGTTACTTTTTATTCATCGGCGTGCCCATTTTGTTTTTTATGCCTATGCTCAGCGAAGCATCTTGAGAGTTGCGCGCGCGCGCAAAGGCGACGCCGGTACATAACGTCCTAATCGAAAGGTGTCTCGACGAGAGAGCGGGGGGGGGGAGAGGGGGGGGAGAGCACCGCTCTATTTTGAAATGGATAACGCAGCCGCGCATCACCACTTCTAAATTTGCATCTTTGTTCTCTCCCTTCCTCCCCCCTTTTTTTAAAAAAGGGAGTGCATTACGTTTTATCTACTGGTCAGCGAAGTACTCCATTTATACACACACAGACACACACACACACATATATATACATATAAATATATATGTAAATAATAATAAGAAATACACGCACATGTCTTTGCCTGCATCCTCAAGATTCAAGAGGGGTCAAACTGGCGCCAGTGATACCACAAAAAAATACACACTCACACGCATATATGGAGATATATAAACATATGTGAAGGACCGGCAACGGAGGGGGGGGGGGACCCCCCCCCCTTCCACACCATGTTGCAGAACCACAGAGCGTACGACGGAAACATGGGCGTGCAGCACGATCGCTTTCTTGGAGTTCGTTGCATCTTTCATCACCACCACTCCCGCGCACCTCCCCCCTTCTCCCTTACCCGATAGTGAGTACTTCTCTACAAGGCAATGCTCACATTGTTCCCCCATCCCCCCTGCCCCTGCCCTTTCCTTTCTGCTCTTCAGGCTTTGTACGTAATCTCCGCGCATAGTAATTCAACATGACTTGACTGCTATCACCGTTGATATCACCCACTGTCGCAATACGGGGCAGGGGAGGGGAGGGGAAAGGGGGAAGAGAGAGAGAGAGAGATCTACACACCAGTGAAGATCAACGGTGTTTTGAGAATAATGGAGATCAAGTGAATTAATGAAGGCAGGAACGACACACCCACCACACAGACATACGCGAAAAAAGAGGAGGAGGAGGGGGGGGGGCACATGCGTCATGCTGCACAACTCTACAGGTCCGTGTAGTCAACACGCGGTGTTTTCTCCGGCATCGGTGTCTTCATGTACTTGGCGAGGTATGCGTCGATTTCGATACTCGTCTTCCCACTCGCGGATTCGCACTTGTACAGCTCCATCTCCACGCGCAGGTTCGCCAAGCCCGCCACCTTCTTTTCCTTGTTGCCGACCTTCCCGTAGGCAAGCTGGTAGGGAACGTAGAGGTGCCAGCGATCGCCTTCGCGCATCAGACGCATTGCCTCGGACATGCCAGGAATGAGCTGCGATGGGGATCGACGCACCGGGTAGGGGTAGTCATGCGTGTTCTCCACGATGCCAGGGTAGCGGCGGTAGATGGTGTAGTGTAGCTCGCACTTGTCCTCCGCTCCTGGCGCGCGGTCACCGAAGCCACGACGCTGGATGGTAAAGAGGAGTCCAGACGGCAACGCGGATACGTTTGGCTGCTGTTCCATGCGCTTCATGTAGTAGGATGCTGTTTGGGTGCGCACGCGGTTTACTTCATCGGACCAGTAGCTCGCCTCGACGCTCTCCACACAGAAGGTGATCAGCAGCAATGTTATCGCAGTAGCGGCGAACACGCTGTGCACCGAGGAGAAGCGAGCCATGCGGAGTTGCCAGTGGTGTTAATGGAAAAAAAAATATGCTTTTTGTTTGTCAAATGTTGAAGATTAATTCGTGGAGGCGAACATATGCGTGTGCGTGTGTGTGTGTGTGTGTGCGTTTTGTGTTGATGTGGGGGCATCAAGGTATACCGCAGGTTCAGTAGAGAGATCAAAGGGAATCATCACAAAGGGGGAGAGAGGGGGCCGCATATGAGACTTGGCGGCGTCTTGGCATCTGAGACATTAAAGCGTAAAGGAGAGAGGCTCACGACGCAAACGCGTGTTCCATGATAGGTGTGCACATGCATTGAGCGAATGCGAATGCGGCCAGCCCCCCTCCAAAAAAAAAATTCAAGGCTCACCTCCCGCGAGATGAACATGCAGCTTTTGTTGCATACGAAAAACACCAACGAGAAGGGATGGTGGAGCGGGGGGCGGAGTGTAGAGTCGTCATCTGTACCCCGCCGCTGTCGGCTTTGTGATACCGCGGTTGCATATTTCATGTTCACTGTCAGCTGTCGCTTGTGGATGGGAGGAGGGGGGGGGCAGCGAAGCGGACACTCTCGAAAAAAAGAAAGGCACAGCAAAGAACGCCTCTAGACACACACACACACACACACATCCACATCCACACAAAACGGAGCGACTTCTGGGGCTTCTTTTGCATACTTGTACATCGGAGAAAAAAGGCGGTGCATATCTTGGCTCTTGTGCCACGGAGAATCAGCGTGAGGGTTTGTGGGGCAACAAAGGATTGTGACATGAAGCGTTCGTGGTGTTTTCGACTTCCAGTCTCAGCGGCCCGTTTGCGAGCCCCCTTCCCTCCCCCTCCTCAGATGCAATGGGGAATGAGTCGAGCAACATGCAAATAAAACTCTTCCTGTCTTTTATTTCCATCGCATTGCTTCTGCTTACAGCAGTGTCACTTTTTGTTTTTCCTCGCGACGGTGTCGCCCACCAGGGCCACCAGACCTGCCACGACTCTGGTGCTGCGTTCCCGCCCCGTACGGGGCTGCTACACACGACACCCGAATCCGCTCTACGCAGCAGCCCGCACAACGCGCCCTGCACTGTCGATGGCTACTTCCTTCACTGCGAGCGTTTTGTCCATTCTCCACATACTAAAAAAGATGCCGTTGATCTCAAAGTAGATGAAGAACGCCCCATCATGGCCGACACAGGAGCCGAAGGAGTGTCCGACAACGCAGTGCCACTGCCCACCGTACTTTTCGTCGAGTTCCTTTTTGATAAAATAGGCCACTTCGTTTTGTTCGTGCAGCTTCAGTGTGAAGAGCGCGTGTGCGGCGCAGTCGGCGCAGTCTTGCTGCATGTCCATAGGCATGGCAGACTCTTTGACGAGGACTTTCGTGCCAGACATCGCGCGTCCACTGACAACACAGAGGGGGAAAACGTAGAGAGGGAGAAGCACGTTAAACAAAAGAACGCAGTGCTTGTACACGTCGGGGTTCGTGATGCAGCCAAGTGGGCCACCCGACGTCTCTCTTGCTCAGAAGCCCGTTCAATCGATTGGGTGGGTGGTGGGAGGAGAAGGGGGGGGAGGAGTGGCTGGGGAGGAGTGGGTGGGGAGAAGTGCTCGTTCAACCAGGCCTCTTGCATTCGCAAGGGCGCGGTCAGCCGTTGATCTGCGCGGTTCGCCACAACACCGGTGTGTGTGTGTGTGTGTGTGGGTGGGTGGGTGGGGGTGACCCAACAAGCCACAGACACACACACACACACAAAGATAAGAGACTGGAGGAGCGAGGGATGTGTTATGGGTGGGGGATCAGAAGGACGTGCTTCAAATTTATTCACTAGGCGGAGATGTTTTTCTTTTTTTTTCTTGTAGTCAGTGGAGAGCGAAGTTATGGCGTGTGGACGGTGGGTGCGTCTTTGTCGTCCGTATTCCCCCCCCCCCCGCCTCAGACCTCTACACGAGGGAGTTCAACGCGTTGCAGGGATGGAGCGAGAGAGAGAGAGACGCGGCATCGCGAAGGGGGACCGAGTTCTTGCCCGCTCCCACTCCCCAGCGAAGAGGGAAACCGGAATGAAGGGGAGAGGTGGGCGGGCCGCAGTCATGAATATATATTTTTTCCACCTCTCAGTTGAGTTCGACGTTCGAGACAATCGTCTCGCCACGGCCGTGCACATAAAGCCAACCAAATTTCACAAACCTTGGGTGTGCCACAACGCTTCCACCCACGACCGGCGGCACCACTGTCCCAAGTTCAGAAGTGGGGTCCACAGTGGACACGGCACACGCCGTCTCCTCGAGCCGCCGCACCTGTGCCGCTGACAACACCACATGCACACTGCTTGCTTTCGGGCTGTGGCTCTTGGAACTTACAAAGCCGCGCAGCTCATGCCGGATGCGGGCATCCAGGTCCTCTGGCCAGAGGTATTCTCTCAGCTCTGGTGCGTCGCGGTCGTGTTCCACAGGCGGCAGGTCGATGCTGACGATGCCGTTTGGCAGATCCCAGGTCTCCTCGGACGCATCATGCGGGCGCGACTCTAGCACAGCCGCGGAAGAGTCCATATCCGTGGGGAAGAACGCTAGAGCTTCGCGCGCCTTGCGGACCTGTCGGAGCAGCAAGGTGGGGTCGTTGAGGGTGGTGTGGAGAAGTGCCAGGGCGGATGCTGGCTTCGCCGCACTCCTTGTGGGTAGATCGACCACTGCTTTCTTTTCACCGTTCCCGTCCGCGTCCACCACCTCGGCCTCAATAGCCGTGGGGGCACCAGTCGCAGGGCCATGGGTGTTTGGTCGCTGAGATTTTTCTCGGCTCCCCGACGGCGATACCGCGCTTCGCTGCGTGTAAGACATCCTGAAAGGGAGAGGAGGACGCCTCGCCTCACCGGCCCCATCCGCGGTGGCCCCTTCGACACACACTGCGGATGCATCCCGGAGCGCTTCTGTCAGTTCTTGGAAAAGAGCCATCCGCTCGGCGTACGCACCATCCAGCTGCGCTCGTTTTCTCACCAGTTCGTCGTGGAGGTGCTGCAGCGCTTCTGGGCGAGGAGTTGATTCCACTGATGTTTCGGACGTCGCTCGCGCTGGCTTCCCCGTGACGGCCGCGTCTGCTGCCGCACCGCTTACCCTTGGAAACGCGCTCGTGCTGAGCAGCGTTGCGAGATACTCCCGCTGCGCCATGTTCTGCTCGCAATCCCGCTTGTAGTTTAGTTCAGCAAGGCGAGTTAGCGCGGTGACCATGGCGGGGGTCGGCCGGATGCATGCGTGTGGGGCGAAGGGGGGCGTCGTTGTGCCGCGCTGCGGTCGTCTGCCACACTCTTCCGCGTCTGCCACCGACATCGATGAGGGCCTGGGCCACACACGCAACCAAAGACGTAGCAAATGGTCTTCCGTCAGATTGTCCTTGGTCGGGGTGGGTGGGGAGGAAGACCGCGGGGCCTGACAGGGGAATCGCATGTGCTCCTGTAGGCGGGTGATTTTGGACTGCTGTGCTTGCGAGAGAAGCGGCATCTCCTCCACAGCAACCACACTCGCCTGTGACGCGCTCACCGAGCGACACCGTTTGCTTGCCTGCGACGACCGCGCAGCAGCCCGTTTTCTCTTTCTCGAATGGTCACGTACCCTAGTCCCGGGGTCCACGGGCGCCACCAGCGTCGGCAGTGACCACGACGTCGTCGACAGCTGTGTCGCATCGCCTGAGGCGCGCGAGAAAATGGACGAGGACACATAACGGGCGAGTGGCGAACCGGTTGGAGTGGGAAAGGGGATGAAGTAGGCGCCATTGTAGTTGTTCTCAGCCGGCAGTGACCGCTTTGCCGCTTCCTTCATTAGAGTCATCCATGAGGGAGGGCAGCTGTCGCCGGAGCGGCCAGCACCGGCGTCGCCCGTGGAGTGCACTGTGGCACCTTTATTGCGGTGGTGTTCCATCTTGGCTGGCATCTGCGTTGACGTTGCGGCGATGAGGGACAGCGATCCGGAAGGGGGAGAGGGGCTCTTGCTCAGAGACGGCTGATGTTGCTGCGCTACTCCGTCATACCCAGCGTCGTTCTCAGAGCGCTCTGTTTTGATTCGCAACGGTGACGGAGTGACCCCACGGCACTGTGAGGATTGACCACCCTTGCATCTCCGCTGGGCGGTGGTGTCGACACTCGTCTCCGACTTGAGCACATCTGCAGCCCTGTCCGGATGCACTTTCCTTCCGCCGGTGCCATTGCCCGCCGCGACGGCGCCTGCTCGACGTTCGTCTTCGATGCGTGTTATGTGCGCCTTCAACGTGTGTAGTAGCCGGTAGGGACCCAACGCGACAAGCCCTCCGGTATCTAGTGTGGCCAGCGCATACGTGTCTCGCAGCACCTGGACCTGCTCTTCCCGTGTGGCGTACAGGGGAACACCAAGATCCAAAATATCGCTGCTTGGGCCTGGGTCTGCGCTAGCGTGAAGCACTTCCATTGCGTGGTCGTAGGCGTCTTGCTGACGACGCACTTCGGCTTGGAGCATGTTCACCAGGTTTGTGAGCACTGTCGTGTGATAGGCAGAGAAGGTCCATGGGCGCTGCTGCTGCTGCTGCTGCTGTTCACGTTGTGTCACACTTGGTGAAGAGGACATGCGGGCGCAATGTGATGCCGACGGACTCCGTGTCAACGAGAGGAAGGAAGGGTAGGGGTTGCTTGATATTGCCGCAAGCGACCAGGGAACACGTCTGAGGCGGTGGCGGTTGTGATTCAGGGAAAATTTACTCTAAGGTGAAGGTGAAGGGTGGGTGGGTGGGGGTGGTGGGGGGGAGAGCGCGCAGAGAGAAAAAAGTGTTCTACAGGGCATCCGCGCGGCGACTGTCTTGTTACGGACACCCGAGTCGCTACCTTCTTACGGTGTTGCGTAGTGTATATATATGTGTGTGTGTAGGTAGGTAGGTAGGTAGGTAGGTAGGAGCGGCACGGGGAGCCGAAGGGTGGGTGGGTGGGTGGCGACGGCATGGAAGGGAGACAGAGGAAAAAGGGCGATGGGTTACGATGATGTGTGATTGATGGCGGTTGCTTTGGTCTCTTCTTGCATTCGCCCCGAATCCTTGGAGTGAGTACGTCTGACAGCCGCAGTACACCATCACCGTTGGCCAGGGAATCGGGGGTCGTGGGAGAGAGGGGAGGGGGTGTTGCCGTCTTCGCGCTCGCGGCATACGCGTCTCACTGGAAGGCGTCCCTTGCAGGGCTTCACCTCAAAAGGCCCATGCAGACAGGGCCAAAGCAATACGCATGTGGTCATGCGCGAGTGAGAACAAACAAAAAAAACAAGCACCGTGAAAAATTGACGGGAGCGGAGACTCACCTAAGCAGACATAACGTTCAGTAACACACTGTATACTCAACAACAACAGAAAAGGGCGTGCTAAGGGGTGTGGGCGATCCGCGACAGGCACATTAGAAAAACAAGAAAAAGAGCAGATTAACGCCAGCAGCGGTAGAGTGCACACTCGTGGTTCAAAGTCGGATCAGCACACCTTGGATGTGTCTTGACGCGCCGGCGACCTCCACCAGTGTGAGGTAGGGAGAGAAGTATGAAACAAATGATAACGAGAGCATGTTTTCGTTACCCCCTCCCTCCCCTCCGCGCCCCCGCTGGTGTACGTCTGCAGATGCATCGGTTGGTGTGGCGAGATCGGTGTGTGTGTGTGTGTGAAAAAGCCCTTTAAATAGACATGCTGCACGCACCAAGGGGGGGGGGGTGCTAAAGTCCAGGAGTCCTTCAACTGGCCTTCTTTTTTTTTTTTTTTGGGGGGGGGGGGGGGAGGCGCTCGTAGGTCCTCAAGACTGCATCGCGTTCGTGTCTGCGAGAAAGGCACATCTCATAGAGTCGAAGACATGCGTGTAGAGTAGTAATCGAGCACCAGCTGCTCCAGTGATCGGATGCGTGCTACGTAAAAGGGTTTCACATGCCGCGTCCAGGGTGGGGGGTGGTCCCAAGGGGCGCGGACGCCGCCATGGAGTGACTGGCATTCACTCCCTGGGACATTGCTTCCATATCCCGCTGGGCAGGGATTGTTGCTGCTTTGCGCCGTGCTGCTTCACTGGCAGCGCGCGGCGGCGCCATTGCTTCTTCGTGGTGCAGTTGCGTCGCAGCGAGTGTCGCTCGAGCAGCATCATCTGATTTCTGCGCTGGAGCTCCTGGGCCACCTGTTGTGCACGGGACAGCGGCAGGATGCGCGCACGTGCCTCGTCCAGCTCGTGCTTGGAGAGAGTCCGACTCCCTTCTCCAGCAAGCGCACCTGCTGACGTTGCAGCATTGCTTTTCCACCCCAAAGCGTGAGCGCATCGGTCTGCGCCTTCTCCTCCGCCAGCTCCCCTCCCTTCACAAGTTGGCACAGTGCTCCCGCAGCTCGTCGTTCGCGCGCCATGGATTGGCTGAGGCGTCCCTTTTTCGGTAATCATGACAGCCACTTCGACACCTTTCAGATCTCTTCTGCGTTCCCGCTTCTCCTTCCCCAGGTCGATCATCAGTGCAACGCAACACTTCATGGACTGCATCGAGCTGCTGCAATGGAGAGTTGTTGACCTCCAGGGAGTCGCTGCTGCTGCCGCCGTTGCCAGTTGCGCTTGTACACGGGCCAACGGCGCCTCAAGATCGACGATTCGCCTCTGCAGCGCTGCTTCAGCCTGCTTCTCTCGTTTCTCTGCAGAGGCGCGAGCGGCAGCGGCTGCACTGGGCGACTCCCTTACAGCCTTCAGCTCTGCCTCTAGCAGGTGTATCTTTGCAGAGGCCGTGCTGGGAGCGGCTTCGACAGCGGCCAGCCTCGCCGTCGGAATAGCTGGTGCATATGGCACAACGAGTTCGCGTCGCACATGAAGGTCTTGGCGGGCCTCACACCAGAAGTAGAGGTCGTCTCTGTCCATGCAGTGGTTTGCGGTTTTTACACCCCCGACAGGTTCAACCCCGACCCACTCCCCCGTCTCCGAAATCTGGTCGGCCGTAGAAGCGCAGAATCCCGCGGCGCCGCTCCACCTGAGGTGGAACCGGGAGCACCTCAACAAAAGAGTCGATGGGTAGCACCAGCTGTGCGGAGGAGATATCTGTGCCAGAGAATGAGACATCCTCGTCAGTGCGTCCTCGCGTGTGTTCGTTTTGGGTTTGGCGTCAAAACGGAATCGGATGCTGTCTTTTAGAGTTAGGAGGTGGGGGGAAAAGACGCGTGTGTGTGTGTGTTTGTGTGTATCAATGTATGCTGTGTGGCGCTCGGCATACCCAATGTTCTTTTCGTATTTTTTTTGTCCGTGTGATCTACATGGGTCTAGTGCGGAGGACACGTACACCTTGAAGCGTGTAGGAAAGGGGCAGGAGTAAAAAGGCCACCCTGCCTCTGCTTCTACAGCCTCCACGATGTGTGAAGGAGAGAGAGTGCCAGGCGATATATCGAATGGGAGGGGGGTAGGGGGGGACAGAGAGAGAGAGGGAATGAAAGAAAAAGGTGGGTGCGTCCCCTTCCCCCCCCCACTCCCCCACACACATACACATGAGCGGCTGTTCTAGCGTGTGAGCGCGAACACGTCAGAGGTGAATCACTCACCGGAACGACTTCATTAGTCGAGGGGCCGGGGGTGGGTGGGTGAAAGGGGGGAGGGAGGGGGTTGAGTCCCTGTGCTGTCTCGCTCGCTGTCATTTGTGTTGTGTTTGCCACACAGAGACATCGACGCTTGTCTTTTCGTGATGTCTGCACGGTTCTGAAGGCGAGATGCAACATGGTGACCGACCCGTTCTTTTTTTTTCTTTTTCCTTCACTTGAGCATACGCGTCTCACCGTTTTGTGGACTCTCTGTGGGTATCACACGCCGGCTGCAGCGTGGGATTTGAACGCGATGAGGACATGAGCGCCGCCTCAGTGCGCGCGGCAGCGGCGCGCGCGCGTTGCCGACCGTGTTGTTGCCACTGGTCCAGGTTCTCCACGCATTGCACTAGTGTCGGCGCCACATAGAGATCCATGAGAGCCAACTTCTGCTCATACAGGGCCACCTTCGCCTCCAACTGCTTGACGTAGATGGCCCTGTCCTCGCTGCTCTCGCTTTGTTGCTGTACTGTGGCAGACACATCGGCGATGCCGCTGGCCTGGACCTGAAAAACTGCCGTGCACAGGCTTGACAGTTTCTGTGCTAGATTCTCGAGTTTTGCATGGAGCGCAAGTGGGAACCGTGTGTCCGTACGAAGCTCATCAATGGCAGTTCGAACCAACAGGGGAAAAAGATTGCAGATGTCTAGAGGGGTTGCGCTGGGGGCGGAGAGAGGGATGGGGGTGTCTGCAGGGTTGTATTCCTCTACTTCCCGGTGTGCTGAGTGAATAAAAGGATAGTCAGTGCTACCTTTGCTGTCGCATGTTGTTGCCTCATATCGGTGGAGGCGGTCACGTAGCCGCCGCACCTCTTCCTCCAGCACCGACGCGTACACCTGCAGGGAGGAGATCAGTGCATCCGCTTGCACGGACTGGGGTCCTGTCTTGGGCATTTTTGGACGAGCTGTCGTCGTCGTGTGCACCGTGATGAACCTGATCGACCCCCCTGGGGAGGGCAGCGACAGGGTCTGCAGCGGTGTTCACCTCATTTGTGAGATTCGGATGAGATGCGACATGCGTACTACTAACGTTTCCAGAGCTCGCGAGGTTTCTCGCAATACCGCCCTGACGACGCGGGGAGACGTAAGGCTGCGGCACAGTGGCTGAAGGGACGGGGGAGTCGAGGGGCGGCGTGGGGGTAGCGGAGCTACACGATGCGTCTTCGGTCCCCGGAGCATCTCCATCGTTGGCGTCATCCGAAATATTCTTGTGATGTGCTCGATGATGCCTAGCCAGTGGTGTGCCCGTTGTGCCCCCAGTAGAGGCTCCTTTCACCGATGCCGGCCGGCTGTGCTGCGCTGTGCTTGGTGGCCGAAGACGCGCGAGAAAAGCAAGGGTCGAGCGCGTGGCGCACCGATGTTCCGCCGCTGCTGCAATGCACCCGACCCACGAGAACGAACACACAGTGGTGCTGTTCCTAAACACTTCCACGGCGTCATCGGTACTCTCCTCGCACAAAACTGCGGCTCGTGCTCGCATCGGTAGGGCCGATGCATCATGGATGCGGGCGATAGTGGTCAGCCACCGACTGCGCCGAAGTGCAGCGGCGTGCATTTGTGCCTGCACAGTTGCCGAAGAGACGCGGCTACGCTCTTTGGGGCTGCCTTGTTTCTGTCCGCACTCGCGGCGACGATGGCGGCTCATCGGGAGAGACCGCATAAACGCTGAGAGTGCATCGAACTCGCGCCAGAGCGCGGCACTAGACCGGGGCGGCGACACCCCTACCACAGTGGCAACGGCCCCTGCGTTGATCCCAGGCGAGGCGGCCCCGCATTCGGGGAGCAGTGCGAGCGTGAAGTACGCCGGGCTGGCGCGAAAGGGCAGGTTCGATGTCGATGAGTCGTCGGAGCGCCGCAGCCGCAGTGTGAAGAAGACAGCGTTCCTCTCCAAGTGACGCAGACGATCCGCTGCGGCGGGCGGGTATGGCGACGCTGGCGCTGAAGGAAATCGCGCTGTGGCACTGTCTATGCGGTCAAACCACATCTCGAGCCGCTGTCGCACACGCCACGCCACCTGAGTGGCGCTCATATCGCTGTTGGCGCCTGGCGGACCTTTGCCCCTCGTCGCCTTCAGGGAAGTGGCGATAGCAGTCGATGCGCTTCGAGGGGAGAGATCGTCGTCCAGTACACTCGCCAGCTCAACCCACGTGATCCCGCTTCCTCGACTCTGTATGCCACCACCAGCGGAGGCTTTGGCCGCCTCAGCGGCAAGTACGTCCCCCAGACCCCAGACTTCGTCGTAGTCTACGAGGGAGACGTCCACTTCGACTGGGGGGGGATGCGGTGAGATGTGCACGGCGGGGTCCTTCATGATCAGAAGCATATCCACAAGGAGTCGATGTAGCGAAGTGAGGTAGAGGACATCCTTGCGTGTGTCCAGTCGACTGCCGCAGAAGAAGACCGTTTCCGCGTGCACTGCTGGCGAGGAGCCCACGCAGCCCTCTCTCACGAATACGTTCCTCAAGTGGCGCAGCTTTTCACATAACCGATCAACCGTGCATGTCGTGGTGAGGCCGCTGGGTGGCCGCTGCCGCAGCCCGCGGTGATCTGTTATGTCCACTGAGGTGGCTGAGGCGTACACAAATCGGTGGGGGAGTGACGACGCCGGCGATGCCGGAGGGCTCCTCGAGAGTATAGGTAAGAGAAGCACCTGTTGATCACCATCGTTACCGTTGGTGCCCTCGTTTTCGAGAGGAGAGCAGAGTCTCACGTGCCACTGCGGAGCCACGTCACTGTCAAGGATTGCTGGTCTGTATGTGAGCCGAAGGTTTCCTACGGTGCAGCTGGTGCTGCTTTTCTTTGCGGAGAGATCTACAAGCGCCTGTGGGCTCGTAGGTTGATTGCCATCTCCACACACCGATAGTGTCGAGACAGGCGAGGCCGATGCGGTCTGCACCACGTGGAGAAGCACCTCCATGCAAAAAAAAAAAAATGAGCGGGCAACTAGTGGATAGGGCCTTTACTGGAAGCATGCAGAGAGAGAGACAGCGCATGAGTCCACATGTCGTCGCACAGGCGCTTCCTGAGCTCCACGTTATACTAGAGCTAAATAAACCTGTAGAGAGAAGCCGTCCCCTTCGCCCTCCTTGGGTGTACCTCGACAAAGTAATGCCTCCCGAAAAAAAAAACCAAAAGCGGCAGAAAAGAGACGAGGGAAAAAAAAAGTTGCAAGTAGAATGCGATGCAGCATAGAAGCAAGCAAAAAAACAACTCCAAGGGCGAACCCTATAATATCCATTATATCTCTTTTTGCCTCCCTCGCCTGAGGGAGGCAGAGGGAATGGGCTGTGGATAGACGCTGCACGCCTCCCCACCAGCAGAGAGCCGCCTGGGCCGATGGGGCCGGAGGGAAGCGAAGAGGACCGCACCCTCGCAGGAAACGGCTGCGGGCACGGCCGCTTTTTGTAGTGTGTAGGGCTGAATCGCTTGTGTGGGCTGTTCACATGATGAGCGGCAGAAGTTGCCATGCGCGTCTGCGTGGTCGCGGCGCACGGGTACGGATAACGAAAAGATTCGAAAAGAATGAGGTCACATGACTTAAGGTGAAGTCCCCGCCCTTCGATCGGGGATACACACAATCGTTGCGACATCATGGTAGGCGGCGAGCGAATACTCACGGCTACAACATTCCCACCGTGGGGGTGGGGGAGGGGGAGGAAAAGGGGGTGGGGTGGGAAGGGGTAAACACCCGAAGGAATAACAGAAGAAAGCGGGAGTGTAAGTGAATGAGACACGCAAGGAGGGTGTACCACCGGTACACGGCAGCTCAGAAGATGCCCGAGTCGGCGGCGAAGCAGGGCCCAGCAACGGCACCCATGGCGCGCTCGGCATGGACGTCAACATAGAGGAAGCCGTCGGCATGCTTACAGGCGTCTGCGAGGTCACCGATGGTGGCGGTGGCCGCGGGTGTGCATCCCTCGATGACGAGCGCCACTTTCTTGGTGCTGATGCTCAGAGCCTGGCGCACGGCCACCTCGAGCTGGTTGACTGTGACGTCAGGCCTGAGGGCGAGGAGGTGCGCCTTGTTGGGCTTTGCAGTTGCGTGGACGACCATTGCGACGTGGCCGGGGTACTTGGCCTCCAGGCGCGAGCACTCGGCGCGGCGTGCCTCGACGGTGTTGTTGGCTTCGTAGGCAGACATGGCGGATAGGAGCGGAAGGGGTGGGGATGGGGTGGGCAGAGAGGAGGTAGACGGTTGTGGTGGTCTGCAGGACAGGTGAGGGGTCTCTTCCAGTGGGGAGGCGAGGGAGGGGCTGATGAGGGGCGGGGGATAGACGAGAGAGGGGCGCAGCAGAGGAAGTGAATGTAATGCAAATTGGGAGGGGGCAGAGGGAATGGGCTGTGGATAGACGCTGCACGCCTCCCCACCAGCAGAGAGCCGCCTGGGCCGATGGGGCCGATGGGGCCGGAGGGAAGCGAAGAGGACCGCACCCTCGCAGGAAACGGCTGCGGGCACGGCCGCTTTTTGTAGTGTGTAGGGCTGAATCGCTTGTGTGGGCTGTTCACATGATGAGCGGCAGAAGTTGCCATGCGCGTCTGCGTGGTCGCGGCGCACGGGTACGGATAACGAAAAGATTCGAAAAGAATGAGGTCACATGACTTAAGGTGAAGTCCCCCGCCCTTCGATCGGGGATACACACAATCGTTGCGACATCATGGTAGGCGGCGAGCGAATACTCACGGCTACAACATTCCCACCGTGGGGGTGGGGGAGGGGGAGGAAAAGGGGGTGGGGTGGGAAGGGGTAAACACCCGAAGGAATAACAGAAGAAAGCGGGAGTGTAAGTGAATGAGACACGCAAGGAGGGTGTACCACCGGTACACGGCAGCTCAGAAGATGCCCGAGTCGGCGGCGAAGCAGGGCCCAGCAACGGCACCCATGGCGCGCTCGGCATGGACGTCAACATAGAGGAAGCCGTCGGCATGCTTACAGGCGTCTGCGAGGTCACCGATGGTGGCGGTGGCCGCGGGTGTGCATCCCTCGATGACGAGCGCCACTTTCTTGGTGCTGATGCTCAGAGCCTGGCGCACGGCCACCTCGAGCTGGTTGACTGTGACGTCAGGCCTGAGGGCGAGGAGGTGCGCCTTGTTGGGCTTTGCAGTTGCGTGGACGACCATTGCGACGTGGCCGGGGTACTTGGCCTCCAGGCGCGAGCACTCGGCGCGGCGTGCCTCGACGGTGTTGTTGGCTTCGTAGGCAGACATGGCGGATAGGAGCGGAAGGGGTGGGGATGGGGTGGGCAGAGAGGAGGTAGACGGTTGTGGTGGTCTGCAGGACAGGTGAGGGTCTCTTCCAGTGGGGAGGCGAGGGAGGGGCTGATGAGGGGCGGGGGATAGACGAGAGAGGGGCGCAGCAGAGGAAGTGAATGTAATGCAAATTGGGAGGGGGCAGAGGGAATGGGCTGTGGATAGACGCTGCACGCCTCCCCACCAGCAGAGAGCCGCCTGGGCCGATGGGGCCGATGGGGCCGGAGGGAAGCGAAGAGGACCGCACCCTCGCAGGAAACGGCTGCGGGCACGGCCGCTTTTTGTAGTGTGTAGGGCTGAATCGCTTGTGTGGGCTGTTCACATGATGAGCGGCAGAAGTTGCCATGCGCGTCTGCGTGGTCGCGGCGCACGGGTACGGATAACGAAAAGATTCGAAAAGAATGAGGTCACATGACTTAAGGTGAAGTCCCCCGCCCTTCGATCGGGGATACACACAATCGTTGCGACATCATGGTAGGCGGCGAGCGAATACTCACGGCTACAACATTCCCACCGTGGGGGTGGGGGAGGCCGATCAACTGAGTGGACCCTTCCCGCGCTTGTCCACATGCAGGTCGATGAGGTTCGGCGAGGCTGTGGTGGTGTAGATAGACGAAGAAGCATCACGGCATTGGGCATAGTGGAGGGGCAGACGGTGGAACACGTATAAAGGGCTGTAGACATGTAATAATAATAAAAAAATGAGAATTCACTGGAGTTACAGGGTGGTGGTGGCAGCGAATACACTGTTGAGCACACACGGAGGGTCAACAGACGTACAAACATACACACACCTATGAATAGGCACAATCGAAAAAGAATATATATATATATATATGTATTTATCGAAGCATTCACACAGACACCAGTTCGAAGAAGACGCGCGCCGCCGTGGGAATACTGGAGAAAGGGAGGTGGGAGGTTGCGGGGTGGCGGTGGTGGTGGGGAAGGCGCATCGCACCCGTAATAGGCCATCCCCACTCCCTCTCCCACCCAGGGAGGGGTGTGAAGACAGCCAAGTTCGTTGTGGACGATAGTAGTGACGAGGTTCCTCTGCATTTGGGGACGTATATCCCCTAGAGGGTTTCTCGAGGTCGAGGGCTAAGGCAGGTCTTCCAAGGAGACAGAGGGCCTGCCTGCCTACCCCTCCTCCCTCCCTCAAGACATCAGACGTGCTCTGCAAAATGCACTTGCAGGTGCCAACAGGTCAGAGGGTGTCGTCGGGCCATTGATTTTGGTGCTCCCTACAGGGAGCCGATCAGATTGGGGTTATTCTCGAGATCCTCAAAAAGTCGGCCCGTGTTGCCAAAACAGCAAAGGTCTTTGGCGCCCATCGCAGACTCGGCTGCGGATGAGACGTGAAGGAAGCCGTCCGTCTGTTTACACACGTCAAAAATGTCACCCACGATCGTCGTTGATGAAACGCTGCAGCCCTCGATCACCAAGGCAACTCTCTTCCTTTTGGTTTTCAGCTCCTTGCGCACTTCCGCCTCCAGATCGGCCACCGTCGCGTCGCGCGGCACGGCCAAAAAGCGGACGCGGTTTGGGTGAGTTGACTCAAGCACCACCGGGAGCTGTTGGGGGTGCTCGCGGCAGACGCCTTCGCACTCCACGCGGCGCATTTCCGCAGGAATCAGCGACCGGTACAGGGGAATATTTTTTTTTCCCGGGGGAGGGGAGGGGAGGGAGGAGGCAGCGTGAGGAGACCCAACAGGGTTGCGGCGTTGTACGTAATGTGTGTTGGGCTGTGGGTGTTCAGCAGGCGCAGGCAGGAGGGGGAGGGAAGATGAAGAGTGTTGCTCGTGTTGTTTATAGTTGAATGATTAAGGGTGGGTGGGTCGTTCAAACAGCGAGTGCACGACTGGTGAGCTGATTGATGTCCATGAAGACCGTACATGTCCGGGAGGTTGTCTTGGTGTAGGCACCACGGAGAGAGGGAAAAGGATGATGATGAGAGGGAGCAGAGAAATAGAGTGCATCGAGGTGAGGTGCAGGCGCTCGACTTCGTACTACAACCTCACAGCCGCAACCATCAAAAATGAAGGAAAGGCTCGCCAGCTCGCGCATGCGCAGCGGTTTGAGCGAGAAGGGGTGGCGGCGGCGGCGACAAACATCTGGCGTCAGAGGCGAAAGAAGGCCGCTTTGGCAGAGGGAGGGTAAGTGGCCGAGGAGGGAGAAGCCATCACACGTGTTTCTTTGACCTACAGCAGTAGGGATTCCTGTAGGTCAACACGCATCCGGAGAGACGGCGGCATTGATAAAAAACGAATTGACCCCTTTTTTTTTTTGGGGGGGGGGGGGAGGGGGTTGGTGTGGAGGATGATGAGTAGCCCCACAACACCCAAACCACGCCACGCAACCCCCCCAAAGGAAAAGGCTCTCTCCCTCCCCTGCTCTCCTCTAAATGCGCGGGGAGGGGGGGGGAGGGAGAGAAGGCCGCCGACAATAATGTCGAGCATTTGCACAAAAATGTGAGAGGGCGACGTGTGGGGCTTCCCGAGCGTACGGTGAGAGAGGGAAAAGGCGCACACGCCGAGAAACAACAAAAAAAAACCAGAGGCGAGGTACCGTGTTTGAGAGGAAGGGGGACTGGCTCTCCCTCCACCCCCTCAGCGGTAAAAGGCCCAGAGATGGGGTTTAAACGGTAAGTTTTCGAGCTGCAGCGGGCGACATGAGCTGGCCAACGACCCACAAGAAGCAACCCGGGGGAGGAAATAATGACAATGATCATAATAACGATGGTGGTGATGGTACGTTAAGGGTGGTGATGCAAAGCACAGGGCCGAGGTCGTCACCATGATCTGCTTTCTGCGCATCATAGGCTACGGGGCGTCCTCATTGAGCAGCCCTGGTGGACTTGATGTTTGCTTGGACGCCCATGACCACAAAACCCGTGGTACTTGGCCTGGAGGTGAACATAGTCGGTGCGAGGTGTGTCTCGACGGTGTTGATATCTTTGGTGCAAGGGCGGGGGCGGGGGGGGAGGGGGCAGCAATCAGCGAACAAAAGTAGGGGGATGCCTGGCCAGGAGGTTGTTGACACAACGAACATGGCGGAGGGGACGTGCTGTATTGTTTTTTCCTGCTGTTGTTTTTGATCTCCAGAGTCCTCCCTTTTTTTTTTACCCCTCCCCCCTTTCTTGCGATACGGGGCGCTCGGTCAACGGTGGTACGTCAATGGGAGAGTGAGGAGGAAGGGAGAAGGGGGGGGGGTGAACGCTGTCTCGAAAACCATAAATAATAAGCGTACACATGTTTTTCCACACCGAGGATGTGTACTTGTACCCGTCGCTGCAGGAAGCGCGCATACATATTATATATATATAGATCAACATACGCGACGAAAAGAGAGGAGTGAAGCAAACATGCCACAAAGAAAAAAAAACATTTGAAGGGGGAACATGCTCCTCAGGGAGTGAGTTGTGATGGCCTCTATGACGTCGGGGGTTAGCTGTATCATACCCAGCGGGGTGTGGCAACCTTTAGCCCCTCTCCACTTGAACCGAGAAAGAAAAAACATTCTTGTGCACTGCACCGTAGCCCGTCGCCTCCCACGTCACTGCTTTCCTTCACCTCGCGTGAACTTCAAGAAATTCATGGAGGTGGCGGTGTTGCGTGCAACCGTGGCAAAACGAGATCCAAGGCTCTCCTCCTCTGTTGCAGTGTCTCCAGCGACGGCGGCCGTTGTGGCGGGGCGTGAGGCCATCACGCTCGCGCCGTTGTTGCTACCTTCCGTGCCGTTCGACGTGCCACCGCCGATGGAGGAGACAAAGTTAGAGAGGGAAAAGTGGCTGTTGGTGGTGGGTGACGCTGCGGCGTCGGTGTTGGGATGCCGTGTTGACGACACCGACGTTGGCGCATCGCGCGTGAAGAGCGCCGCCAGGTTCAGACCGACACCGCTGGCGATGGAGGAGGCACCACCGACTGCCCCGGCGGCGCCAGCGCCAGAGGATACACCGGTCGAGAGTCCAGAGGACGCCGCGCGCTCGAGATCTCTTTTCGTTGCCTCGACCACGCCACGCTTTGAAAGGGTAGCCACCCACGCCCGCACATCCTCGCGCCGCAGTCCCTTGAGCTCGACCAGGCGGACAAAGTTGTGAATGGACCGGTTCTCTGGAAGAATGACTTCGTAGTAGACGTCGATGAAGGCGTCAGTGCGCACATCGATCTGCAAGACCTTGAGTGCGCGGTTTAGCTGGTCAAACTCCTTGCGCACCAGACGCATATAACCTGTCAATGCTGAGGCGGCGAAGCGAGAGGGGTCGTTGTAGTTGGGCAGCTGCAAGAGCGTCTTCTCCAGAGCCGCTGCGTCGACACGCATGCAGTTGATGCCTTCTTCCGGAAGCTTGCGCAGACGGTAGAGCGTGTTGCCGAACTCCGGGATGAACGTCACTGCCAGCTTTTCTAGTAGAAAACGCAGTGCCGTGGGCGGCATCACTGCCGCGCAGCCCAGAAATGCATCGTGTAGTGTGATAGTCATGTCGCGCACAAGCTTGCATTCGTCAGCCGCACCGCCACTGTTGGCATCATAGGTGGCTGCGCCACTCGGGACCAGGAAGCCGCCGTTGCCGTAGTCCACGAGCATCGGTGCCAGCTGGAGCTGTAGTCCTTGCAGGATCGACTGGATGGACTTTGTGTACACGGAGGAGAAGGCCTCCTTCACCTGGTCGAAGGCCACCTCGCGCGGTGGTGCCTCGCTGCGTGCGCACACCTCATCGCCGAGGTCTTCACTTGTGGACTGACACAGATCTGCTGTATTTGAGATGATGCAGGCGCGACGCCGCTCAAGGGGGCTGACGGCGGGGGTTGGCAGAAGCAAGGCCACTGCGTGCGCGAGCTCGATAAGATGGCCACGCCACACCGCTGCCATCTCGAGAAGAACATCCTGCTGCGCAATACGCAGTGCCCGTTTGAGACTCTCCTTGATGAAAACGAAGATGTCCTCAGCGATAGGCAGGTAGGTGCCGTTGCGCGTCTCCTCGTCAATGCTATGCCATCCAGGGCACAGCGAGTCGCCGCTGCCAATGAGCGGCTGCGCCAAGGCCTCTTGCATGAGGCGATCCTCGTTTTTCACGAGAAGCCCCATGTGCTCCCGGAATGCTGAAAGAATCATGGAGTTGTACTTGTACACCGGCAATTCTCGCTTGGTGGCTAGCTCATCCTTCCACGTCATCATTTGTGTGAGGTCACGCTCGACATCGATGGTTTTCTGAATGACGTACGTCAGCACGACCACGTCAATATTGCTGGCGCTCTCACGCAGCGCGTAGTCAAGCTCTTGCTTGGTGCGCAGGCAAAAAGTCACACACAGCTCCTGTGGCACGCACCAGTGCCGTGGGAAAACATTCTTGAAGACGCTGTCGTAGCGTTCGAGGAGCCCGCGCAGGAATACATACCGCCTCTCTGTCCTCTCCAGCTTCGCATCGTCGGTGCCGCGTTTGAAGCGCAGGGAGTACGACTCGAGCAGCTTGTCAATGAAGCGATCCCTCAGCCTCTTCTTGCATTCCTCCTCCATGAGGTCCACCACGGCGCAGGCCTCAGCCATCGAGTTTTCGTCAGGCATCATGTCCAAGTTCATCTCCCCAAAGACGGTATTGCGTATGTAGTACTCTGCCTGCCGGCACAGGTGGGTCTGCTTGTCATTCAGCTCCTTCACCTTCGGGATGTCCTTCATATTCTTGAACATGGCAGAGTACTTGAGGGCCTCCTGCAAGGCGTCGCGCGCTTGCAGGAACCGGCGCTTCTCAAACGACGAGGAAAGGACTTGAAGTTGCAGCATCCACAACTGCACAGAGCGCAGCGTGTTGATGCTAATTGTGAGATTCGTCTTGGCGACGTCAAGCTTGCGAATGTTCTGGCACAGATCCTTCACAATCTCCTCGCTATCCGACGCTTGCGTCTTGATTTCGGACACACGCACGTAAAGCTGCGCCACTGCTTCCTTGGCGCCCTTCAGGTCGCTCTCTGCGTTCGTGGCGTTGCTCGCCTGCTGCTCAACAGCCTTAAGCAGCTGATTCTCTGTCTGGCGAAGGCGCTCGTTTGCCTCGTCGAGAAAGGCCGGCAGCGCATTGAGGCTTGCTTCGTCGGGGAAGCGACTGTTTAGGTAGACCACAGGATCGAAGTCTGCAGCGTCCAATGCGTCGCGGGGTGGACACACCTCCGCAATCGCTTGCTCCACTGCTTCGCTGTAGCGAACCGGCATGGTGTCAAGTAGGGACAGGGAGCAGGGAAGTTGGGTGGGAGACGAGCGGCCCGACAGAAGCGAGGCGAATCAAAACGGCAGCGACAAGATGCGCGAGTAGGCCCAGCCACGTACAAAAAAAATAAAAAACAAAACCGGTGATAATCAGAACACAGAAAAAAAAACGGGGTGAGAGTGACTACAGGATGAGGTGTGCGGTTGTGCGTACCTGCACGCGCACTTACTTTTGCTACCGCCTGCGTGTTTGTGTGCGTGCGAAGGGGGTGACAGTGCTGATATCGGCTATGTCCGCTACACGGTGGGGGCAGGCCGAGGTAGGAAAAAAAGCGAATGAGGGCCAGGAATCTGTGTGCGTGCGTGCGTGCGTATGCATGCACAAAAGTGATCGACGGACTCGATGGAACGAGCCGTCGAGGAGTCCAGGTACGGTGCAATGCCTTTGAATCGTGTACGGTTCAAGTGTGTGTGTGTGTGTGCGCGCGCGCCGGCTCAACAACACGGCGCACCAACGGGGGGAAACGTCGAGGAGATAAAGAAGAGGGGGGGGGGTAGAGAGGGGGCCGGTATGACGCAGAATTCGAACGTGACGTGAGTGCGCTCTTTGCGCGTGCACAGGGCATCACCCTGTTTTTTGTTTGCTGCATATCCGGGAAAAGAGGAAGGCCAACAAGAAGATGACGAACACGTGTGATACGCCACAAACCAAAACTGAAGCATATTGTTGACCGTTCACCACAGCCGCTTCTATGGACTGCCCCCTGCCCCCTGTCCCCCCCCCCCCCCCCCCCGCACCGGGGGCAGGGGGGGGGGCAGTCCATAGGTTTTGAGTCTGTCGACAGAATGCAAACACGAAATAATAGTAATCATAGGCTTGCAGTTATCCTCCCTTCATTTGTTGGTTTATTCGTTTCTCGGGCCCAAAAACAAGGTGTGCGCGTATGTCCTTCGAAGCGTGGCAGCGGCGGCGAAGAGGCAGGCCAACCTGTTAGTCGACGCCTTCTTTATGATTTTGTTCAATATTAAACACCAGTGTCTCAAGGGAGCGCCGCGTGAGACACATCATCGCGAGGGTGAGTCAGTTCTTTCTCCGTTAATACATATATATATATATATATCTGTATCCCTCTCGTTATATCTATATAAGTATTACAGTGTGGTCGCGTAGCTCTGCATCATGCGGTTCACTTCATTCTGCACATGCTCCTTGTAGTCGGCGATGTCGCCATTGAAGCGCTTCGCCTCGCCCTTCTCGACAATCCAAATCTCATCCGCGATCTGCGCCAGGAGTCGAAGATCGTGCGAGACGACCACGACAGCGCCATCAAAGGCGTTGATGGCGTCGGCGAGAGCGTCGATAGACTCGATGTCGAGGTGGTTTGTCGGCTCGTCGAGAATCATGAAATGGGGGCGTCTGTACGCCATCCAGGAAAACACGACACGCGACTTCTGCCCGTCCGAAAGGGTCCTCATCGGCGTCATCTGCGCCTTTCCAGAGACGCCAAAGCGGCCCAGGGCACTGCGCAGGATCGGCGGCTGCGTCACCTCCGGGTATTCCTGCGACATCCACTCCAGCGGTGTCAGATCCATGTTAATTTGGTCCACAAAATGTTGGTGGAAACGGGCCATGACGCAGTGTGCGTTCTTCGCCACGTAGCCTGATGTCGGCTCCAGCTCGCGGCACATGAGCTTCGTCAGCGTCGTCTTACCAGCACCATTGGGGCCGACGAGACATATGCGGGAGTCCATGTTCACACCGAGATCGAGGTTCTCGAAGAGGGGCAGGCAACCGGGGTAGTTGAAGGAGACCTCGCGAAACTGCAGCATTGGCGGCGGAAGTGGGCCGGCGCACGGGAACTCGAAGTTGATGCGGCTATCCTTGACCACCGCGTCCGTGAGACCACCACGGGTCATCTTTGCCAGCGTCTTCTCCTTGGACTGAGCCTGACGCGCGAGTTTCGCACTACCGTGTCCGAAGCGAGCAATGTACTCCTTCATGTTCTTGATTTGATTTTGCTCCCATTGATATTTTTTCATCTGGTTGCTCTCCTTCTCCTCGCGGGTGATGCAAAACTGGTCATAGTTGCCGCCATAGCAGTTCAGCTTCTTCAGGTGCATGTGGCAAATGTCTGTGCACACGTTGTTCATGAAGTCCTGCGAGTGCGAAACCATGAAGAGCGTCTTCTTGAACTTGCTGAGGTAGTTCTCAAGCCAGACGACGGCCTCGATATCTAGGTGGTTCGTCGGCTCATCCAGCAGCAGCACGGTGGGATTAATGAACAGCGCCTGCGCCAAGGAAATGCGCATACGCCAGCCACCGGAGAAGGACTTCGTCGGGCGCCGCTGCATTTCCTTCGTAAACCCGAGACCGAACAAAATCTTGCCAGCGCGCGCGGCTGCCGTGTCGGCGTCGAGCTCGTCGAGTCGCTTGTAGATTTCGTCCAGACGGCTCAGCACCTGCGGGTCTTCCTGGTCGCCGAGCGCCAGGTCCTCCATCTCGGACTCCAGGTTCTCGCGCTCCTTGTCGACGGCGAGCACGGCGTCCAGCGCAGACATGTCAGACGCCTCTACCTCATGGGAAACGTAGTAGCGGTCCACGTGCGACGGGAAAGGAATTTCATGGAACCCCAGAACGCGCAGTAGTGTGGACTTGCCGCACCCATTCTGGCCCACTAATCCATAGCGGTGTCCGCTCACAAGATTGAGCGTCGCATTCTCAAGGATGCCGTTGCCCTGGTAGCTGATGTCAATCTTCTCGACGAGAATGTCGTTCACCCCTTGGCGGTAGACGGGGTTGGCGAAGGACACCATGGCGCCGGAGCTTTTGGGTTCCGCCTCCACCTTGTCCGACTTGTTGGCCTGCACATTCGCAGCCTCCGTGGCGTCATTCCCGCCCTTTTCTGCCCCATCCTCGGTGCCCGAAGCGCCGGCTTGCTTCTTCTTGAGGTACTTTGGCTTTCCCATTCGTACTTCTTTATATATATTTATATTTATATATATGTGTGTGTGTGTAATTTTTTTTTTTGGGGGGGGGTGATGTGGGGGAGGATGGAGTTTTTTTTTTTTGATGGTGTGACGGTCCTTCTTACTACTATACCCTTTTTTTTTTGGGGGTGGGGGTGGGGGGTGGGGAGGAGGTGTATATGTGCAAAATACACTCGAATAATGTGTATATGTGCGTGTGTGCACCGGCAGGGTGGAGGGTAACGGGACCATTACATGTTCAGACAGACCGAGAGAGAGAGAGACGAGTAGTCCCAACGTATGTGAGGTGGGGGGAGGAAAGAAAAGATGGTCTGATGCGTTGCTCGAACAGGAAACGTTCCTTCATGGAGGTCAAACGGCCACATACAAAAAATGGTGCGTATGTGTCTGCCATTTGAACCAATGGAAACACAGCAATTCGGGGTACCAAACAAAGGCAGGAAAAAAACTTAAAAAATCCTGATTTTCACCCGAGTGCACCCCCCCCTCTTCCACCTGAGGAGGGGGGGGCGGGGAGAGGGCGTCTCCATTGGAGGGTCTGGGGACGTTGTACACCACCCCACAGGGCGACATGACCACTACCTCGAGCATCTCTCGCCCATGGATAAGCTCATACCCCTCCCTCTTCTCCCCCCCACCCCCCCCCACCCCCCAGAGGAGCGCTTTACAAGAGCAGGCAGGGGGAGGGGAGGGGAGAGGAGGGGAGAGAAAAAAGGGCGGCACATTACTTGACAGAACATGTTTGCCCCTTCTGTGGATGGTTCGCCTGGTGCACAATCACGCTTATTGGGGTGATATAACGGCATCCATCCCAGGTGGGTTGGAGAGAGCAAACAGCACCGCGACAACAACAACAAACAAACAAAAAGCAAAAAAAAACTTTTTTTTTCTCACAGGCTGTGGTGTGTTGACACGCGCAAAAAGTGGGGAAAATAGGGATACACACACACGCAACACGCAGGGCGTGCGAGGGTAGGCGGGCAGGAGTGAGGCAGAGATGCATTACAAAGGGAGCAGCATCCACCAAACGCCAAGCAAAGTAATGCAGACTACGTACTGCATGCGCTGTGGCCTCACCGTCCTACGGAGATCGGCGCGGCGACAGAGGAGGAGGCCTATTCCTATTGCGGTTGCTGCTCAGCCTTTTTTTGCATCTGACTTGCCGCTGCAGCAGCGCGACGCTTCTGCTCTTGGTCAATGGCACGCAGCCGCTTCAGCTCCTTCCGACGTCTCACCGGGAGATCTTTGATGTAGGAGCGCATCGACATGGGAATCCAGCGTTCTGGGTCGGGCCTTCCCTCCATATTCTTCGCAGGACGGCGCAAGAGGCGACGGCGTCGGCGGCGCGGAAGTCCACTGCCACTGCCACTTGCGACACAGTCTCCAGTAGCAGCGGCCGGCCCCTCCGGATCCACTGCCGTCACACGACGATAACCCAGTTCGTTCATGGCAGCAACACCAGGATTTTCGCGCACCAGGGCTTCGATCTCGCTCCCCGATAGCGCGGCACCACTGCTTCTGCCAGCGCCGCTCACCGCCGTCGCGGCATCCGTGTCCAGGACGCCAATGACACGCTTTGCCGCAGCCAGGTCGGTCTCAGAAAGGCACATGACCAGCAGCGCTGTTACCTCATGGTCCTTTTGCAGGCTTGCGTCAGCGGCCTGTGTTGCTTGCAGCAGATGCCCGACAGCGGCGTGGAGGCCGCGGGCCATGGCGAGGTCGTGGACGGCCCAGAACAACACCCTCTTTTTTACTGCGGCAGAATAGCCACCAGCCGTTGCGGTGAGTCGGTCACGCAACAGCGTCATGGCAGCGTCGACGTCACCGCTCTGCACCATCCACGCGGCCATCGTCATGACAGCCATGGGACGCTGCGTCACTGTGGCGTCGTCCAGCGCCTGGAGTGTTGCCACAGTGTGTGTCAGGTCGCCGTGCTCAAGGAAGAGCTGCGCCGTTATGAGTTGCATGAAGTTATGTCGCTTCCGTTTGTCTGACGCCGAGCTGCTCCCATCTTGGCGCCGCATAGCCTCCGCCTCGTAGTTGCGCACACACTCCTGCACAAAGCACGCGTTGTCTAGCGATGCCTTCTTTTTTTTGAGGTCTCGAACTGCCAGCACGAGTCGCAGCGAGTGCGTGAGATCGCTGTTTGGGTGCGCCTTCTCCATTTTCTCCACTGTGCGGGAGCAGCGATCGAGTGCCCCGGCGTTCAGCTGCAGCAGGGCTGTGTTGTACTGCACGGCGATAAGCTGCCTCGATGTGAGGCGTGACACAACCTTGACGTGTTGAGCTAGCTTCAGTTTTCGGTGCGAGTCAAAAAAGTCTGTCGTGCGCTGCAGAGCCGTATACAGAATAGCGGCGACAGCGTTTGTGACGGCAGAGCTCGGCTTGTATGTGAGAATCAAATCGACAATGCGGCGCGCGTCGTGTTCGCGGTGACGCATGAAGGCGATGTAGGCTTGCTGCAACCAGTTGCTGCTGACCTCATTGAAAAACGAGCGCTCCGGCGAGTGCTCGACAGCGTTTCCACTGCTGGTGCTCGTCGATGTCACAAGCGGGACCCCCAGCTGTGTATCCAGCGTCTCATTACCGGCGGCGAGCGCATCTTGGAGAGAGCGTAGCTTGCACCCCGGGAAGGTGGCGGCGCACAGCTGTTCTGCTTGGAGGAGAGTTGCCCTCGCTTCGTCGTAGTTTTGCGCTTCCATTTGCGCGATGGCAAGGTTAAAAAGGAGGTCAGGCGTCTTCTCCTCCGCGTCATCGCGCACCACCGCTGCAACCTTCTCCGGTGTACAAGCGGACAACGAGGCCGTGTAGTTGATCAGCAGATCCTGTTTCTCAACGTCGTCTCGGTAAGCACCGTCAGCTAGGAGGGCGGCGTACATGGCGGCCGCCTCAGCGTACTCCTCCAGATTATAATGAATCTGGGCCAGCAGATGGCGGACCGCTGTGGATGTGTGTCCCTTCTGTAGCGGTTGTCCTCGCAGCTCCACTTTGGCCTCGGTGTATTGCATGAGACGGTAATGACAGTAGGCCTTGTGCAGGTGAAAGGTGACGGTGTTTTTGAAGTGTGTATTCTCGTTCCGCAGTTTTTCCAGCGTGCTCAACGCGGCGGCAAACCGCCCAGCGTGGAGGAGGGCGACAGCTTTGCACTGCATTGCGTACGCGTGGTGCGGCTGCAGGGATAAGATGCGCTCCGCCGTCGATGCGATCTTAGATGCCTCGACGTTGTCGGACGCCGCCTGCTTGCGCAGCGTCTTCTCTAGTTTTAGTACCTCCGACATAGACGCTGTCTCTTTTTTTTTTCGAAGATACTACTGGGGAAGGTCAGCACTGTTGCAAGAGAGGGGCGGGGGGTGGGGGGGGGGGGAAGGAGCGATGGGGTGATGCAGACATACTAAACCCAGAAAGACACAAACAGACGGGGCATCATTTAAGAGGAAAGAAAATAGTTGCAGGTGTCCATTTGTTGTTTTGGAAACGTCAAGCGTGTGCGAGCGCGTGTGTGCAGTGGTGGTGGTGGTGGGGAAGGGAGGGAGGGGGGGGGGAGGGGAGAAGAGCACAGCAGGGAGCGAAGAGGTATGAGAGGGGCGGTTTCGGGGGAAGGGTAAAGGGCAAAACACCGAGCGATTGCACAATGGGAGTGCAGCAAATGATCAGTTGCTTAGACAGAGAAGGGAGCGGCACCAGCGCTCGCGTTCTTGCTGGGCTGAGAAGAGGTGTGTTCACTTTGTTTCCCCTTCTTCATTGAAGGATCAGCCCTCCCCTCCCGCTTCCATCGGCCTCAGAGCGAGAGAGGGGGTGGGGATGGGGTGAGTGGGGTGGGGTGGGGTGAGTGGGGTGGGGTGGGGTGAGGGGGGTGGGGGCATTTCAGACACCAAACATAACATGACATAACGTAGCGTGTGCATATTTCCTTTTTTTTTGTGTGTGGGGGGGGTTCACCTGTAGGCATGTTGGTCTTCCCCATGGTATGACTGAGAAGAGGGCGGATGCAAGCACGCATTGTATCCGCGATGGTGAGGAAGAGGTGCAAGGGTGGACAATCCTTCTTTCTTTCTCTTTCCCCCCGGCCTCCTCTTTGCTGCTGAAGGAAACCGTAACCTCCTGGCGCAAGATGTCTACGGCGGGAGGAGATAAGGGTGTGTGTGGGTGCTCATCGATTCAAATGTTGCGCGTGCGCCACTTGTCGTTGGTGACAAATGTGCCCCAGCGGTTTGGCGCGACGGCTTGCTCCGTGTCCACGCGACGACGCACCTCTAATTCACGCCACTCTCTCCACCGCGGTGAGCACCATCGGCTGTACTGTCCATCTCTGTAGAACATGGCGTAGTGTGCACCAAGCTCCTTCTCCAGCATAACAGAGACCATGCCCCACAGAATGTGATACATGGTCAGTGTCCACAGAACGTTACACCAGTCGAGGTCCTCTGTCACACGGCCGAACACCGTTGGCATCCATGGATTCACGCAGCCGCGGCGCGCCCGCTGGTACTCCCACAAGGCAAGACGATAGGTTCTGCTACGGGCTGGAAGGAAGCGGCGCGACATGGTCGTGCAGAGCACCGTGCCCAAGACCCAGAGCGACATGTTTGACAGCGCGGACTGCGTGTTCACCTGCATCACTGTTTTCTTGTTTTTACTCCATAGCGACTCGGAGAGGAGCGTCTGATGTGTGAAGGTGATGGCGGTGACAGGAAGGGCGATGAGCGTGTTCCGGTTCAGGAATCCGCGCCAGCCGCGTCCGTCCGTCACGCGACCGGCGAGCACAAACGCGTTGCAGACAAGGGAGAAGCAGAAGGTCGCCGAGCCGGCAAGTGCAGCGCAGCGGAGGCCGCAGCAAGCTGTGCATTTGTGGCGCGGCTCATAGTCATTAAATGGTTCCAGCGGCGCCCGCGGTCGCTGTGCCTGACCAAGCTCCATCCCCCGTGCTGCATGGAGGGTTGGCCTTACCACAAGAGAAAATCAAACAGGGGAGATGCAGGTGCAAGAAGGGGGTGACACTTGGGGGGACGGGGGAAGACCATCAACGGTGGACGAAGCTGTGCTTCTTGATGGTCTTGGTGAGCCTGTGAGGGTACGTTTGCAGGACTGTTTTTTTTACCGCCCCCCTTTCCCTCGTATTTCTCGGTTAGTCAGACGAGCGCAGCGAAGATACAACGCCCCCTCTCCGTTTGACGGACAGAGAGCCAAAAAAAAACAGAAGCGGCGGCGCACCGCTTCCCGGTGTGTGCCGAATGAAGGGCGAAGGCTGAGAGGGGAGTCCCGCCGAGTGCGCCGTATGTAAAAGTGCGTAATCCACTGTTTGTGGTCTCCCAGCGCAAAAATAAAAAAAAGAGGTGGCGACAAAATGGGAGGGTTTAGGAGGTGTGTGGGTGGGGGCTGAGAGCCGTCATTATGAGTTGAACATCAAAGATATCCGCCGAGGAATGCGCATCAAAGATCATCATCATGATGATCATGTGAGGTTGGATGAGTCAGTTGTGAGGATCTCTTCCCTCCCTTCCCTTCCCGCATGAAAGACTGTTTTTGTCTGAAAAAAACAATCTGGCAGGAAGGCAAGCAGGCTCTTCACTACCAGAGGTACCACAAGAAGAATAAAAGTAGTGCAATCCCACCGTACACCAACCACGCATCGACTTCGTTCCGCCGCACAATTTGTAAAATGGTCGTGTTCGACACACCCAGCGTCTCTAGCATATTGCCGAGTTTGTTGCCTACGCCGCCAAGTCGCCGGCCTTGATCTTGCAAGGCCGCCAGCACTTCGCGGCTCTCCGACTCCATTGCCTGCATGCGCTGCCGAGCATACTGCAGACTTTTTTTTTCACGCTCCAGATGGTCCATCGATTCGTAGTTTTGACGAAGCGCGTCAGCACCGTTGCCAACAAGAGACTTCACATTAGATACGTAGGCGGCCTGCTGTTGTGCCTTCATGGCGTAGCGGCGCAGTGTCCCTTCGAGTAGCTGTACCTCCGACAACACCTGTTCGGCACGTCTCCGTTGTAGTGGGGTAACGGTTTGCGAGCTGCCGGCCCCAGGGCGAGCGTGCAGCGTGGTGCCACTGAAGGACACAACCGTGGTGGCGGCGCGGCTGTGAACCGTACCATACGCCAAAGGCTCAACGCGGTCCGAGGCTTCCTTCGTGAGTTTCTGGACTAGCTCATAGTCCACCGTGGCACCGCGCTCGGCTTGCTCGACAAGCGAACTGAGTGTTTCCAGCGTTTTCTTCGCTTGTCGTATTTCATTCTCTACGCTGCTACTTGCGTCAGCCATGGCGGTCATCATGGGGAGGCGATTTGTGAACGGGCGCGATGTGTTCCTCCCACTTCTCTTGCGGCGTGCGAGAAAAAACAAACAAACACACAAACACACACACACACACAAGTCACACACCACCCCGCCTCCCGCCTCCCCTCTCCAAAAAGGTTAAGTGTAGTGGTTACGCGCCTCGTGGGGCTCAGGACTGTTGAGGGAGGGGAAAGAAAGATTCTGCGCCGACAGAGAGATTGTCTCCATTCAGATATCCACACGTATACACGCTAATCCGCCCACATGCACATCTAAACGTTTTTTTTTGGGGGTGGGTGGGGGTGGGGGTGGGTGGGTGGGTGTTCCACCAAACTAGAACAGAGGAGGGGGAGGGATGTCGGAGAAGGGATAACGCAGCGTAGACATGACTATCGTCATGAACCGGCCCATCCAGGTGGTGCGGGTGGGAGCGATGTTTGATCTACTAGTGCCGATTCAAGGAGGGGGACTCCCGATGCACCGTGCGGTGGAAGAGTAGATCTTGTCGGCACATACGCACGTACCTCCCAGACAACGACAACCGTACCCAACAAAATAGAGGACAGTGGGTCTGCCTTTAGACATGTATTCCTGGCACAGAGGCAATATCGATAGAGAGAGAGAGAGGGGCTGAGAAAGAGGCCCAGCGCTTTGAATACAAGACACTTAAGCAGACACAACGTAGCGGACCTGCGTGGGGGTAATCCAGCTGTAGTTCTTCTGCTGTTATCTGTTGCTCTTTTTCTTTTTCGCACCCACGTCACCGCCCTATTAGATGAATGCGTGAAAAAAAAAGAGGCAGAGATGAGAGAGACGTGCGTCGAATTCCATTTTCTGAGGGTTTAGTAAGGGAATTTGTGCGTGTGTGTGTGTGTGTCTATACGTGTTGTGTTCTTATTCTGTTCGGGGCGACATGCTCTCTCTCCCCTCTCGCCCACTGTTTTCGTTTTCGATACCGTCGATGACGAAGCATAGTCCATCGACTTCACTCCAACAGCCACACACACACACACACACACACGCACGCGCGACTATGGGCGGAGGGGGTAATCAAGTGTAACGTGTGCCTAGTCTTTCAAGTACAGGATGAAGAGGAAGAGCCAGAGGGTGGATGTGATGCTGCTGCTGAGGTACATGCAAAATATCATCCGAGCGTAGTCGCGGGCGTGGTAGTCATGCATGGTGCAGATCAGCGTTGAGTTCATGGCAGAGGGTGACATGACCGCCACGAGCATCGCAAGCAAAAAAGGCTTATCATTGGGCATGAGACCAATCTTGACGAGGAGGTGCAGGGTAAGGAAGCACACACTCGGGATTATCACAAGCCGTGTTATCACCGTGCACCAGGTGAAGATGATCTGCGGCGGCACTTTCGACGTGACCCAGCGCACAAACGCGTTCGCATGATTTCCAGACTGCGACGCGGAGACGTCCATGACGGCGCCGTCGGCGTCCCGCGGCGGCGTACCGGATGCGGGGGGGAAGGACATTTCTGCCTGCACCACCCTAGTTGGAGATGCAGGGTCGTCCTTGGGTCGATTCGCCGCGATGGAGGACCCTAGCACAAGCAGCTGCAACGGAATAGCACCGTGGCCAATGACGGACATGCCCCCGACGATCGGCTCGCCAAGACAGCTTTTCGCGAGCCACCGCAGTGGCGGTGTGAGAGAGACAAGGATGGCGGTGAGGCTGCTGAGCACCGGTGGGGACTGTAACGACTTGAACACGGCCAAGCCCAGACGCCTGAGACGTTCCCCCGCCGACTGAACCCTCTTTGCATCTCTGATGTACACCTCGCTATCCAGCGCACTTGCAGGACAGCCTCGTGGTAGCGTGATTGGCTTATCCTGCGTTTGCGAGGGCCTGTACCACTTGAGCTGCTCGCGTGCAGTGGCGGTACGGTGCTGCTCCGCTGCCGCCGTGCGCGGCGACGACACCTTGCCGTCCTCGCCTCCCGCACCCTCGTGGTGAGCAGGGGGGGCGCAGAGGTAGGAAGGCTTGCAGTTCTCACTGGCGGCGGCTTCGCTGTTCAGGTCTGTAACTGTGTCGTCCTGCTGCTCCATGGGCAGCAGCGCTTCCTCACGACTGACCTCGCGGGACTGCACATCCCTTGCTTTCGCATAGGCGATCATGGGCTCACCAATGAGCCACAGCCCCAGAGAGCAGAGCACGTTGTAGAGGAAGATGTACGACTCCGCGTCCACGACGGCAGTGTTGTTAAACCACTCGATGCCCTTCAAGTTTAGCAGCACACTGGCTGGGAATGTGAGACCATTTTGGAAGGTGCTGGCGAGGATGATGACAACGTGATACTCTTGAGTGAGAAACACGCGCACCAGCATCGAAGACAGAAACCCAAGCCCCATCGGCAAACACGCGAACAATGGTGCCCAATAGAACTTGCTCAGCTCCTCCCACGTCACGTTCATACACAGGTTCGTGAACAGAAGACATGGCAGGAACACCATCGTCGCGATGTAGCTAAGACCTTTCAGAGTTTTTTCTGGGTCAGCGAACTGCCGCGAGACGATCATCCCTGCGACGGAGCAGAGCATAATCTTGCCCACCGTCGTGGCGGTAATAATCATCAAACTCAAGTAGAAGTTGACCATTTATGCTTTTTTATTCGTTTCGTTCTTTTTTTTTTGCCATGCCTTGTATGTGAATGACCTGGCTTCGTTTTGGTGCCAAGTGGAGGGGACGGGACAGCGGGATGGGTCGGTGGATGGAAGGTGGCGACGATAGAAGGCAGTACCAGAGGGGGTAGCGGTGTAGGTATGTTTGTCTCCCCAATGTATGGCGTCTATCAGACCGTCCTCACTGGCGCAAGGGACGAGAATTCAAATGACTCGACCTCCCGTCCCCGCACCACAAAAAGAGAAACAAAAAACACGCTCACACACGGCAGGGGTAAAAAAAAAAGATTCACACGGAGAGAGAGAGAGAGAGAGATGACAGACGAGACGCTGGTGCTCGGATCGGTTTCGGGGGAGCCTCTGGGGTCAGGAATGCGTTCCTATTGTTTGCCTTGTGCGCATCAAATACTTCACGGTTCCTAAACGACGGTCCTCTCTCTTTTCACCCCGCCCCTTCAAATGAGTGAAAGATTAGGGCTAGGGTGAGTGGTGGTGGTCGTTCAACAAGAGGCACACCAACTGGCGATGCGGGCGTGATGCGATGCACAGACATGCACTCAAGACCCTACACACACACACCAACTGGCGATGGGGCGGAGAGGGTCACGAGTCGTATGATTCTTTTTCTTCCCCTTGACGTGACAATGGGCTTTAAATTTAATCGATTACATCTGCAGAGGAATGCACCCGCACCTCCTCCTCTGCCCCTCCCCCCACCACAAAATAAAAAACGTGTGGAAACAGAGGGCAGACACAGACCTACTAGAGATGCCTGAGAGAGACAGGGGAGGGGGGAGGAGGGGAAAGGGAGGGAGGATGGCGGCCACGATGGCGTGCGTTCTGTATGGGTACAAGGCCCCCCCTTTTTTTTCTTCTTTGCCTTCGGTTGTACCTTCGCCAAATCCCGTTGCCCCCCCCCCCCGCCCCGAAAAAAAAACATTAGATGAGCCGAGGAGACTCTTCTACAGTAGTAGAAAAGGCCACCCTTCTTCTTTTCAGCTCCCACGCAGCAACTCCTGTGTCATAAAGCGCTAGTGGAGCCCGTGTGTCTGTGTGCATATGTGAATACTGAGGTGCACATGCACTCTCTCACCCCCGCGTTCTTATCCCCAGGGTTGTGTGCGCGCAGTACGTCATCCCTCTCCTTCTCGTAGAGATTACTTGACGCGGTACACGCGGATCTGTTCAATTCCCTCTGCGACCTCACTCACTCTCTCCTCGTCTCCTTCCTCTTCGTCACAACCGTGAGAAGGGCCGCAGCCGCACCCGTGATGGTGATGATGGCCATCGCTTTCGTGCTCGCCTTGGTCACTGCCACCATCACCACTAGAAAGCGTGCGCCGCGTGAGAAAGTCGGATGCCACCTCGGATGTATCCACTGGTTCCACATACGACGCCAACCATGCCAGCGATGAGGCTGTCGTCTCTCTTGCGCTGTCCCCATACTCAAGGCGGCACGCCTGCCGCCACACCTCGTCATCAAAGGCACTTAATGTTTCTTCTAGAGGTGGGCTGGTCACAAGAAGATGCCCAGGGCGGTGCACAAGGCGGCGCAGCTTCAACCAACAGCGGGCGTGCTCCACCACTGAAGGACAAAAGTACTCGAAAACGTTGTGCAGCACGACGAGGGTGCTGTCGGAGAGCGCAGCAGCGGCAGTGCCCTCGAAGCAATCGCTCTCTAGTAGTTGAATGTTTGACGAGACATCCGCCAGCTTTGGTTCGACACTTTCCGCCGCGGGGGGCTGCAGAGCCGAGCTCAATTTGGGTGCGAGGCGGCGCCGTGGCGCAAAGAAGCGTCGCAGGACATCCCTGGAGATCTTGACGAACGTCGCATCCAGCTCAATGCCAACGAGCTGCACGTGTGGTGCAGCGTCGCTAGCATCGGCCACCGTGGCCACAAGCCGCTGTGGGGCGAGTAGGCCCCACTGTAGCGCAGAGGCGCAGGCCCATAGCACAATGCCGGTCCGGGAGCCGACGTCTGCAATGGACAACTGCTGCGGTGCCTCCTGAGATGTGACGACTCCGTCCAGAAGATGAGGAAAGAGAAAGCAGCTAAGGTAGACGAGCTGGTCTTGAGAGAAAGAGTGTGTAATGAACTCTGCGAGACCGATATCAGTGCCACCACAGCGGCGGCAGTACTCGCGCGCCAACTTCTTTTCTTCGACAAGCCTCTCGATGTCCTCCTCCAAGTACAGGAACGCATCCACTGCGTACACAGGAGTGGCAACTGCTGCGGCATCGCTGTGGAGACCGTTTCGCGTCGGTGCGGATGATGTTACCTCCTCACTCGGAGATCGAGTCCGCTTCTTGGAGCCACTTTTGACCGTGCAGGACTGTGGTACCTGCGGCTGAACATTTCCAGCGGGGACTGTGGGTTCCACAACAGAGCCAAACGTCACGCGCCGTCTGAGGAAGTGGCGCACGCGATCGAGGCAGCGATCCACCTCACCAACGGCACTGGTGAACGCCTCTTCATTCGTGTCGTTCTCGCTTATGTTGTCACCGTCTTCGCGAGGCGATGATGACAGCGCACCCGAAGAGGAGGGGGAGAATGCGGTGGCAGTAGCAGTGCCGTTGCTGCAGCACGAGCCGCACTTCTCCTGACGTTCCTGCTTACCATATTCTTTGAGCATCGCGCAGAGCTGATCCACCTCAGCCGGTTTCCAGTGGCCTACTTGGTGCTGCTTCAGAGTGGGCAGCAACGCAAACAACATCGCTTCCACTCGTTCCATGGTGAGTCGGCAGAGATGATTCGAGGGGGGGGGAAATAACGAGGCTGTCAAGCTGGACTGTGGTGGTGGTGGTGGTGGTGGGGGTGGGAGCAGGAGCGAGAGTTTGTGTGCCTCTATATGTGTTGCGTGTGCCTCGCAGTCGTCAGAAGTGTGTGCAGTGGGGTTCGATGGGAACTCGAAAAACGATGGGATAGAAGCGGGGAGGGGGAGGGGGGGGGGCGAAGGTAATCCATGGAAGGAGGGGGAGCAGACAGAAAACGCAGACAGCAAGGAGAGAGGGCAAGCATTCTCCCCCCCCTCCCCTCCTCCCCACCCACACACGCCAAAAAAAAAAACATTCGATTGGGGGAGGGAAGAGGAGGAAAGACACCACATCCAGGCGCTCACGCCTCCCTCTCTTCTGTTCATGCTCTGTGCATCCGTTTCTCTCTCTGTGTGTGTGTCTGTACGAGGAGGGGGGGAGGAAGGGGGAGGGGGAATGCATTCTCTTTTTGCTTGTTGCGTATTCTTTGTGTGTTTTTGGCTCTTCGAAGTGGTGGTAGTAGTGGTGGTGGTGGTGGGGTGAAGGGGGGGGGGAAGGCGCAACGAGAAGAGGCGGTCACCGCACGCTCCAGAGGTCCCGCCATCTCCCCCCCTCCTCCCCACCCACACACACTCTCCTCTCTCTCTCTAACAGAAATTTTCGCGTCAAAAAACGAAAATGTTCCACGTGTAGACGTAACAGTCGAAGCCGGTGTCTACGCAGCAGAGGCAGCCTTTCAGCACGAGCATGGTCAGGATGTCCGCTGCCACCTCGACTGACACTTGCATCTTCTCTGCCAGCCAAATATCACTGACAGACTTTAGTTCCCACGATGCTTTTGGGAAGGCGGTGGTAGTGGGTACATGCACTACTGGTGGAGATGCACCACCCCCGCCGCGCTGCTGCTGCGATGCGATCCACTCATCTTGTACGGGTGATCCTTTGGCGTTCACCAGTTGAGGTCCAAGGATTGTGGCCAGCTTTGCCAACAGCAGCGACTCGTCCCGGTTCACAAGAGCCTTTCGGCCGGATCGCAACGTGGTGAGGTCATAGCGGCTGCCTGGCAATTGTGTTGCCATGTACGTGCAGGCGTTCAGCACGTCAAGCGGAGACACCAAATCACCGCCGCGGGCCTTGTTGTACAGAGCGAAGAGTTCAATAAGAGGCACAACTGGCATGTCGTTGAAGAGTTTTGAGTTGCTCGCGTGCGTCATCCAGGTGTGCAGTTCGACGGCCAAGTCTTTGTGAAAGTTGGAGTCGCTGCTTTTATTGTTGTTCCGTGTCACCATGGCACCCAGCCCGAGCGTCGACTCGATGCTCTCGATTTTTGTGCGCTCTACGGAGATATCGCTGCCAGGGCCGGAGCCTCCGGCTGCCGCGGCCTCGTTACTCTCGCGCAGACGCCGAATATTTTTCACAATCGACGAGGCTTTGTTCATTATATCGTCGATGTCCTTGAGGGTCTCCCCCATCGCGGCGGACTGTGCGGAGGCTTGTTGGACACCAGCGATACCCACTCTGCGTGGGGCGACCGGCCCAGGATTCGTGTGCGGTGCCGTCGTCCCAACAGCGGGACTAGCAGTGCTGCTGCTACTTCCCCTGTTTGCCGCCGACACTCTTGCTTTCGACTGCATCCACGCTTCTTTATCAAGTGCACTGATAAGAGCGGCACAAAACGCGTCGGCACCACCCGCGCGGAACGACAGTTTCACAAACGCGTTCTGCGGCAGTGGCACAACAATCTTTGCGCTGGAGAAGGGGCCGAAACCCCCTGATATACTCGGCGCCTGTCCAGTGCGCCGAATAAGCTCCAGCGGCAGCTGCAACACCGTCGAGACATCCGCGTCGTCACTGTACCGAAGGTGGTGCGTCGTCAGCGACAGCTTTCCCTTCTGCCACCCCGTCTTCTCGTTTCCATTGTAAAGGGCGACACCCCGCTGAACGAGGATGCAGACCTCATTCGGCTCAAGCCCAGCCCCGTCCGTCTTCCACTTCCAAAAGTCCATCGAAGAGGATCCCACTCGTGCCGTGTCAGCGCTCACCAGCGGCTGGTGGGTGTGTGTGCGCGTGTGTGTGGAGCTGCGCTGTTGTTTTTTGAGTGCACAATAGTCAGTTTGTGGGTTCGGCGCACCAAGAGCTCCCAAGATAAAATGGGCACCGGAGGGTTACCTATTATTTCCAGAGGTCATTGAAGGAGAGAGGAGAGCGCAGAGAAAGGGTAGGGGGGAGGGGGCAGGGGAAGAGAGAGAGAGAGGAGAGAGGAGAGAGGGACCGCCAGATGTCCTCAAAAACCCAGCTGGGACGAGATCAACGGGGGAGGCGGGGGGAGGGGGAGGGACATATTTCAACTGAGCTCCCCCTTCAACCCAACGGAGCGCTTTTCTTGCGGGTTTGTGGATGGGCTCCACTTTGATCCAGTGAGGAATTCGGCAAGGTGTCGCATCAGCCCCCCCCTCCTCCATAACAACAACACCAATTAGAACAGTGGAGGAGTGGAGGAGAGAGGAGGGGGTTGCACATTGTCGACTTTGTCCAGCACCGCCAGCAGCGAAAGGAGGTCAAACTCCAACAATAATAAAAAGGGGGGGGTATCGCCGCCAACGACCCTGTCCGCCCCCTCCTCAGAGAGGGCTGGGGGCGGCCGGTGGGCCTTTCTGCTGTCATCCCCCATCATCACGGGCCTGGTCTATTTCGACGAGAGTAGAAACTTTTGGGGAGATCAAGGTAGTCACTAACGGGCGCGCGGCGTGTGTGTGACCAGGCGGTGGGTGAGGTGTTGGTGATCCGCGGGGTGCGCGCGTAGCGACGAGTGGCCTCTGCTAGAGAGGACAGTGCCGAGGAGAGGCCCCATGGCGAGCCATTCAGGCATGTAGATTGAGCAGGTACCTTCAGAACTCCACCCACTCTTCAGAAAAGTGGGAGGGGGAGGAGGGGGGTGTGCTGACGAGCCTGTACGTACCACAAGTATAGGTCGTTTACATTTTTTTTTTTTTCGAGGGGCGAAGCGGTATCCTTGCCCCATGTAAGAGCAGATGTGCAACGCACCATTGTTGCTCCGCCCTCTGCATCTTCGTCATGGTTGCCTCACAATGGCCATCGCACTCGGGCCTCATACGATAAGGGTGATTGCCACAACTTTCGAGCGCCGCTACTGGAAGGGCGGCAGCGGCTTCTCGTCGAGCTGCCGTGCCTCTCCGTCGCGGTCGCGCTCAAACCCGCGCGCATCGAGCCCTTTCCTTGCCATGAGCTCGGCGCTCTCTTCGCGCAGTCGCTTGAAGATCTCCTCTGCTTTGTTCTGAAGTGCCACATCGTCGGGGTTTAGCGCGTACTCGTCCAGCACCGACTGGAGCTGCTTCTGATTCTTCGAGTTCCACGAGGACAGCGGGATTTGCCCACTGCCGCGCTCCAGCGGCTTCGCCTGTGTCGGACAAGGACTCCAGGCAATCGTGTGGAACACCTCGAAGGTGGCGGGGGTGAGGCCATTTTGCTTGTACATGGCATCATAAATAGCACACGCGCCGAGAAGGACTTCGCGGTTCATGGGTTGACGCATGAAATGACAAGCGCTTTCGCCCATCACTGCCAGGTGCTCCATCAAGTGAAACGGGGTCTCGTAGAGTAGCAAGTGTCGATCCAGGTCAATGGTGGGAATACTGAAACCCGACTGCAGCACCACTGTCGATAGACCCGCGCCGTCGATCATGGGTGAGACGTGCGGTGTGACGCCACCGAGGGCCTCCGTCTGTGCCATGGAGAAGCAACCTCGGAGCTCGTAGAGCGTGTTGCCGCCGAACATGGCATTTAGGAAGAAGCCATCCCGCTTGAGTACCTTGCGGATGTTTATCATCGACGTCTCCAGGTCATTCACCCAGTGCATTGAGAGACATGACACGACCATGTCCACTGACTTATCTGGAATGCCGAACGGCGAGGGCTGCTCCTCGTCACAGCATATCTGCACAAACTCGATATCCGATGGGAGGATGTCTTTGATCTCTTCATAGTTGCGGTTGAGTCTGTCCTCGGAGATGTCCGTCTGGATGTACTGCTTCAGGCCGTGAAACTCCTTACGCCCAATCATGTGTCGCAGATACCAGCCCGTGTGCGCCCCCACTTCCAGTACAATCGGAGTGTCGCGTTTGACAAAGGCGCGTCGATCTAACATCTGCTCAGCACACAGTTTGTGAAGGTCACAGGCCGGAGACGAGACAAAGCTACGCTGTAGCCCCTTGACCTTACGATCAAACATCTTTACATTGAGTCCACGCGCCGGTGCGGCGCGGGTAAGCACGAGGGGAGAGGGCATCGGCTACGCTATTCCCTTCCCCCCCACTTCCCCTCCAAAAAAAAAGTAATTTGAGCAGTGTGCTTACGGGGAGGAGGAGGACAGGAGAAAATGCTGGACAACGCTCTCTCTTTTTCTTCCTCTGTTCGCAAATCTTGGCCACCGAACCCCCCTTCTTCCCCCTCCCCCTTATTTCTTCTTCCGAGCTTCAAGAAAAAAAAAGGCCACGTAAAAGTAGCTGCTCGCCTGATGTGTTGCTGTGACGGATAAAGGAGAGAGGGAAGGGGAAGTGCCCAGAGGGGAGGGGATGACAAACGCTTGGATCGACGCACGAAAATACTTCAAGCGGACGGGATAGGATGCCCACATGTGTAATGTTCACACGCTTAAGAGAGTGCAGTACAGGAGGGAAGGGGGACAGGGGGAGGGAGGGATGGTGAAAGCAGCCTCCTCTTCCCCCCCCCCCCTTGCCGGCGTCCTTCTGTCTCCCTTCCCTCGCTGCCTTTCCTCTTCTGCCCCCCAAAAATTTTAGTTGTTGTTGTCGCTGTGCTTTGCCAATGCCTGGCAATATCTATTATTGACACCATACTCACCTGACCGACGTTGCACGCACGCACGTGGGGTGCGATCACCATGTTGCTGGGAAATGCGCACACATACAACACACACACACACAGAGACGTACTGAGGTTCAAAATCTAACGAAGTGGGAGTAGTGGGGGTTGGGGGGTGGGGGCGAGCGATATACGAGATCCGCCTAGAGGAGGTGCAAGGGGGGGGGGGGGGAAGCGACGCAACGCAGTAAGACTAAACAACAACAGGGGAACAGTGGTGTGGTGACACGGGAACATGCTGAGGAGCCCGCGTGCTCCCGCGCAACCTGAAATCACAGACATCGGCATCGGGCAACTCCCAGAATAATGGAGCAAGGCTTTAACCAAAAAGCAATCCAAAGCACAGGAACGTGACCAAAGGGAAAGAACGATCGGCCAACCGGGGGGAGGGGGTGGCGGTGGTGCACACGGCATCCAGCTGCATGCAAACACGAAAACACACATACATGAAATGACAACATAATGAAGGAAAAGGGGGGGGGAGGGGGCAGAGGCAAGCGGTGCATACATGTTCCTGCTGGCAGCGACCCAAGGTGCGCAACCCTTTTCCTGTTTCAAGCAGACGTGGGTGCCGAAAAATTCCCCCCCCCCGTAACGGTGGTGAAAAAAAAAGCCACAGGTAGCCACTACCCCAGATAAACCCACCACACACACACACACTTTCCTTATCCAACGGATCCATAGCACCCCTCCCGCGTTGCCGCCCGTCAGAGCACTTCTTCCCCTCTTTTGAGTTGTTTTTAGCGCCACCATCTCATCGTCGAGTGCTCGTAGAGCCAGGAGAGCGTTGCTTGCGGCTCGCCAGGAGCTGCCCTGCGCGCACCATGTGCTCCTCCAAGTCGGTCCAGCCAGCTTCGTACTGACGGAAAGCGTCGATCAGCAACTTGTACTTGTTGTCCGTGTCAGTCGACAGCTCCGCCAGTGCGGTGCGGACCCGTTCATCTAGAGTTGCGATCTCCGCCCGCAAGGTGGTTTGATTGGCGCCCTGTCGCGACAACTCCGCGTCGACTGCCCGCGCGCTTTCCTCGACGCTTCTGAAGTTCTCATCTGTGCGATCACTGAGCTCGTCAAGCATTTGGCGCAGTCGCCCCACCCCGCTCTCGTTGTCCACGCGCTCCGCCCGCTGTTGCATCTCTCGGAGCCCCTCGCGCATCTGCCTCTCCAAGTCGTGACGATCACTTTCGAGATCGCTCAGCGCCTTGCTGATAGCTTTCCGATCCACCTCAACCTGGTGAGTGATTTTATTCATGTCCTCCCCTAACGTGCTAATTGCGTCGCGAAGATTAGAGGTCGCATGACTTACGTCGCTTGCAAGCCGGCCCGCTTGGTCAGCATCCTGCCCTGCGGCATTTGCGATGCCTCTTGTATCCTGCACGTTTCTCGCCAGCTCGTCCACGGCTCTCTCCACGTCGGCGATGCGTGACCGCACGTTGTGCAGTTGTGTAGGGCCATCGAGCTCACCAAGAATGGACTCCAGCTGCTTCTGGTGGTCCCGAATTTCTCGTACGTCCTCGACAATGTCGCCGATGCGCTCGTTGAGCTGATTCTGCGTGTCCATCAGCTGCTGCTGCTGGCGAGCCAGACTGACGAGGACGTTGTTCAAGTGGGAGCCGTCCAACTGATATCCAATCAGCGGACGGCTCTGGATAAACTCGACGGCATCGTCCATGATCGAAGCTACGCGAGTGGCTTTGCCGTCACACTCACCTCAGCCTCTTCGATTATTCACGGATGTACACCAGCCGCAGTTTTTCATCTTCGTAGATGACAAGTGCGCAGGTCCGTGTATGTGTATGTGTGTGTGCGCAGAGCAAGAGGTACCCAAGGAGAAGGGCGTCCATATAAATTGTGGGTACCCCACAAAAGTACAAAGGCACAGAAGGGGGTTGAAGGAGAGGAAGGGAATGAAGTGGAGTGGGGATGCGGGAGCACATATGCAGAGCGGTTGCCTTGCTTTCACGCAGCCATGTATTTTTTATGCGGTTGAGAAAAAAAGTTTTTTCCTTTTGCAACGGGTCGGCTTGACAGACACCACCGATCGTACCGAGCGGGGCGGGGAAGGCAACAGCCAATAAAAAGACGGCACTACGTGGAGTTTATTTTGCTTTTGCCCGAGCCTCCCTCCTTCTCTCCCCTCGGATTTCCTTTACCCAGCTGTTCCGCTTCTCCAGCCGGCAGCATTTCACAGTCCACGCCTACTCCGCCCTCAGAATATCAAATCTCTCACGCGTTTTTTTTTCGATTAGAGAGCTCACGTGCAGCTACACCGTCGACTTCAGAGATGCGCACACCTGTTTCCGCTTTGGGTTTTGATGAGTTTTTCCCGCGTCTCTTTGTTGGCGATGCTCGCCGGTGACGCGCGGAGGAGAGTAAAGGGTGGAGGGGGGGGGGCAGTGAATGGCTACATTGAAGTTGCTCTCATGCGCACCCCGCGTCTAGGGTGTGTTGTACATTGAAACAGGCACAGGTGGGCACTGCGAATGTCTGACAGGTTTAGATGGAGATGCTGATGTGCTGTTGCCCATAACTGACACCTCATGATTTTCCCACTCTTTTGTTTTCTCTTTCGTTTTTTCCCCCGTAAAATAGATAAACATTATTAGAGAGCTTCTCTCTCTCTCCATTTTTTTTTTTGGGGGGGGAGGCCACATCAAGCCGACCATGTGCGCAAACACGTGTATAACTCTGTGGGATGAATGAAGACAGAGCGGGGGATAAAATCCAGGGGAGGGGGTGGAGAGTACCTCCCGCAACTGACCTCTCTTTTCCCACGTGTTTTCCCCTCGTTGCTTTCAAAGAGGAAAATGGGAGAAAGCACGCAGAAACGAAGCGCCTTGTTGGGGAACGGGGGGGGAGGGGGGGAGGGGAGGGGGAAGAAGGATGAGGAGGAGGGGCGATGGAACCCAAACACGACGACCAAAAAAAAAAACCTTGGTTGCGCAGCAAAAAAAAAACAATCGCATGTGAACAGACAGAGGGTGAGGGTTGCACCATGGCGACAGAGCCCCTCTCTCTTTCCCTCCCTCCCTTCCCTTTGCTGTGTGTCTGCGTGCGTGCGTGCGTGTGTGTCGGCATATACCGCTAGCTCCATTTCATTGACTGTATATCCTTTTCAAGCATTTTGTTTTGATGGATATGGCACCACTGGCAACGTTACCGTATCGGGAGAAAAGAAATCAAAGCAAGTGGAGGTGGTCAGAAGCTGACTTCCCATGGTGCCCTGACGCCAGCCCTCGCACCCCCCCCCTCGCCCCACGTGGCGTTTGCCTTCTTGGGCAGATGCGACTCATGGGCGCGTGCATGAAGCAGAGGGAGAGGGAAGAGACGGGGGTGGGTGAAGAAGGGGCGACCGCAGCTACTGTACAGCGTAATTTGGAGTGAAAGAGGAGAGGTGTCTGCATCTTTATGTTTCGCATCCATCATAGGTGGCACGCCTTACAGCTTGGAGCGTGCGAACTGGGCGCCCTTTGCAATGTTCTTCTTGATCTCCGGCAGCGCCTCTTTGAGGACTTTCTCCTCTGATGGGTGCAGCGGACCAATCGGCAGCCGCTTTTCGATTCCGCACCTGCCGAGCACCACTGGGATTGCCAGGAACGGCGTCTCCTGCTGCCCGTCCGTATCCACGTATGCATACACCAGAGGGTTACCGGCGCCGGTGAGGCCTTCCACAACCTTGAGAGCGAATCGCGCGCCCGCCTCCGCCATTGACAGCGTCGCGGATCCGCGGCCGGCTTTCGCCTTCACCACTTCTGTGCCCGCAACCTGCACGCGC